>NC_142157.1:29823831-30125956 GCF_024610735.1 Ursus americanus | reverse complement strand
GAAGGAGGAACGTCACAGCCACGCTTCATAACAAAGTGTGCACTCCGCCCTCGCACTCGGAAACAGAGATGTCATGTGCGGTCCACAGACTCTCGTAGCTCCAAGGTTCTCTGCTGGAGGTTTGAAAAGTTATAAGGAAGGTCTGTTTAGGAGGCAGTGACCCGTGAAATCTCTCCAATGCCTGTTATGATGTCAAATCCATAGGTGAAGGGATGTGTGTGTTGTGTCATAGAACCCAGTTGGAAACTACTTCCCCTCAACACTTTTCAAATCACACCTTCAAAACACACATGTGTTTTAAAATCACAAAGAATAGGGGACGCCTGGGTGGCTCAGTCAGTTCAGCATCTGCGTTCGGCTCAGGTCATGACCCCGGGGTCCTAGGATTGAGCCCCGTGCAGGTCATGACCCCAGAGTCCTGGGATCGAGCCCCGTGTCAGGCTCCCGGGCTCGACGTGGAGCCTGCTTCTCCCTCTCCTCTCTGCTTGTGCTCTCCTTCACTATCTCTGTCTCTCTCTCCCGAATAAATAAAATCTTTTAGATAAATAAATAAAATCACAAAGAATAGGCTTAAAGTAAAAAAAGAAATCAAATTAGGGTACAAAAAGTAGGCACAGAAGCTGTCCTTTTCAGATTGTTTACCTCTTGCAAAAGAGCAACTTTTAAAAAGAACACCAGAAGGGCGTTTCTCCAGGGGGCAGAGATGCGGTGGAGGGTGTATACTGACTAACATTTCCTGCCCAGACCGCATCTGTAATTACAAAAGGTTGGATAAAACAACATGGAAGCTTGTATATTGCTTATAGTCGACAAAATGGAAAAAGGCAAGCTGAAGAAAGTTTGTTTTCAACTAACAGTCTTCATTAGTACGTGCTTTGTCTCCAGGACTCTGAACCTATGTACAAAGTCAGTGGTCAGGGGTTTGTTTTAGACGTCAGTGAACATTCGCTACCTAATCGATTTAACCGTTCATAGGAGCACGACACGGGCTTGTTCAGGCACATACATCCAGCCTGTGCACACGTGACCTGCCTCCGTGGCGCTGGTAGCATCGAGGAGGTAACATATATCAACCCCTTCAGCATCCCCTTCGCTTCTTGGACAGCGAGTTATTTTTTCAAACATTTTTAATGTGCACATCATTGTCACCCAACTTTGTTTCAAATCGCTAAAAACAATAGAGCAGGTCCACTTATTGATTACAAAATACCAGGCCCCACTGGAAGGCTTCGGGTTACCAGACCACCAGACAAAGCTGGCCCGTGTCTCAGTTTGTAGTCACCGACAATACAGCGATTTAATGCCGCAGAAATCCTGACCGGAGTCGAAAGGTAGATGGTATTTCTGCCATGAGGGGTTATTCGCCTCCTTTCCCAAGTGGCTGGTTCTCGTTGTTAGTTGTCCACTTTGTCTTGGAGGGGCGTATCGAAGTTTCCGTGCATAGATTCATCTGAAGGACGTCCACATCCAAACACACGGTGTCATTATGACGTACACCTCACAGACCGTCATACTTGCATATCTATGTGTGTCCGACGTTTGCAGCTAGGCAGTGTGCAGACACAAAAGTCACACTAAATGGCTACCATTTGTAATGGGTGTCATGCACTCCGGGAACAAGATCAGAGTTTGCAATCTCCTGCTGGTGAATATGGTTGCTTTCGTCCTCAAAGATCAGAAGAAAGAGATCGGAGCCATAGTAAGGAAAGGTCCAGGTGAGTTGTCTCCGCCAGTCCCTGCTCAGGCGCGATGACAGCCCATGTCACTAAGACAAACAAACCTCAACCCAGCCTTTCACTGATCTTTGCTGGCATGGTCTGATTTTTTTTTCCCCACAAGAAAAGCTGGTGTTTCATATTAAGTGGAGTCATGTCAGAAATTGGACAGACAGGGTGTGCACGGACGAGTGGAAACAGTGCACCTTACGTAAAGAAGCCACACAGGTTGAAAAAGTATGCTAGAATTTCAGTAGCTTGACTGTTTGCACTCAAGTGAGGGCACTAGCTGTTGGAGCCAAAAAAGAAAAAAAAAAAAGGAAAGAAAAGAAAAAGGAAGAAGAAAGAAACATTAATCATGTTGTACTTAGGCCAACCCACAAATCAGGAATACAAATATGGGGCTAAGATATTAAGGCGCTATGGAAATGGGGCCGAAGAGTGAACATGAAAGTAAACATTCCAAAGTCCCTCCCCCTCTCACACCTGATCCAACGGAGCTGCCCAATGCCTTCACACAAGGGGAAGCAGAGACGGCTCCCTCCACAGTCTACTGCACGCTTTTAACTGGACTTCTATGAAAAACCCGGTTGAAGTATCTCCTGGGATCAGTGTGATAGTTGCCGGTGGGCCCCATCGGCTCAGCCACCCCGCAGTTAAACCCCCACAGTAAATGGAAAGCACCACGTGATTGCCCAGGTCCACCCTGGCTCCGGTTTCAAGGTCTCTCCTGAAAGTTGGCCACATAGATAACCTGGTTTCCATGCTATTTATTGCCTAGGAAGGAGGAAGGGTTGCGCCCAGCCCCTCTGGGATGTGAACTTGCGGTTCCAGGGAGTCTAGGGAATCAAATCTTGCTTTCAGCACTGCGCTGCCCCAAAGAGAGAATCCAGCCAGAGTTTTCTCTTAGAACCAAGATGGGAACCGAATTACAATAGCTCTTTCTTAGTTGTGACACATTAAAAAAAGAAGAAAGGGGAAAGAAGGTTTCCCTAGTACTTTAGTATTTAGTATTTAGTATTTCACCTGTGGCTTTTGCAAATAGTACATTAAGAATGAATTCCTTTTAATATTCTTTTTATTAACTGAAACATCATTTCACCTGGGACCTCCATTTACCTGTGGCAAATCTGGTTAACTTCCAACACCCCGTATCACTTCTGCCGTCAAAATTGATTAGTCCGCAGGTTGGGGAAGATTATATGGTTAGGTCAGACTCCGCCCCTCCTCCCCAGCATTTTAGCAAAGATAAAATTCAAATGATGTTTTTAGTAAAAATGATTGGCTTCTTTTAAAAGATTGCATTAAAGATAACAGCGGAATGATAATTTTTCTCCAACAGAAGTTTGGTCTCTTTGTAACGCGATTTACGAAACCGCTGCCTTCCATGTACTTGGAGGCTTTTGCTCTGGGTGAATTCTGGGCAGGCGTTCCTCGTGCTCCGTCGGGTTGACGCGATGATGAACCTCAGCAGGCAAGACTTATTTAAAGACAGTGACAAATTTACCGCCTCGGCTTCTGAAAACCAGTTCTTAGGCTGCTCTCAGTCTGGGAGAAGATTTTGCAACTTGCAGCGAGTCGCAGGGAGGAGCACCTCTGGCCACCGTGTCCTCCCGAGCATTGAAAAGCAGATTTTAACCTGTCCTCGTCGCTCCTAGAAGAACGTCTGCATCCATTTCTCAAGGTTCGGCCACTCTGTGGAAGACTCGTCTGAGAAATCCGTTCCTCCGACGTGCTCTGGTTTCACGCGACGGGAACACAGCCCACCCTGAACACCTGTCAAGGGGCACCTTGGTTCCGAGCTTTCACTGCTGGTTTAAATCTGTTTAGAGGAAGTCGAGTCCTGATATGCAATGACGTATGTGTCCTCCCGCGCAGAAAATGCTTCCTCTTCACTCCAAAGAGCTAAAACTTTGGGCCCCACGCCCGGCACTTTAAATAAAGTTGCCTGTTCCGGGATTATTTATCACGGTTAGTGGTGGCCATCAGTCATGAAAAGTTAACAAAGACCTATTGGGTTTATCTATAGGCAGCTAAACAAACATATCTTGCTCTTCTGTTATCTTCTTGTTAACAAAGCCCTATCAGGATGTTCTAAACATCAGCATTTACTGCGCCGGGGTCCTTTATCTGGGATGATATAGAGAGAGCCCATCAATTAGCGGGAGGGTTTGTAGATACCTGCCATATATTCCTGAGCGGCCGCGGCTCTTCTCTCTCCCATCGCTGCCCGGTGCTGTGGGGGGCTTCTACGGGGTGTCCCCGCTCCCCTTCTGGCCTTTGGTTCATCCCGGTGGCAGTGGTGAAACTGTCAGAGTGCCTCGGGGACCGCTGTTCTCGGAACACTGCCCCAGCCCCAAGGGACTGAGGTCCCGAGCAGCAATATGGAAACAACACACAGACAAACACTAGCCTTGCCGGCCGCTGCTTTTGCCCGAGCTTTTTGAGAAACAAAACCGCAGGGTAATCACCCACTTCCCTCGCGCGGCTGGAAATACGGAGGCAAACGCTTATTCTATTCACCCTCCCCAGTTCCCCAGGGCCCACCACAGAAAGCCATTTGGCTTGACCTTCAAGGCCCTTCATGGTCATGGGGCCCGACCCCTGTCACTGCTCTCCTCCCAGGGCAGGCCTCATTTCTCAGTTTATTGACGTCCCTGTGCCCCTTTCTCAACCCTGTGCCACCAAACTTGCCTGCTCCATTCTGGAATGCCCTTCGCCGCATGCTCTGCCCCACGAACTCCTGAACATCACCCGAGACACAGATCGAGCGTTGCCAAGGTGGTAAGGATCTCAGGAGGCCCGGGCGTTCCGTCCCCTGGGCTCCCGCACCAACGCGCCACGCATTTACTGGACTATTTACAGCCTCTATAATGGTCTCTCTGCTTGTCTCTCTTGCCACGCTGCCCGCCGAAGTTTCCACCAGAGAAAGTTGCCCACGTTGTAGCCTCAGAGCTTAGCAAGGTGTTCATTAGGGGAACACAATGTCAAAGGGAGGAAGGAGTGATAAGTGGATAAAAAGAAATGCTCATACCTCTGCGGGTGATCCTTGCCACGTACTGAGGTCTGGCAGGAGAGAGGGAAGTCCGCGGAGTGATGACAAGAGCTGGGGTCAGGCCAGGCGACCGCGTCACCTGTACAGAGGGACAAACCTATCTTAGAGGATGTTCTCAGTATTTAATGAGCAGTACCTTGTAGCCCGCGGACGTTACGATGGATGCAGTTACTATTATTATATAATAATATTGTTACAGGTTACCCTTGGTAATCTGGGGGGACTGTCTCCCAGAGCAGGATTGCCAGCAGTTTCCCCCAAGAGAGCTCAGTTGGAGGTGAGTGGTGTGACATGCGCTGCCTTAGAACGCGTGGATGGCAGACTTGTCCCACCCAAAGCTGACCGTCAGTGAAGGCTCCCGCGGCCGCCGTGACTGTGTTCGCCCCCACTTACTACAAGCTGGCCTGCAGCTCGCGGCACCCGTGAGCCTCCCCCTGCACCCCCGAGATCTGCGGCTGTTCTCCTACCACGCCTCAAATGCCCGGCTTCCACACTCAGCCGGACCGGGTCAGACCCAGCTCTGAGACTGCCCTTCCATCCAACTCCTGGCACCGTCGGGAAGGTGACCTCTGACCCTTGCAGTGGAGAGGCCAAGACCACTTTCTGCTTCCTCCTGCCCTCGACCCTCTCCCCGCAGCTGGACTCTGACACACATCCACACTTAGGATGTCTACTGGGGGGCGCCTGGGGGGCTCAGTCGGTGAAGCGTCTGCCTTCGGCTCAGGTCACGATCCCAGGGTCCTGGGATCGAGTCCCACATTGGGTTCTCTGCTCAGCTGGGGGTCTGCTTCTCCCTCTGCTGCTCCCCCTGCTCGTGCCCTCTCTCTCTCTGTGTCAAATAAATAAAATCTTTTTTAAAAAATTATAAAAGGATCTCTACTGGGGTCACAGCAGCGCACCCCATGCCCCATAGCCCCTCCCCAGCACCCTGCCCTGCCTCGGTCAGCTGCTCTAGATGCCAGCGTCCTGACGCCCCTCTGGGAAGGCCTAGCAGAAGGCGAGCTGGAATGAGGGTTAATTTCTCTAGATTATGTTCCCGCGGGAGGCGTGTAGGTGTGGAGAGGACAGACACCAGGAAAAGCCTGCTGACTTGAGGAGAAAGTTCCCTCCTCCCTTTCTCTCCAGGATCTCCCTTGCACTAGGGGTCCCACTGCCCCTTGAGTGGGGGTGCTGTTAAGGGGCTGTGAGGACCCACCACCCACGGATCTGTTTTTCCTAGTCGGCCTCGAGCCAGGCGTGTTCCTCACGGGGCAGGCAACATCACCTCTGTGGTTGAGCAGAGCGTCACCGTCACCACGCTCTAGAAAGAGGACAGTGGGGGGTCCCCTTCTAAGGGCGTCCCCTCTGGCCTTCGTCGCCGCCTGCTGGTGGAGACGGACTGTCAGGCAATCCCAGGCTTGACCCTTGGAGCCTTGGCGCACCCCGCCCTGCTGATCTAGGAGCCCAGCCCCTCACCTTTACCCCGGCACACGGCACACGTCAGTCCCTGCCCAGCTCAGGCGCCCCACCGGGGTGTGCAGAGCAGCCAGCCAACTCTGCTGTGGCCGCGTCCTGACTGGCGGGTGCCCCAACAGCTGGCGATGGGAGTGGCCCGGAAAGCCCTCCGTAGGGACATGCCCCTGGCCGTGGGCTGGGGCAGGCTCCCGGCAGTGGGACGGTGGGAGGCAGGCACTCTGGGGGCTGGAGGAGCCCACGAAGGCAGTCACTGCGGCAGGAGGCTGGTGGGAGCCCCATCTTGCAGGTTGAGTTCACAGAAGGCTCTGGAGCCCAAGACTCCCGCCCTAGGCCCCCAGTGGGTCCACCATTCCCATTACAAGAAGAAAAAAAAAGACAAAGGCTTCGAGGCTGAAAGTGAAGGGAAAGAAAGGAAGGAAAGGAGAGAGGGAGGAATTGGGAGAAGGTGAGGGAAACCGAAGCGTTCGCCATCAGTGGCCTTCCTAACCGCCCTGTGGTGTGGGTGGCCTTGCAGTTTGGGGATAGAATGTTCGCCATGCTTGCTGGAACCTGGACCAGTCTCCGGGTTGGGTTATGTCCTTGACTGACTTGGCCCAGACGTCCCAGTCCTGGGCTCAGCGCACCCACCAGCCCCACCCCAGGCCGGAGGGGGAGAAGACTGCGAACCAAGTCCCCGCTTTCCCCAGCGCCCCCGACGGGCTGGCCACCGGCCGGAACGTGCGCCGCCTGCAGGCCTTTCTGTGGCAGGAATGGGAAGAGAAACCCAAGCCCCCTGCGCTCTGGCAGCTGGCTTCTTCGGAGCCCGGCGGCCAGCACGGCGTCCCCAGGCACCCTAGGGAGAGGCAGCTCCCAGGATGGAGAGGAGAAAGGGGTGCTGCCCAGAGGGGACACAAGGTGGCTGTTCCTCACGGCACGCGGAGAAGGAGCCTCCCTTCGCCAAGTCGGCTGGCGGGGGTGGCGCGCCCGGGAAGCCCGGTCCTGTCTGCACTTCCGATGTTGCTCCTGCCTCTTACCCTCCAGGTCCCAGAGGTGGCGTCTGAGAAGACCCTAGGGGATGGGGACGCGAAGAGACCCCTGGCCCCAGCGCGGGCGAGCGCCGTGGAGACGATTGTCCATGTGGGGCCCGCGCTGCCTGTGCAGTCGCCGCCAACACAGAGCGGTACAATGCCACCCCCGGTACAAGTGCAAACTAGTTTCTGTGTTGGGGGAAAAAAGAGAATAAAAGTTTAATAAACGTGTGCTGTGTCGTGAATGACTTTGTGACGACCTCTGCTGCAAATGGCCTATGCATGCGGAATAATGGTCTCCTTGCAGAGAGGGAAATAGCTTAGTGCTATCGTCGTTGCCTCGGTAACCATCAGAGCCCCCATCTAGCAAGAGAGAAATGAGTTATGAAAAGGCTTGAGTGAAGAAGGGATTAACACATGATCCCAGGGACAGTATGTCAATCAAAATCAACTGAGAAATTACACTGCTCTATTTGAGAATTTCTCCGGAACCCGAACGCTGGTGGAGTCAGCTGCGGGTTTTTTTCCCCCCTCTTTTTTTAATTTGAGAAAGAAGGGGAAAAGTAGCATCGTGATTAGTCTTCATGACTATCATTGAGAATTACACTGAGGGAAGGGAAAGACTCACCAAAAGAGGGTTATTTAGGAAGACAGGGCCCCCCCCAGCCCACCCCGCGAGGTTCGGGCACCTGGCTCTTGTGTCCCCCCCCCACCCCCAACCTCCGCACCTTGTCCCCCATCCCGCTGCCCCTCTGGCGTGGCGCACAGACACCTCCCCCCACTCCGCAGTCTCACGCGCACCGGACGAGAGGCCTGGGGCCTGGCGCTGGGCCTGGGACGCACCCCCAGCCGCGCTCGAGGAGTGGGGGGCTGGGGGGCCGAGGGCCGGGTAGGATAGTGCGGACCTGGGTCCCAGTCTAGGGGCCTGAGCAGCAGCCTTCGAAGCAACCTCTGGCCGGCTGCCTACTGCCTCCACTCCATTTCCGACTCAGCATGGGGGGCAATAAGCCGCAGGGTGAACCCCACCCCCACCCCCGGGCAGAGCGGGGGCTGAAACGCCCACGCACGCAGACCCTGCGCACGTGCGGGCGCACCGCGCCCCCGCGCTGAAACACGGGTCAAAAAATAAAGGAAAAAGACACCCTAACTGCCCCACGGCGGGCCTTGGTTAATCGATTTCTAACACCGCGCGCGGCCCCGCTCTCCTCCCAGAGGCTGCTTCTGCCGGGACTTCCTCTCTCGGGCTTGAGTCAGGAATTTTGAGAGCAACCTCAAGCCGCTCCGGCCCCCCCACCTTCCCCTCCAGCAAAGATGTTCTCCTTTGGAAACACTAAAGAGACACAAGACCCGGAGGACAGACAACGCCGGAGGAACTTGGGTGGGCTGCAGGAGGGGACGCTGGACGGCGACCCCAGGATAGTCGCTGCTGCTCCCGGCCACCGAGCTCTGGCCTCTGGGGGAGCCCCACAGTGCTCGAGTTAAGGAGGATTTGGGCTCACTCTTCTGGAAGTCTGTCTGGCCAGCGCCTGTGGGCCAAGCTGGGGGCGGTACCAGGGTCCCCGGAGCGCATTGGGGCTGCAGAGCCGGTCACCGAGGCACCCTCCACTCGCGATTAACCGCCCTGCTCTTTTTTCCCTGCAGGAAGGGACTTTGGCCATCACCCTCAATCAGCAGGTGGGGAAACTGAGGCCTTGAGTTAATGAACAATTACTAAAGGCACACATTGACAGGGCCGGGACCAGAGCCCAACTTCTCAACTTCCCTTTATAAAACTGGCCTCATTAAAAAAAAAAAAAAAAAAAGTTGCAAGAAACTTTTCTCAAACCGAGAGCCTTTCTTTGCCCTGCGAGGGCGAGGAGGGGTGTGGAGGCGCGCTCAGCCCACCTGTGTCTGGGTGTCCTCTCCAACATTCCATCCACCCATCCCTCCGTCCGCCCGCCCAGCCTCCCTCCGCCGGCCTCGCTCCCCTGCGAGTCCCACACAAGTTTCGAGTCCTGAGCGCCCTGCACGGTTAACTAAACCGCCTTGACCCCGGCGCTATTTGATATTTGCCTCCTTGACACTCATTTAGGAGCTCGCAGCGGTAACGCAGACATTGGACAAGTCCAGCCTGAAACCGAAGCCCTGTGGAAGGGGGGAGATGGGGAGAACCTGATAGCTGGAAACTCGTTTTCTCCAAAGGCTTTCGGGACATTTTAGCCCGGCTCCGGGTCCTCGGAGCGCCAGGGCGCCGCCAGTGCGGGTGTAAACGCTAAATGTTAGCTATTTGTTCCAATGATTGGCATGAAAATCGACTCTTTCTCGTCTTCTTTTTTTCCTCCTTCTCCATCTTTCCTTTCCCTTCTCTTTCTACCCCTCCGGATTCCCACAAATACTCATTCAACCAGTGGCTCCTCTAATGCGCCTTCCCTTCCCCTGCCGCCCCCCTCCCCCCAGGTCAGAAAACTTCATTGGAGAAAAGTAATACAACAGTAACAACCTGGAGGAGGCTAGGGGGACACTTTGCTGGTTTTGCTCCACTTCTACAGGTGACACTGTTTGCTAGGACCGACTCCCCTGTCTCCTCTTTTTCTAGACCCTTGTGTCTTCCTGCTTTTCCTTTCCCTCTGTCTCTCTCTCTCTCCACGTTCTTTTCCTTCTTTTGGGGGGGGGGCTTTTATTTCTTACAAACAGCAATAGGCAGCATGCAACTGTCTAGCATATTAGAGATTCAGGAGTGCTGTGCTCTCTATTAAGGAGAGATGACCAGATGAGTAGATAAGAGAGTCGCCTGGTTTCAAAAGTTCCAGTTTCTGCTTAAGGGGAGCTACCCCACTGAGCGCTTTCCTTGGAGCCCCGGCAGCGACCCCTTTGTTTTTTCCCAGGAAGGAGGAAGGGCCACAGAGTTGAGGCTGGTCACTCACCACTCTCCCCCAACCTCAGCCATGTTCCAGATCTCCAGCCCAACCTCCTACAACCCCACTCCCGAATTCTGTCCATCATAACCCGCTGATTCCAGACTCTCCCCTTTCCAAGAGGCTGGTCCCACCTCTCCTCACCCCCACCCACCATAATTCTCCATTTCTCTTATTCGTTCTGTCGCTACCTCTAGCTTCTTCTGTCGTAACCTGTTCAAACTCTGATTAGTGAAGCTTCATTCTCCTCACTCACGCTTTTCCCCAAACCCCCTCTCTCCCTTTCTCCCTCCTTCTTAAAAGATTTTGGAGCCAAGAAGATAAGATATGCAATCCTCTATCGGGAATCCTGTAATATTAAAGATCAAATGTGGCATTGGTGAAAGACCAAATGCAGAGAGAGACAAAAGGGGGAGGCTGGGAGATGCTCATCAGCTAATTACAGCTGCAAATATTATGCAAATTTATCTTGGCACAGAAATGGAGCACGCGAGTTTAAGTGTGGAGATAATGCCGGAAAATTGAATGTTCATCTGGGCATGGGAAATGGCCCAGTAGGCTCCATTGGTCTGTTTCATCTAGGGAAGCATCGTTTTTATACTCCTATCAGATCATCCGCACTTCACTGGTTGGGCCTGAGAAATTAATATTACTTATAATTGATACTTGAAATTCTTGGAGTGATGTGTCCTAAAGAGAGGGAAGAGAGGAGGAGAGGAAAAGGGAGAAGGGGTAGGGGTGAAGAAGAGAAGGAGAGGAAGAGAAGAGAGAGGCAGGAGAGGAAGTCATTCGATATTTAATACAAAATCGGAGCTAGACATCTGAAATGCGCTGTGGTAAGCCCAAAGTGAACTGAAAGATAAAAGAGTATTCCCCGAAAATCAGGTCTCTCCCTCTCTACTACCACCTAAAACCTGAAGTGTCTTTATCATCGAGATGCAAGTTTTTAAAATCTGTAATGATCTGGCTGCCTAGGTGCTTAAGAGTTTGGGACCGGCTCAGGAATTGGCACTTGAACTCCAGATAGCTGGGAACCTAGGTGATCCCAGGAGAGGAAAGCTGAACGGTGGAAAGGGGTGACTGACCAGGAGTCTTGTAGGTTGGAGCAGAGGACAAGTGGAGTCGGCTCGTATAGAACTTCACCCCTGCTTCTGCCCTAACTGCACCCCCACTTCCTTCATCGTGACCACCCGTGTTCAACATTCTTCAACCCACTCTAGAACTGTCTGGGAAATGACATTCCCAGGAAACAAAACCACATCGTCACACTTCAGAAGTAAATGTCCCCAAGCGTGGGGAGGAAGGGAGACAATCAAGACTACAGTGAACTGAAAAAAACTCTTAAAAAAAATAAAATAAAATCCTGGCCCCCCGCCCCACCTCCGAGTGGAAAATCTACCGCAACCCAGAGAAACCTAGAGAATTTCATAGATGAGTGTTATTCGGGTACAAGCCATCCAATTACCAAGAAATTATGATCTGACGTCAGGAGGAGCAATTGGAGAGCGAATATGTATAAATCTCCTCTCACTGGTTTGCATATTTGCAACGATTGTTTAATCCAAGCAACCAGAAAGTAATCAACAGGCACAAGCTTAAAGAGCAAATTAACCAATGACTCCTGCCCCTTCTACTTCCTGAAGCCCAGAGGTTGCTACTGTTGTCTGTTGTTGGGAGGGGACTCCGGGGATAGCCTGGGATTCAATCCACCCTGAAAGAGGCAGAGAGTAAAGCCTGTTGCGTTTAGATGGCTTTTGTTCCTTTGGCGTTAGGGCAAAATACAAAAGAAACAAAAATGCCAATTATCGTAACTAATTAACCATTAAATGAGATGTGTGTCCTCTTCTTTCCAACTCTAAGATGGAGGGAAGATGATGAGGGTAGGTGCAGGGGGGATCTGGGAGAACAGGCAGATCCACCCACCACTCTGCACTGGGGGGAAAAAAACCCTATGCACTTTCTGCACAGGTTGACAGACAAAGCCAGAAGAGCTGAATATATAAATAAATATATATGCACTTTTAAAAAGAGAGCAATGAATAAGAGAAACCTGGAACTGATTTTCTTTTTTTCTTGTTTACTTGGAATGGGGCTGGAGTGGGCGGCGGTCAGGGTGGGAGCTGTGTGGGGACAGGAGATGGTGAGGAGAGAGGAAATCTCAGAAAAATTAACGTTATTGGTATCTTTCTATATAAAGATGCAAATGGCATTTTATCTTAACTTGGCTCTGTGCTTTAGTCAGTGTTTATGATTAATTATCTCCTTTTTCATAAAAATAAATCATGTTAAAAATTAGAATCTCGGGGCTGGGGAGAAACTAAGCGCTGGTTTCAGGTCGATCTTGTTAATTTCAGCCTGAAATTGACACACTAATTAAAGAGCCGCGTGGTAAGGCACGAGCAGGCAAGATTATACCCAGCTCCTTTTTTTTTTTTTTATCAGATCTACCTTATATTTTCCCAATTAAAAACTGCAAAAAGCAGTTTCATTGCCCCAGGATAAAAAATAAGGGCCCCCTTTTCACAACGCTGGCCATCACTTTCTACCATCAGATTCATTGTGATGTATTAGATGCAATAAATTATCCCATGTAACAAAACATTGGGAGCTGAAAGGCAGATAATCTGGAAAGCAGAGATAAGGATTCATTATTCCAAATCATTATGAATCCAACGTTGCCTCTGACTTCTTTCTTAATCAGCTCCTCTGATCCTGGATATGTGAGCGGTACAGATAAGGAAAGAGTCGTTTATAATTCTCCACCTCGTCTAATATTTTAAAATAAAGTCAGAGGCAAGAAAACGCCATAAAACACTGGTGAGCAGGCAAGCGCCGAATGAAAAATCACTTCCATGTTATTATATCCACAGTAAGATTTAATTAAAATTCTCCACGTCCACGTGCTTTATTTTCAGATAGGATTTTTTTCCCATCACGTAATAATTGATAGGAATTTGCAAACGGGGCTATTTATTTAGGGCGCCTGGGTGGAATAGGTCTGATTTTTTTTTTTTAATTTCCAGTCACTGCTTTGTGAAACTTTCATTTGAGATGTCCCTGGTTCCACACCACCCAGGCCCCCACCACGCAGTCCTGTACCGCTCACTCTCCCACCCACCCCACCCCCCAGTGGTCATGGAAACATAGGCAAAGTCACAGACCTAAAAGTGGAGTTTAATAAAAATGTTCTGATAGAAAAAAAGAAAAGAAAAATGAAAGAACTGGTTTTTCTCACCCCGGACTCCTTTGTGCCCTCCCAATTCCCCCCATCCTACACATTTATAATGAAACAAATCTCAATGGGTGGAGTTGAAAGTTTAAAAGAGAACTTTTAAAACCAGGGGAATACTTGAGTGTGTGTTTTCATCTGGTAGAGAGCGCATGGGAAAGAACTAAACAGATCTGAGGGTCTATCCAGGAAGGTAGAAAAATTGAAAGGGGATGATGCTGACGATCGATAGGCAGAAAGAAAAATATTACCTGTGTTTTAGGGGAAAGAAATGGGATGTGGAAAACCAGTAAGAATAAATACACTTCCCCCAGCCCCGCTTAGAGCAGCCATAAGTGGCCACACATTCTTAGAAAGATTGGAGATTCCGGCAGCGATTATTTCTCCCTACAGGGTCTCCTTTTTCTTTATCCAACAGGTGAACTTCCTATCTGTGCGGCCATCGCAGAGATCTGGGACACAGTGTTTCTATTATCATCAGTCATTTACTGAACCATCTTCTACCTCCACAGGCCCAGTGACTTCCTTTTATATTTAAAATCCAATCAAATGCCTTAGCCGTAGGAATGTGGCCCAACACACCACAGGATTTAACGCAGTTGATGCTCGTGCCATTTGGGATGTCGTGATTGCCTCCTGGGAGAATCCCAAACCAGGCTCTGTCCCCAGGCCCAGGAGCCTCAGAACACTTCTCTACTAGGTTCAGCCTCTGAATCCAGGCCCAGGGAAGGATGATCACTTGCCCAAGGTTAAGGGGTTAAGAAGCCGGCGGTAGGTGCTCCAGGGAAGGGGAAAAGGTAACAGGGAAGCCAGCAGCAGGGTGTGTGGACCAGGGGTGCAGGCAATAGGTGAGGAGCCCCCCCCCCCTCCAGTGTGACTTGGGAGCGGAGAGCTGGGTCCTTGCCTTCTGTACCAGACAAGCACTCCTCAATGAAAAGGGTCCTTGAGAGTCCTGAGATTTTGGGAGTGGAACCACGCCGTCCCCTCAGACTTGCCAGCATGGGGCAGGCTCTTGAGCACCTGGGGTCCGCTGCTCCCCAGCGTTGAACACAGCGCCCCTGAATAACGGAGGGTGCTTTTGCTCTCTTGCACACACGGGTATATACACACGCACAGAGACCTGAACCGCGAATCAGCAAGCCAGAGTGGTAGCTTTTAAAATTCAGAAAGCGACTTGTAGCTTCACTAAAGCAACATCTTGACAGTGTGCAGGGGCCGGTGTCCACGAATCAAGAATAACTCTCCAGCGTCTGACTGAGCGACCAGCGCCTTTCCCGCACTGTTTGCTTCTCAGGATAAATTCTCTCCTTTCTTCACCCCCTCCACCCCCCAGCATCAAATCGCCCCCAACCCTCCCGGAAGAATTCGCCCTGGCATCCCCAATTAGCAGCAGGTTCCGCCCCTAAGTCCATCACGGCCACGAGCAATGCCCAGCTGGCATCTCTCTGAATCGTGCTCTGCCTGGCCATTAACCTGAAAATCAGTTACATTTTCATTAAGTCCTGTTACGCCCAAGTGTCTTCGGCGGCCGAATTTCCTTAAATTAAGCCTTGCTTTGCTAAAGATGGTATTGGGGTGATGGGGGAGCGGAGTATGCGATCAGATTTCTCAGTCCCTGACCCAAGCGTCACTTTAGACCTGGAGTCTAGCAAGTGCCCGCGTCAGCAGAAAAGGAACGGGGGAGAGGGGCCGCCAGACCGGCCGGAACCGGGCGGCGGGTCGCAGGCGCGCGCCGGGGACCAGGCGGCGAGAGCGTGGGTGGGAGGGGTGGCGGAGAGGGACTCGAGGGGCGGGGAGCGGGAGCCAGCCTTGGGTCCCAGGGGGTGCCGGGCGGGATGCCGGCGCTGAGCGGGAGAGGCTCGCCCGTGGGCAGCGCAGCCGCGGCGGAGGGAGGGAGGAGAGGAGGGGAGCTTGCGGGGAGACGCGAAGGGCCCCACGGGGCTGGTGGACTGCCAGTCGGGGTACAGCTAACACCCAGGCCAGGGAGACAACTGTCGCCGTCTCCCGGGGCCCCGCGGCCCTATGCCCCCACGAGGCAGCGCTCGAGGACGAGCAAGGTGGTCTGGGGAGCCTGCGGGGCTCCAAAACCCCCGCCACCCTCCGCTCGCCGCCGGCCGCGGCCCTCCCGGCACAGCCCCCGTCGCCCCCCTGGAAGGGGCCGGGGCAACAGGTCGGGTGAAAGCTGTCGAGCGAGTGACCTTCTCTCCTACGTCCTGGCGACGCGCAGCCCTGCCGACTCCGCGTCCCGGCGCCCAAGAACTTGGCTCCGCCGCTGGGTGGCGGAAGGCGGGAGGGAGCGGGCAGGGGGGCGGGGAGGGGCTGACTTGGTGACGCCAGGTGGGCTTCGGGGCTCCCTCAGTGGCAGGGAGACCCCTTCTCCTCTCCTGGCCCGGCTGGCAAATGAGAAGCCCCTCCGCCCCCTCCCTCGGCTAGGACCCGGAACCCCGACGGTGCGGAGCGGAGGGCGCGGGCAGCTCGGCGGTGGGGCGCAGCCCAGGGGCTCAGAGCGGCTGGAGTCAGGCCGCGAGCCCCTTGGGGAGCCCCGAACGCTCTGACCTCTTCTCCCTAGCCCTCGCTCCAGCTTTACTCTCCCGCCGCACCCCTTGACCCTCCCCACTTCCCTCCTCGGTTTGCAGCCCACCTCTGCGCCCCTCATTCTGCCCTTGCTGACCAGTGGCCTCGTTCTCCCCCAACACCCACCCCTAAGGAACGACCACCCCTAAACACTTCGCGGCATGAAGCCGGGCTACTCCTTACTACCGAACTGGGGCCAGCGCAAGAAAGTTCTTAACTTCCTGGCCCAGCGATGGAGAAATTTTGTTGTATTTCTAACCAAAGATTTATTTATTTTTTAAAGTCAGTCTCCGTATTCTTGTTGTATAAATATTGTGAAGGGAAAACGCTACCTGTCAAAACGAACGGACCCTGACCTTTCTACCCCAATGTTTACGGGGTTTCATTTTACTCTTGCAGAAATTTATTCATGACGGATTTCCTCCTCCGTTGATTATTTTGGTCTCCCACCAGCAGAAGTAGAGATGGTACAGGAGAGGGCTGGAGTTTGCTGGGTCTGGTGGGCAGACTCATAGGATAATTTTCCTTCAGACATTTTATTCCCAGAGCTACCCTTGATTCTCACTCCCTTATCGCACGCCCCTAGATGGTAAATTTCCCTCTTTTCTTCTTGAAAAGCGTCGGGACCCCTAGAGAGTCTCCTTCCAAACCTCTACTTAGTGTATGCATGCATATCCCTACCTCCCAATGTTTTTATGCCTACCGTGAGGAGAGTTAAAGAGTACCAGCAGGCCCAGAGCCCAGTCGCCAACCATTCTGCTTTCCCTCACTTGCACTGGACAGCAGGACCCAAGACAGATGTAGGGAGAGCACAGGCATTTTTGAGGCGTTGGCATAAACGAACAGGAGGAAGAGTCAGAAGGGAGAGGGAGAGCCCTGAGGGGCAGAGGGCCTGCTAACGGTGGCTACGGGTTGTGCCTCTAGACTCTCCCACTGGGTCCCCACTGGCTCCAAAAAACGGGAGGAAGAGACTCTGCCAAAGCTTTCCTATCTATGGTAGGTAATGACCCAGTCAACTCTACTGATGACATTTGCAGTGTTGATTCTATGCCTGCCAGAGACAGTGGGCTGTGCAGGCGCCAGGGGCTGGTCACATTTCAGGCCGTCTCCCCCCCCCCCCCCCGCCCAACTCTGCCCGTTTCACACAGCCCTGATGTGTGGTTTGCGTGTTTGCAAAAGGGGGTGAAATCCATTCCTCGCCTAGTCTTCTTTCCTCCCTCCCTTTCCCCCTTCGCAACCCGGAAGAGCTCCGCTCTCTACAGTGAGCAGAAGGCGGAGGGAGGGGGTTCCTAGGAAGGATGCACATCCCCCAGGTTTCACTGCTTGCTGGAAGCCCGCGTGAGATGCAGTAAGCAGCTGGAGCGGTTAGGACCGCAGCGGCGGCAAGAGTGGCCAAGTCTTCCTGTCATTTCTGCCTTCGGATCTCCGGCAAGCCAGGGGAAAAAAAATAATAAAACACAGCTGGCCCGCGGGAGCAAGATACCCAGGTCAGTGAATATCGTTATCTTCTAACTCTGCACTCGCTTTCCCTGCTCCACGTGGAGAGAATTAAGAGGAGGTCTAGACTGCGAAGGGACAGCTGCCTCCGGAAGAAAGTGAACTAGACCCCAGTCTTTCTTGCTTTTTTCTGGTCACTGGCAGTCTTTGGTTTTCTGCAATGACCTTGGGCGAGCATGGTGTGTGCATGTGTGTTTGCCCTTGTTTGGAGGAAAGAGCTAATAGAGCTAAGCGTGTGGAGAAAAACTAAACAGAAGTATGAGAGACGGTAAGAATGCTCGGGAAGGGCTGGACACCCGTTTTCCACTTCAGGGAGGCAGACAATTGGGGAAAAGAACCCATTAGGGAGAAGCAGCTCAGCTTTCTCCCAAAGGTGGCTGCAGGGTCTGAGCGCAATTGCGTGTTTATTTCCCTCCGCTTGTCTCTGCATATAATTAAAGAAACAGCTGTGTGCTGTGAGATAAAGTTGGAGTCCAGATGTGTGGGCATCTGGTACCCCTGGAGAGCTGGTGGCCGGGAGGCACCTTTGCTTCCAGGAGCACCCTGCATCGAGTGAGAAAACCACAACCTGTAAGAGAGGATGCCCAGGGTCGTGGGGAGCAGGATGGGGAGAAGGGGCAAGAATTCTACTTTCTTCTGGAACATCGGACCAACAGACCTCCAAGCAGTCAATCAGAGGCAGTTCCCAACAAAGACAGAAATTGTTAAAATGCATAGGAAGTTGAGTGAATCTGGACGGAGAGTTGCTTTGATACACCTTTTCTTCCTCTTGGAGTCGGCAGCCTGAGGAAACTGCCCCGGGAGATTCTGTCTAGGGCCAGGGATGGAAAAGGAGTCTACCCTCCAGGATCTTCCCTCGGTTTGGTTCCATGTTTCTTGGCTATTTTCTCCTTCCTTGTTGCCCACATTCACTAGGATACTGGGGGAATGGATGGGAGCTTACGAACTTGAAAGCGGCAAATAATAAAGTAGCATTGGTAGCCCTCCACCTCTTAGTGGTTGTGGCAGAAAAGGTGTGTATGTTGGGGTTGAGGGGGGAGTAGGCTGATGGTCCTGTGGCTGGCTTGGGGGGCAGGGAGTCCCAGTCAGGCCGGTAGATTCCATCCAGGTGTCTGGATGTGAGATGCTTGCAGGGCCCAAGTGGCTGATGTGGGGAGGAGGCTTGCCATTAACCCTTTTAAACGTTTGTGTGATTCTGAAGAAAGGAATAGTTTGCTGCCCATTTGAATGGGGAGGGGTATGGCGTCCAGGCCAGACAGACCAAGCCCCAGGTGGGTGTCTGGTCCCCGGGGCTCCCATTGTTGACTCCCTTATGGGATCAAGGAGGAGGTCCAGCTTTCAGCTTCCAGCCAGCCACCCTGCCAGGCCTAAGGTTCCTGGCTTGAGAACCCAGCTGGGTTCAGAGGATACGGGTGAGTGGCACTTGGTACACAATCTCCACAGTCCCACCTTCCATTCCACACAAGCGGTCTCTGCCAGCCCCTTGGGGGGGGTGGGGGGAGCTACTCAAGCTTGGGGTTAGTTGGTCCTGCCCAAAGCCCAGAGACAGGGAAGGCTGCATTTTCTTTTATTGCTATTTCCACCCTGCCTTTTCGCAGCTGATATATGAGGTGGGGGTAAGTCGGGGGTGCAGTGAGTGGATGGGAGTGGGCGCCCCTGGGCACTCATTGGTGGAGCCTCCGTGTTGGGCCGCCCAGCAGCTCAGGGCCACACAGAGAGAGCCTCAGGAAGGGGCAGGTATGTGGGAGGCGGGTGGCTGAGAACCCCTCTTTCGGAATTTGAGGCGATTTGTGTCCGGGAACCCTGGGAGGTGGCAGGGAATTAGGAATCCTGATAAGGTGTGTGTGGGGGCAGAATCCCAAAGCCCAGTGTTCTCTCGCCCCAGCTTGTTCTGATCATTTCTGGGCTGTACTGAGATGTTTGTCTCCTCCGCCTCTGAGCCTTTTCACGCAGAAATGTGCATTTGTTTTGTGGTATGTCTTTGTGTGGGGGCCGAATATTTCTGATCACCTTCTTCTTCACGACTGGGGGACCGGGAGAGAGCTTAAAAAACGGTGGCGATCGGGCCAGGGAAGCCCCGGAGCTGGAGGGCGAACTCCTTTTTGCTTCTGGTCGCTGGGCAGACTGGACGAGAGGGGGGTGGCAGCCAAGCCGCCGCCGGAAGATGAGAAAGAAATGCGGTGCCCGAGGCGCTGGAGCGGGGTGGGGGGGGGTCTCCCTGGGCGTCCGTGGCTGCCGGTGGGCAGGCACATGTGTGTGGTTGCTGTTTTGTTTTATATAACAAATTGCTTGAGGTCCGCGAGGTGGCAGACAGCGAAGAGCCGAGCACGAGCCAGGGGCCTGGCAGGGAGAGGCGGCCGGGTGGCCAGGGTCCGGGAGGGCGCACGCAGGAGGCCGTCGTCTTCACACCTCGGAGCCCCGCACGTTCCCAGATTTTACGATGGGGTCTCCGCTATCCAAAGGAAGACATGAACAATTCGTGCTTTTAGAAGCTTGCCTCTACGGTCTCCTGATCTGAATGAAATCATCTGCCCCCGTTTTCCCTCTCCCTGTGTGTTACGAACTCCCCTTTCCCTTGAAGCCCACTGCCGATTGTCCAGGAACAAACACATCCCAGTTTCCCGACTAATCCAGAGCGGTAGAAACGCAAGAGCTCCAAGATAAAGCCCTCTTCTTGTAATGCCAAATTTGAGTAGCCAGAGTCTTGTAAGGCGAGCCTTTCAGGCTCGGAGCCGGGGCCGGCCAGGGGCAGTGAGATGGCAGACGACAGACCCGGGGCGCTGGGATGCCAGGAGGAGTGGAGCAGGTGGCCCAAGGGCACCCCTTTTTGTCCAAAAAATGCTGGGACCTGCCTGGAGCTCTCACGGGTGAATCTCGCACTGCCGACTACTTTTCTGGCTGCGGGGGCCGCCCCCTTCCCAGGGAACCCCGACTGCTTCAGCGGAATGGCCTGAGAACGCCCCCGAGGAGAGCCTGAGTCTAGCTGAATAAAGGGCCTATGGCCCCGGAGGGACCATGCGACCCTCTGGAGTCCCTCCATCCCTTCTTCCTCTCTCTGGGCTCCCACTGCGAGGAGGGAGGGGGCAGCTGGGAGGTGCGCCCTTCCTCCGGGGTGACTTGCATTCCTTCTGAATCATCCTCCAGGGGAATCTTTCTCTTCTACCCAACACTGGGGCTCCCCCCAGTGCCACCCCCCAACCTGTGCACTGTTAAGCTCGAAAACAGAAATCCCCTGTCCTCTCCCTCCTTCCTCCCCTTTCCGCTACACCCCTACCTACCTAATTTTTATCTCGATACAATCGGGGTTTTTCCTCACCCGAGAAGAGGGTATTGGCAGAGGGAGGGCCAGGATCCCCCGAGGCTGGAGGGCCCAACCTGGCGTGGGGAGTGGAGCAGGAAGGGGTAATCTCAGAAGGCATCTCCTCTCTCTTTGACTCTCCACACAGCTCTCGCTGCTCCTCCTGGCCTGGGCGGGTTTCCTTCCGAGTTTTAAACGCCGATAGATGAATAAGCAAAAAAAAAAAAAAAAAAAAAAAAAAAGGTAAATCAAACCACTTACCACCCCCAAAGCGACGGCTCATTTCTCAGGGCAGGTAGACCCTAGGCCAGAGGCGGGTGGGCGTGGGAACCGGGAGGAGAGCTGCGCGTGCGGAACTCTTTTCGCCTGAGTACCCGTGGGTTTCCCCTTTGACGTTTCCGCCTCCAACATGTGCTCTCTGACAGTGAATTTTGGGGTCCCCTTTTTCTCCTCATTCCCCAAGTCCCCTGCTCGTAGAGTTTCACTTGGAAAGAACAGCCGGCATGCTCACTGCCTGCTTCTTTCTCATCACCTTTATCTCCTCACTCTCTGCATTTCAGTTCATGCGGGAAAGAGAAGGTGGCTTGGATGGGAACTGCACAGATCCAACATAATATGTGTTTAACCTGCGCTGTCCCGGGGCGCCGCGTCCAAGCGGGCTCCCCTGCCATTTCACCCGTGCAGCGCACGCCCGGCGGTGGCGCCTTGGGCCGTGTCCCCGGAGTAACCCTCCCGCCCGGCAGCCTGCGAGCTGTTTATACAGCTTTACCTGTGCTATTCTCGTAACCAGTAAAAATCCTCGCCTGGCCATGGTAACCTAATCCGAGGGCCGAGGCAGAGGAGGGGGAGGTGTGTACGCGCCAGAGGGGGTTCTTCTCTTCCCGATTGGGAAGGAAATTGGGTGATGGAGGTGGGGGCCCAAGGGCTGAGGAGGAAGGAGGCCTGTTTTCCACGTCCCCGTCCTCTCTGCTTTTCTCCCTCTAACAGGCGTCGGGGACCGGCGCAGTTGTCGCAGCCAGGACGTGTGCTGCCAGCAGGCGCGGCGGCCCCAGAGGCGCCCCGCCGGGCTAGCGAGGCCCAGGACTGGTTTCCCGGTCCTGGATCAGGACCCGGTTGCTCTCATCCCGCTTTCGGCTTGCTCCATTAGAACTCCCACACCTAAGACCAAGCCACCAGGGAAGGCATCCGGCACTTAACCAGATCCTCCCCGCCGGCCTCTTCTTCCAGAGCGCCCCTTGTGCCGGGCGCAGCCAGCGCAAGGAATCGAATTAAACGCCTCTTGGCGGTTATTGTCTCTCGCTAATTGCTCCAACAATGGCCACTATTAAAATGGAGACACCCAATTAAAGGCCCCGCCGGGCAGCGCTCGGCTCCGGGCGACGAACTGGCCGCCAGCCTGAAGCCTGCAGACCGCCCGGCCGCGAACCGGGCTGGTGTGGGGCGCTGGCGCCGGCCTCGGCACCTCTGGCCCCCACTTCCTCCCCAGACGTACAGCAACCACGGCCGGTTCACACCATTTTTATTGACCGATCGCAGCCAAAGAAGATTGATCGAGCTGGAATGGGAAGGGACTTCTCCTCCCCCCAGCCCCGGCTCGCCAGGGCCTCGGGGCCGCGCTCCAATTTCTGGCCTTCGCTGTAGCTCTGCGCCCTCCCTGCCCCCAGCCCCGCAGGTTCCCGGCTTCATTTCTGTCTTTAACTGCGCGGCCGGGTCCGCCCAGGCCGGCGCCGCGGCTCCGGGGGGAGGGACGCGGCGTCGCGGCCCGGCTCCGCTTCTTTCTCCTGCCTGCAAATATTTGCTGCCTCGCTGGAAATCCGACTATTTCGCGCGCGCTCCGCTTGCAAAGTCCTTAAGTAAACACGCTCAAATGACCGCCCCAGGCGGCCCGAAGCACGCTCACTCCCCCTGCGCCGGATTAGTAGCTTTATGACTTCGACCCCGAGGCTGGGCTCTCTGGTTATCCCCCGCGGGCAGCGTGCGGGCGCCCGGGGCCGCTTCTCCCGGCACCTCGGCCCCGCGGAGCTCGCCTGGATGCGCCGGTCGCCAGGCTCGGGTGGGTGGCGCTGGCCGCGTGGATCTCCGCTCTCTGGGTCCTGCGACCCCAGGGGTGAGCCTGGGGGCACGTTCCTCCCCTCTGCGCCGCGGGCTCCGGTTCCTTTGCGGGACTGGGTGTCCCACTTCCATCAGGACTGAGCCTCCGCAGTCCCGGGAGGGCGGGTGGGAGGGACCTGTACTTGGGCATGTGTTTGGGGGTGTGTGTGGGTCCCAGCTTACCCCAACCAAGAAGAGAAAGTTAGGCTCCATTTCTTACCCTTTCCCCAAGAGGGCACACACACCCCATTCAACTTGACGCCTAAAGCAGCCGCCTCGAGGCCTGAGGTTTCAGATAGGCCAACGCTGGCTCCCGCCGCCCCACACACAGCCCTGGGCCCCGGCTCCTGGGCGGGGGCCGGTGGCGGCGCCGTCCCTCGCTTGGCTCCGGGATGCTTGCCCCCAGGGTCCCAGGCATCCAGGCCGTTCGACAGCCCCTTACCCTGGCGAGGGAGGCCTCGCGCCCTGCAGGAGCCCGGGGCCCTGCAGCGGCGGCGGCGGCGGCGATATCCTCCTGGGTCTCCTCGCTTCCTCCACCGCCGCTCCGCCGGCTGCTCCCGGGGAGGAGGGGGGACTCGCTAGACCAGGCCAGGGCCGGGGTTCCTGGGGAGGGGGCCGTCAGGGCGGCAGGAGGGCGCTGAGGCTTCTCTGCAGGAGGCCAGGATCCCAGCTTTGCGGGCTACGGCAGAGGGGGAGTCTGGACCACCTTTCCCCCCCTTCCCTGGCCTCGAGCCCCCTCCCCTCCCCCGCCCGCACAGGGAGGAGGAAGCCCGGCCTGCATTTGCCGGCGAGGCGGGTCAGGCCGGCGCCTGGCCTGGCTCAGACCCCCGCAGCCCGGCTCTCCGCCTCAGGCCACGCGCTGCAGCCTCTCTCCGGCCTCGCTCCCTCCCCCCGTTCCCCACGGATCCCGGGGCCGACCTCGGCCCTCCCTACCGGGTATCCCCCTCCCCTCCTTTTCCCTACCCACCCCCCTTCTCTGTGCTCCCGGCTCTGGGGCTGGGCCCGTGACGTCAAACCCAGTGTGGCGTCGGCGAGACTGGCCGGCGCGGGCCATCAAAAGAGCAACGTCCTCTTTCCCAATTACCCACTGTCAGTCCGGGAACAGGGGCGGACCGGCTGGGAATTAAATGTTAAATACCCCCTACAGGCTGGCTCCATTACACCGGGCATCCAGCCGCAGCCCCCCACGCCTCTCTGCCAGCTTCAAACCACCCAGACCAAGAGCCTTCGAGATCTTTTATTTCTCCAAGGTGTGGGGAGGAGGTGGGGGTGGGCTGGGCTGGGAGGACTCTCCATCGCTGTGCAGCCCGACACGGTGCTTTTAATTAAAACGAATAATGCCCCCCCCCAAGTTCTGTGCGTTATCGGAGAGGCGCCGCACCGCACCGGAAGGCCTCGTTCTCACAAATATTTTCCCTTTGTCTTTTAAAATTGTTCTAAGCTCACAAGTTAACATTTTCAAGTTCTGGCGCCAGCAGCTTTTTTCTCCCGAGGATGGCTCCCTTTTTTCTTTTCCCTGACATCCAGGTCTCGGATCAAAAAGCCACGTTTGGGATTCCGCGCGTGATTTTGAACCGGGGTCCGGGTCTAGCGTCGCCTCGTCCCGGGCTGACGCGCCAAGAAGCGCTCCCCCCCCCCCGCTTCCATCCTTCTGCTTAATCTCGGGGACTTTTAGCAAAAATGTGTGCGCTCTCGTCCGTCCTTGTTTATGAAGCGGTTTCCGGTGGATGGTAGACACAAACTAAATAATTAAAAGGTTTGGAGAGCACCGTGAGCAGGAGCAGAAGCTGGCAGCTTGGCTGGCTCTAGAGAGAAGTGGTCAGAGCGAAAAGAAAAATCGATGCTTCTTTACTGGGCCGCCCTAATAAACGGGAACTAAATGGGCTCAGGAGAAACATGGGGGCAGGGCGGTGGTGCGTGTGTTTAATTTAGGAATTTTCTTCCTGTCCCGTATCTAGAAACTCAACCCTGATTTCTAACAAACATCAGATTTAAGATGACGGAGACTCAGGAGAAGCTCCAAACCCAAGATCGGAAGGACCCACGTTTCCACTACTCTCAAATAAATTTTACTAATCTTTCTACAAGGATTGTGTATTAAAACAAGACATCTCTCGCCCCCACCCCAACACACACACCAAGTTAGGCTGAATATTGGTGATTTTCCTTGACCGCACGAAAGGAATCCTCCAGAACTTACTTTCAGGGACGGTCTCTTCTATTTCGACTTTTTGTATTTGTAGGGAATTTTATGGGGGAGAGGAGCGAAGAGGGACTAATGGCTTCAATTCAGATAAAACCCCAAATCCAGCTCTTGGTACCATCCGTGGGATAGCCTGCGGGGGAACCCACACTCTCCTTGTACACATTGCCCTGAGGTGAGCAGAGGGTGGAACCTGAGTCTTCTCTTCCCGCCTGACCCCTGCTCGCCCCGGCCGCGTTTTCGGGACCGGCTGCTGCAGGAGCCTGGGCGCCGCTAGGGGATGCAGTGGCTCAAAGGACCAAGCGAGGCCGGGGAGGTTGGAGCCGGTGGGGCCGGCCAATCGCGGCCCGACCACAGCCTCGCCCGCTGATTGGCCCCTTTCCGGCCCCGCCCCTCGCGCCCCGCCCCCTCGCCGGGGCTTCTGGAGCCGCACCCCCTCCGCCCGGGGCTGCCGGGCCCGGCCAGGCCGAGCAAGTCCGGGGAAGGTCGTCGCAGTCCTGCCCGCCGGCCGGGATGGGGGTAGGTGGAAGGGGCTGGTTCCTCGGCTGGGGAAAAACGCCGGGAGCCAGAGTAAGTAGGGCCCTGGGCGGGGTGAAGGGAAAAGTTGAGTAACTGGAAAGAAGACCCGAATTCTTTCTTTGCAATCACTCTCACTGTACTCAGGGGGCTAGTTAGCGTCTCTCTCTCTCTCCCTTTCATTTTCTTCCATCCCTATTGCCACTCAAGTCAGAAGCACGCATCGATTACAAATATCAGGTCTGGAAGGGACAGCTGCAACAGCGGAAACGTCCATCCAGAGGGGCTTGTGAACACAAAAGGCTGGGGGGAATGTTGACAACGACCACCAAAGTAACACGGACATTCCAATAAAGGTTACTCCTCTTGCCCCATTTCTGTCTCTTAGGCAATTCTCTCCAGAGGCAAATCTCAAAGGGACTTTGGCATTAAAAAATTTTTTTTCTGATCAGTTTTATATGCACATAGCGCCAAATCAATAAGCTCCCAAATACCCTGGATTGAATTTAAAAACAAGTTTGGTCATTTAAAAAAGTCTGAAAAAGAAAGGCTGCCTGTAGAAATAGACTTTATGAATGGGGCAGGCCAGTTTCCCCGGCACGGAATAATGAACCGAGCCGGAATGAATTGGCAGGAGCGGGAGGCACATTTAAAGGGCCAGAGCGCAAATTCCCTCCTGCCCGCCCCCTCCGCCCGAAACCCAGCGGGCCTACCCACCCGCCCCGCCGCCCCTCCGCCGCCCGGGCGGCCCTCCGCGGCGCCCCCCTTCCGGTCAGTGGAGGGGCGGGTGCAGGGGCGGAGGGGTGCAGGGGGGTGAGGTCCTGGAGCGGGTTTGGGTTGCAGTTTCCTTGTGCTGGTGATCCTGTCCCCTCCTCGCCAGCGCCAGGCTCCTCCCCCTCGGCGCGGATGACACTAGAACCTCCTTAAGTTGCGTCGCGCCACAGCTGTCTGCGAACACTGAGCTGCCTGGCGCCGTCTTGATACTTTCAGAAAGAATGCATTCCCTGTAAAAAAAAAAAATACTGAGAGAGGGAGAGAGAGAGAGAGAGGAAAAGAGAGAGAGACGGAGAGCGCGCGCGACAGAGCGAGCCACGCAATCTGACCGAGCAGTTTCTGCTCTCCCAGGTCACACGCCTCCTCCTCCTCCTCTCTGCTCCTCGCTACCCAGGTTGGTACTGGCAACTTTTTTTTTTTAAGTCTGATTTTTTTTTTTCTTCTTGCTCCATTTGGGAGGACTTTAGAACACTTTAAACTCAGCCCTCCTCTTTTGGAGAGTTGCTAGAGGCCTGGAAGGAAGGTCCCGGGATCGCTGTCCCGGGGGGGGGAGGGGGGGGAGGGAGCCGTCGGCAGAATTGGAACCGCTCAGTCAGTGCAGGGCCCTCGGGAGAGCCGGGCTGCTAGGGATGTACCTGGGAGTCGTTCCCTGGGCGGCCGCGTCCCGGTTGGCCTCGCTCGGGAGGAGGCGTGCGCGAGTGCGCGTGTGTGCGCGTGTCCTGGGTGCGCGGGCGCGGGGCCGGGCGGCTCGCGGGGAGGTGGTGCCACTTCATAAACTCAGGTGCTCAAGTACTTAGGAGCTCATCCAGGTCTCCCCCTTCTCTCCTTCGCAGGTGACCCGAGGAGAGCCTCAGCCTCGGAGCCGCCGAGGAAGCCCCGGTGCAGAAGAGCCTCACTTGCAGAATTCCAGCCACCTTCGCTCACCCTCCCCCCCTTTAGAATTTGGTCCCCCTTTATCCTTCCGTACCTATTTTTTGGAATTTTTTTTCTTCCTCCTCTTCTCTTAGCTAAACTACTGCTTAAAGATTTTTTTTAAAATCTCCTTTGCTCACCTTTCCTTCCCAGCTTTCCTATTGCCCCACTGAAAACAAACCATTCAACGACCCCCGCCCCTCCGACGGCAGGAGCACCTGCAGAGCCTCAGAGCCCCCCGACCCTCCAGCCCGACCGCCCTCCCTCTCCGCGCGCGGGTTCCGGGCCCGGCGAGAGGGCGCGAGCGCAGCCGGGGCCATGGAGGTGACGGCGGACCAGCCGCGCTGGGTGAGCCACCACCACCCCGCGGTCCTCAACGGGCAGCACCCGGACACGCACCACCCGGGCCTCGGCCACTCCTACATGGACCCGGCGCAGTACCCCCTGCCCGAGGAGGTGGATGTACTTTTTAACATCGACGGTCAAGGCAACCACGTCCCTTCCTACTACGGAAACTCCGTGAGGGCCACGGTGCAGAGGTATCCTCCAACCCACCACGGTGAGTCCGCCCCGCGTGCGGGGACCCCAGCCTGGCCGCCGCCGCTCCCCCGCGCCGGGGAGGCGGGGAGGGGCCAGGGGGTGGGGAGATCCAGCGAAAGCCCCCAAGTGCTGTTCTTGCTACAATTAAAAAAATTGGGGCCCGGAAATGGGCGAGGAAGCAGTCTCACTCGCCGGGAGAGTGTGTTTTTAAAAAGTCGCAGCAGGCGTCTCCGCGGCTGGTGTGCCTTGGGCCTGGCGCTCACCTGGCAGGCGCCCGACTGCAGCCCTCTCTCCCGGTGCGGCCGCAGGTTCGGGGGCCTCCGGGGTGCCGGGCTCCGGGAGCCCAGGCGTTGCCTCTGCGGCCACGGCTGCGTGGGCCCGCAGCCGGCCCCGGCCAAACCCGGCTCGGACTTGGTTCCTTCAAAGAGGGCTTCGCTCCCCCAGTTACCCTGTAGTTCTTTCTCGGGGTGGGGTGGGGTGGGGTGGAGGGGCTTCTGCCAGCGTGCCTCAGTTTCTTTTTCCGGCACATTTTCAGAAAGGCCCGAGAGAAATTTAATTCGCATCCCTGGTTTTTGACCTTTCCCCAAAGCTAGTGCACTCCGTTTCTAGGCAGGTCGGCTACCTCTTGGCTCTGAGGAATGGAATGCTGGTACTTGAGGGGGTTTTAGTGGAGAAACTACTGTCTTAAATGGGAGACATTTGAAGTTTCCTAGGTTCCCGGCTGCACAGAATTTTCCTGCGTCTTTGCTTTTAGGTTACCTCCTTGCCTGTTCCCCCAAACCCTGGTCTTTCTCTCTCCTCCGGCCTACAGCAGTCCCATTAGGCCCCCAAAGAAGATTTAGGACCCACCGGGATTTCTTTCTTATGTGGGAGAGATTCCAATTGTCTTTTCTTTCTTTTTTTTTTCTTTCTCTTTCACCTTTGAAAAGTTGAGACGAGTTCTGAAAGGTTAAGAAATGCAGCCCTGTGTAGTTGGGGGGGGGGAGCTCTCAGCTTTCCAGTGTAAGTGGGTTCCTAAAGAAGAAATAGAGACGCAGTCTCAGGCAGGGAAAATGTGAGTCTCTCTTAGTCCGGGCCATTGAGGTCTTGCCTGGTCCCCCTACTTAGAGCCTGCGTCGGCGCTGAGGACAGAGCCCCTCCGCAGCAGGCGTCCTCCGCCCCGCTGTCACCAGGTTTTAAACAATTGTTTCTGCGGATGGGGCGCTCTTTGCCCTTGTTCTGTGCAGATCAGCGGTTCAGTGGAAATGCGGTAGATGCAGACTTAATATTATTTACTATAGTACTTCCTGCATAACATTGAATCTTGACCCTTGGCGTTCAGAGAACTCTCCTTCCCCCTCCCCTCCCCTTCCTCTCTCAAGATTTTAGTTTCAGTATTGTTCTTCATGGGTAAATAGAATGTCAGATGCTGAGGCAGGTAGTGGATTAAAAGATCAATAAGTGTGTGGATTTGCACTTGTCGTTTGCATGCACCCCTCTCAGGGTGTATGGACGTGTCTGAGTTATGGCCGTCTGAAAACTCTGTATTTCCAGTGCCCTGTGGAGAAGTGAAATATATGCGTCCACAGGAATTTTGTGTCCAGGGGCGCAGGTGAAAAGTCACCTATGGCACTGCTGCAATCCCAACTTTGAGGGCACATATGGGGTTTCCTTTATCTTCCTTCTGTAGGATTTGGGAGGGTGAGAAAGGCAGGGTCCAGCCTTGGAAACTTCCTCCAGCAGTCTGGGAAATTAAAATGTCCTTGCAAATCCCATTTCAGGCCTTGCCAGTTATGAGAAAGCACTAAAGCAGGGTTACTGGAAAGTAACCCCCAAATGCTCCCTCTCTTCCCTTCCGAGCACGGGCACCCTCCTTCCTGCACTGGGCCTCGGGAGCGGGGCATCTCTCCGGGGTCGGGTCTTTTCCTGGTGGGGAGCCCTTGTGCGCCCAGGCTCGCTGCATCAGGCCTCATTATTCCCAGCCGACTCTTACGGGCTGGCTGGGATTAGGTCTGGGATGGGGGACGCTGGGCCATTGAAGGAAACCAATAAATCAAGTCAGGTTCTAGAGAGAGACCTCAGGGGATGCCATTTAGAAAGTGTATCTGGAGAGAACAAATGTGCCCAGGGGCTCTCTCCACTCCCTCCAAGCACCTCTTGGGTGTCAGACACGGGCCCCTAATTCTGCTGGATTTGATGGGACCTTCGTGTGGGAGACATGGGTATAAGTTTGTGCTGGCCAAGGTACTCTGGGGCAGCCTGGGTGAAGGAGTGGGCCGGCGCCCAGGTCCAAGGCATGTTTGGGACTGCTCTGCAGGGAGGCTGGGGTGGCAGGGGGAGAACCTCAGGTGTGTCTGAGGGCCTCCAAAGCGGCTCTCACCGGTATTTTTCTCTCCTGCATCCCTCCTTCCCGCGCAGGAAGTCAGGTGTGCCGCCCGCCTCTGCTCCACGGATCCCTGCCCTGGCTGGACGGCGGCAAAGCGCTGGGCAGCCACCACACCGCTTCGCCCTGGAACCTCAGCCCCTTCTCCAAGACGTCCATCCACCACAGCTCCCCGGGGCCGCTCTCCGTCTACCCCCCGGCCTCTTCCTCCTCGCTGTCGGCCGGCCACTCCAGCCCGCACCTCTTCACCTTCCCGCCCACCCCGCCGAAGGACGTCTCCCCGGACCCGTCGCTGTCCACCCCGGGCTCGGCCGGCTCGGGCCGGCAGGACGAGAAAGAGTGCATCAAATACCAGGTGCCGCTGCCCGACAGCATGAAGCTCGAGTCCACGCACTCGCGGGGCAGCATGACCACCCTGGGAGGGGCCGCCTCGTCGGCACACCACCCCATCACCACGTACCCGCCCTACGTCCCCGAATACAGCTCCGGACTCTTCCCGCCCAGCAGCCTGCTGGGGGGCTCCCCCACCGGCTTCGGATGTAAGTCGAGGCCCAAGGCGAGATCCAGCACAGGTAGGAACCTTCTTTGCCCCCCGCCCCTTTCTCCTCTTCCCACCTCTCCCTTCTCCTAAATCCAGGGCAGGGAGGAGGGAACCGCAGTCTGGCCCCTCCAGGGAGCTGGCTGGTGTTCCAGACCCTTCTGAGATTTGATTTCTTTCCTTTCTTCCAGCGGGGGGAAAGAATGAGGTGTGTCCTATCTCATTCCAGTCCTCAGAGCAGAGGGGAAGTGGGATCTAATTTACCCCCCCCCACCATGAGCTGGGGAAGGAAAAAGACAAACAAAAACAAATACCCTGTCCTGCCTGCCTGGGGACCTTTGGGTTCTGCCAGTAACCTTTAGTCAGTTTCCAAGACCAAATGGAAAGCCCAGGGAATAAATCTTTAGTGTTTAATGCTAAAACGAAACCTCCTCAAACCTAAACAAACACAGGTCCCTCCTTTGACCCCCTGGCCTCTGCAGGCCTTCTGCCTGTTCCTCTGGGCTCAGCTCAGAGGGGGTCATGCAGGCAACAGAGGACAGCGCTTTATACAGACATGGATAAATAAAGCATGTGTATATTTTTGTGGGGGGGGCAGGACCCTGGCAAAAGCAGCTCACATATTCTTTACGTAGAAAAAGGGGCTGTCACCCTCAGTTCTGGGAGAGAGGTGGGCTCTGCCCTGGGGAAACTGGAGTGCAAATCAAACGTCCAGGGGGCCAGTTAGCTGTGGTGGCACACAGGCAGGGGCAGGAAGGTGTCTTAGGACCTATTCCTCGACTGATCTGAAGCCACAGGAGGTAGGAAGGACAGAACGACATTCCCTAGGTGCCGATCTCCGCTTTCTCTGCTCATCCTCTCTCAAAAAAAGCACCCCCTGTCTAAAGGAGAGCTGCATCTTTATTCTCTGGCTGTAGACGCTTGCTTTGAAAAAAAACAAAAACAAAAACAAAAACGACACCACCACCACCAAAGCCACACAACATATTTTGGCTTTCAAAATAAAATAATCCATCGCCAGTGTTGCTTCTAACTGAGTAGTTGAGAGACCTTGGGATTCTCTCACATGCGGTTCAGCTATAGTTTAAAAGATGATTTTTCGAAGATTGTTCTGTCTCCTTGGGTGGGTCCATTTCGGGGTGGGTCTGTCTGTCCTGACTCATTCCAACATCTCACCTCTGCCCCTGTCTATAGAGTTCTTATATACAAAGAAATGGTGAAAATCACTTGTCTTTTATGGGTGGGACGAGCAGTCTTGCAACCGGGCTTGCAAAACCCGGGTTTGAAAAACTTCCGAGGGAGGGCTCTGGGAGCCCAGTGACCATGAGATCAGTTTTCAGGGGTTTTTTCCAGGGTGACATTCACTCCGACTGCCTGGGCAGGACTGTCTCTATTTAGTTGATATGTTTTAGCTAATCCAATTATTTTCAGACTGCTGCACGCGACAGTTACATTGTTTATCCCGCGCCAGGAACTTTAATAGAGTCCGGATGCGGTTAGGCTGACAGAAGAACTCAGACCTGCATGTTCAGTACATGAAAGTCGGCTGAGGGAGAGGGAGGTAGGCTCGCTGGTGGAGTCAAAGAGAAAGCAAGAGGAAGGGAGAACAGGCGGAGGAAAGTGGCCAGGCTGCCTTGCCGGGGGGCTGGGCTTGGGCATGGAGTGGAGGGTTCCAGAGAAATGGGGTTCAGCTTGGCTCAGAAAAGCCAGGATTAGATCAGGGCTTGAGGACTGATTGCAAAGAGAGCAAACCGATGCATTTTGAGGTAGCGATGGGAATTTTTTTTTAAAGTTCTCTTTTCTGGTAGCGCAAAGTTTTGAGGGAAGATCATGGTATCTGAGGCTGGGGTGGTGGTTTGAGTAGGGGAGGGGACAGAATGACTTTTCCAGAGCCCCTGGTTTCTCTCCCCTCTGTGTGCACACCCTCAGCCTTCAGCTAGTCTTTTCCTTTCTCTCACTCTTTCTTCAAGCCTCTGAACATTTGGGGGCAGGTGGGAGGAAGGGCTGCAGTTACCCTAAACCAGAACCAGGAGCAACTACGGACCTATTGAAAAAAAAAATACATATTTTACTTTTTATTTATTATTATTATTTTTTTGGTAGGTGGGGAGAGGAGAGAGACATTGCGATTTGGCTTTTTACTTCCCCCTTCTTATTCCTTTCTCACAGTCAGAAACCCCACAGCAGACACCTGGGCAGCCAGGGAGCTGGGACTTTCAGGAGTGTGGGAGTGGGGAGGAGGGCTTCTAGACCCTTCCGGGTAGAGAGGGTGGAAATGGCAGCAGTTCTTCAGGGAGTTCTCTGGGGTTTAGTGGTTGCTTTTTTTTTTCTTTTTGAACTTTGTGCAAAGGCACTTGCTGAAGGTAGAGACGGGAGAAGAGAGGGTTGTTGCATTTTGGAGGAACGGTTGAAGCAGTGGTTAGGGCACCTCGTGCTTTTCTAACGCCGGGCTGTCAGTGCTGGGTCTCCCTCTGCAAACAAAAGACAAAGCCTTTTAGCGAAGGGCCCTTGCTCGACTCCCCCGCCCCCCACCACCCTCCTCTGACGGGGGGCATCTCGCCCCACCTTCCCCTTTGCAGCCTCCGGCCCAGCTCCTACTCCTTCCGTCCAGCCCGTCTCGGGATTTCAGCTGGAGGCCAGGGGGGTGTTCGAAAATGGCTGTCGAACGTCAGGAGGCCTCGCAGCTCTGTGGTTCTTGTCACCTAAGAGAGAGAGCTGTCTGAGCAGCTCACACCAGGCAGTGAGCGAGGAGAAGGAAAGAAAGCAGGAGACAGTCAGGGCCTCCATTAGGAAAATTGGTTGTTTGCTGAAGTCACAGACTAGAGGCAACAATGAGACAAGGAAAAAAAAAAAAGAAAGAAAGGAAGAAAAAGCCAGACAAGGCAATCGCAAACTTGCGGAGTGAATCAAGACAGAAAATTGCTCTAGTGTGCAGAGCCTGGCTGGAGAGGCAACCGTTGCTAGTTCTGAAGGTCCTTCTAAAAAGGAAGCTGTCATCCTCCCCGCTGGCTGACAGAGGAAAGGAAATCAGACTACTCACGTCAGGCCGGGAGATCCCCCAGCCCCGGGTGCCTAGGAGCCGGCTGCGGCCCCACGCCTGCCGCCGCCGGGACTCCACCCCAGCCCGGCTGCGGGACGCCAGGGAGGAGGGGGCCGGCGACACCTCGCCCAGCCCTCCCGGCCCAGCAGGCAAGGGGCAGAGTGACAGGGACCCGACAGGCCCCTGTCTCGGCCCCGTGGGGAGTGGGCCTGAGTCCCCCCGCCCCAGGCCAGCACAGGCCGGCGTCGCTGCCCCCAGAAGGGGCTGACCCGGTGCCTGCGTGGGCACGGGGACTGCCCGGCCTGCCCGCCCCCTGGCTGGGCTGCAGCAGGCGCCTTCTCGCCCACTTGCCCTGTTCTCCTTCCTCCGTGCCTCCCCCTCGTCCCGCCAGCCAGGCCACAGGCTTCTGACTCCAGTGGAAGGTGTCCATGCAATTTGGTCCCAAGCCTTTCTGAGGACCAGTAGGTATTGTACCTGGACACGTGCTCCTGGCTCAGCAGCGCCTGAGTTTGTGGGTAATGCCAGTGGCTTGGGGGAGGCTCTCTGTAGACCCTGGGTTGAACAGCTTTTTGGAATTTGACAGAATATATATATATATATATATATATATATATATATATATAAACATTTTCCTTAACTCCTTACATTCTTCTTCGTCTTTTTTTTTTTTTTTGAAAAAGGAAAGTGGACAAAAACTAGTCAGCACCATTATGAGCTCCAATGTCAGGCAAAACCCTCCATTTCTGAAAGTCTCTTTCCTTCCCTAGAACCTGTCCCTGAAGGAAAAAAAAAAAAAAAACAGCTTACAGGTGTGACACCCCCCCCCCCCCACGTCCTTCATACTTGCCTAGGGGTTTCCAAAGGCCAAACAGGGCCCAGGCCCCCAAGTCAGCCTTGTTCTCCTGGTGTAGGGAGTCCTCCAGATTCCCAAGCAGCCTGCCCCGCTCTCTTCCTCCACCCTGGCTTCCTGGTAGTTTGGAATTAGCCGATCAAGCTCAGAAAACAAAACAACCTTTAGGGGCTCATCTTTGTCCCCTGTCATCCTCCCGAACCTCCCTCCTAGCAACCCCAGAGAAAGCGAAACCCTCTCCCGACTCCTCCTCTTGGGAGACCAGCTTCAGTGGGGCTACCGGCTTTTGCAGGGTCGGTGGTGGGTGGGGGCAGGGGTGGGGTGGGAGGGGAGGGAGCTCCTCCCAGTCTGGGTTGGTTGGCAGAGATGCTGGTACATGCCCGCCAGGAGGATGAGGCCCCCCAAGAGCTGGGCAGGTTCTCCCAGAAACGGTCCTCCCTTTCCTTCTCCCACAGAAGTTGGAAAGAAATCAGTGAGCAAACTGCCCCATGGTCCTAAAATGGTATTTTGAAGGATTCTCTCCAGGAGCTTTCCCTCCGGAGATGGGTCTGGGTCACTCTCCTGCCCCTGGAGTGAACCGGCCTGGCCGGTTTTTTTGTTTATTTTGTTTGTTTGTTTTTTTGGAAAAAGAGCAACTGCAGGAAGGCCTCGGTTAGTGAGCTGTCCAGAGGCCGCCCCCCTCCCTCTCTTAAATTGGCCTGTTCTCCTGATCTGCCCCTCATGCTGCTCCTTCCAGCCCTTTCCTCCCGCCAGCATCTCCAGGGGTATTTCCCTCCAACACCTCCTGGCCTGGTCCAGCTGGGGTCATACTTCGCCTTCCGTGTGGGTCACGGTGGCTGGCAAATTACAGAAAACCTTGGCCTCTTCTAGGAAGAGAAAAGGTGATGGGGGAATGAGGGGACCCCACGGGGTCTTCATCTATTATTTGCCAGCTGAGGACATTTCCAGTTTTATTGGAAGTAGAATCTAAAGCCTTGGGTCCTCAAAATCAATCAGCCAATGGATCAATCTATTCATCGATTTATTATCTGTTTCTGTATCTAGCCATTGATTCATCTTTCCTTTTTCCCCATCCTAATCGTCAGGATTTAATTGATCTCTATAGACAGACCCCTTTGTTTTCCTTTGAGGGAACCGAGTGGAATGTTTTGCTTTGCCACAGTCCAGGACTTAGAATTTTCTCAGGGCACTATTTCAAGTTGCAATTTGCCTTCTTCCTTGGCCGGGCTCGATCTTCCCCATCAAGTCAGGCAGGCCCAGAGCAAGGTTCTGCTGCTGTTTATTCATGAGCCTCTGCGTGGGGCGGGGCGGGAGCTGAACGGTGTACGGGGAATGGTGAAGCTTTCACAGGGCCAGAGGGTGACTCTTCCCCACTCGGGAGCCATCTTAAGGGAGGCGGTGGGGGGAGGGGGAGGTGGGGGAGAGGTGGTGGGAAAGTTCCCCAACAGAGGGAGCAGAGAAGAGAAAAAAAAAGTTCCCAATTTTACTTTCATTCCCTCCTTCTGAGTGCTGTCAATGTTCCTTCCATAAGTGACTTATGTGTGGTCTTGTTTCCAGAAGGCAGGGAGTGTGTGAACTGCGGGGCCACCTCAACCCCGCTGTGGCGGCGGGATGGCACTGGGCATTACCTCTGCAACGCCTGCGGGCTCTACCACAAAATGAACGGACAGAACCGACCGCTCATCAAGCCCAAGCGAAGGCTGGTGAGTTCTCCTCCAGAAACACTGATCCAACACGAACCATTGTGTGTTTTTAATTTCCTCTCTTCAGGAAGGAGAGCTTTCTGCAGGAAATTGGCAGGACAGCTCAAAATCATGTCAGCTTGCTTGGGATCCTTTCCCCCCTGCCCCCTTTTTCTCTTCTCAAATTCGATATACAGAGAAGCTCGCTCGCTCTTTCCCATCACATTTCCCAAGTCACTTAGCAAATTTTTAAGGATGCTGGCTTTTTGGTTATCAAATCTCTAATGTGTTTACAAATAGAATGAGAGGGAACCAGGGCAACTGAGTTCCGATTCATCGCTAATGGCTGTGCCACAGACGGAGAAGCGTGGTGTGCGGATGCATGAACCAGGAACCACCTAGAACACATCCCTACGCGGCAGACTCCCCCCTCCCTAGGAATTGAGCACAGGTTCATTGCCACGGAGGGGTCTCCTGCGCCCATGCTTTAAGATCATTGGGGCCCATTAGCTGAATTTCACTAGCAGCAGCCACTGAGTCTAGCTGAGTTTTTCTTCTTTTCTGGTCGTAAGGATTGAAGACTTTCCACAGCTCATGCCTTTGGGAAAAGCCCTGTGATTCCTGTCTTGCCTCTTGGTCTCATGTAACATTTGTTCTTATTTCCCCTTTGAACTTCTACCGGGAGGGTGACGGTTTTTAATCCCCTCCTTCTTTCTTTCTCAAATGTCTTGACCCTTAGGAATACTTGAGCAATTTATAAGGAAAACTAGCAGGAGAATTTCATTTGTGAACTTGTCTTTGGAACCTCAGGCTCGGATGGAATAGCAAGTGGATGTAACGGACAAATAGAAGCAGGCTTGGCAAATGATAACCTTAACCACAGTGAAGAGATCAAAATGCTTTCTGTGGTGATGACATTCACCAAGCACAGAGGGGAGGAGGGGAATTTCCCCATGCAGATGAGTGGATAAAGCTGCATCCATCGAATTCTAAGTGTGGGGGGGGGAGGGGAGAGGAGAAACAAATCCTCTGTATTCTTTTTAAAGAACTATTTGTCATCTCCATCAGATTTAATGCAACTCAACACCTTTCACATCCTTTTCAGAAGAAGGAAAAACTTTCTAGGGATGGAAGGGCCCACGTGACTTTAATTTTTGGCTATCCTCGGTCTCCCCGCTTTATTCCTTCTGATCTTTGCCCCCTTCTCCAGCGTTCTCAACCTCCCCCTACTTGTCCCCATGCACTTGGGTATTTTTTTTTCCTTTCTCTCATGTGCAAAGCTAACTTCCTAGGAAAAAGCTGCCGGATATCTGAGCACTGGAGATAACTCATAAACAACAACTCAGCTTCCCCAACCTAAACATCAAGATGTTTGAACGTATCAGAACAAGTGTTTGAAAAAAAAAATGGCTGGAGGTGTTAGTGCAGAATGAATATGATCGCACCACAAAAGAATGTTTTGAATCACTCAAACCTGGCCTTAGTAAAAAAAAAAAAAAAAAGAAAAGAAAGAAAGAAAGAGAAAGAAAGAAAGGAAAATAAACAAAACTAACAACAACAACTTTCTTGTTAAAATAAGTCATGGTACCATCCTTATAACTGGATTTTTTTTTAAGGTAAAAAAAAAATAAGAAAAAAGAGGGTATAAATTCTCAGACTATGGGCTGGTTGGTGAGCAAGAGTGCATTTGACATTTCCTTGGGGTTTCCTCTGTCTGGGCAGCTTGCATCCGAGGGCTCTGCTTGCATTTTATACACGTTTGTCTTCATTCACCTTTCGTAAGAAATCTCTAGAACTCTGAGTAATAATTGCTTTTAATTCCGGAGTTCATTGGCTGTCACATTTTAAGCTGTCTTTTCTGTCTTAGTCATCTGTTCTGGGTGGTTTTTATATTTTTAGTTCCATAGAATTCATATGCTCCAGAGAGCGACTCAGAGCACATTCAGGATATTTTTTTTCCTTTTTTTTTTTTTTTTAGCCCTTAGATGTGTTTGGCTTCTGAGTACCTAGAACTTTCTTTTTCTTCTTCCTTATATTTCCTGTTTCTTCACACCAGCCCCGCCTCCCCACTTTGCTATTTTGTGCACGTTTGCTGATTCGCTGAAGACCACCCAGCCCATAAATGTAGCTAGCTTTTCCGTAACATGCCTATCTAACCCCGAATAAGCTCATGCAGGAAATAGAAGAAATGACCAGAGAGGAGATCCATAGAATATTCTTTCCGAGGCTTGCCAGGGTTTTCGTATGTCTAACGGCCAGCTGAGTAGAGCTTGCTTTATTAATCTACTTTGTCTCCTGCGAGTGAACCAAACAGTGTGGCTTTTAGAGGTTCTGTATAAATTCGCATCAAGTCTGTGGACCGGAGATGTATTCTGAGGCCGCTTGTATTTACGTTACTGTCTGTATACTGGGAAGGACGGCACCGGGGACCTCCTCGCGTGGAGCTTGAACTTTACCCCCTGGCATTATGCGTTCGAGGCACACCTTAAAATTGCTGAGCTAGGAAATCTGCTGCCCGCGTAGATATTCATCGACTCTATGTCAGTATCTGTATTCAAGAAAAAGTGCAGGAAGATAATAATAATGACACGATACCATCGTTGTCAGAATCATCAAGCACTGATTTTCTGTATCGTTTTCTTCCCAAGAGTGTACAAGTGAAAGTTAGTCCGCTCTCAGCTCAGCACGGTTCGTCAGGCAGGTGCGCGCGGACGTGCGGGGTCAGAGGCGAAGTCCCTGGACTATGGCAAACTGTTTCCAAAACGGACAGCTGGAAAGCAGGACCTTCTCAGTGATGACGGAGAAGCGCTCTTTTTATTTCCCAGTTTTTTTAAAACACAGAAAATGAAGAATAACAAAAATAATAATAGTAAATAAATAAAAGCCATAGCTCTGCTCTTTAAGCTTGCAGGAAAGAGGAGCCTATCTGTGGGACAATTTAGTGGTTTGAAGGGAAGGGAATCCGACGGCTTGATTCGGAATAGCCACGAGGTTTCCCATATCTGGCACTTCTGGGTGTGTGGCCTAACTTTTTGCTTGAGGAAATATTGATGGAAAAGCATACCACGATCCCTCTAGTTTGAACTCAGGCTTTTATAAACATGCCGGAATTTTCTAGATCACAGATAGCTGAATTCTTGCTCCTTCTCTGGCCTTTGATAATATATTTGAGTCCAGAGCTGGCGAATACTTCTTTTGCAGTTAAAATTGTCTTTGTAGTCCGGGGGGAGGGGGGAGGAATTGACAGAGGTATATGTTAAGAGGAACCCCACTTCGTTTTCTTTGGAAAGTGTTTGAATTAAAAAAAAAATTTTTTTCCCCCTCAAAGCGTGGACGTAGAGAATAGTACCCATGTAAGTTTAAGTGCGCCAAAAAGCGAAAGAAAAATCTTCTTCTTAAAGGAAATGAAGTCAGTGACACAATCAAATAATTAAAATTCAAGCCGAGCCTGACATCTGACCGGCAACTCTTGGGCTCTGTGAACAGCAAATAGGAAATACCTAATTTCACGAAGGTGAAATGAGATGAGAGCAGGATGGGAGGGGGGGGTTCCTGTTGATTATTAGAGTTCTCCATTCTTTTCAGTTTGGCTCATGAACTGAAAGCCACCTACCCAGAAGGAGGGGGATGGTCACCAGGAGTGACCTGAGCCTGGAAGGGCTGGGCCGTGCCAGTGGAGGGCTGCTGCAGGTCTGCTGGGGGTCTGGCTCACGAAGGATGTCCTGCTTGGTGCTTCCTAAGTGGCCCCGTCCTGTGGGTGCCTGCCACACATGCACACACACACACACACACACACACACACACACACACACACACAGGGGCGCAGACACTCTCCTGCCGTGCGGGCCCCCTGTTCTCTTTCTAAACCAGCATTTCTTGATTTGGGAGCTGTCAAGAGCTCTAGATGTTTGGGTTTGCTCTTCCTCTGCTCTTAGTGTGTTGTGATGGCCAGCGGCCTCGGTGAGAATTGATCTTGGCAGTTGTCCTTGCAAAAGGCCTCCTGGGAGTCCGGGGCTCAGGGGTCCTGAGAGCCTGGTACCACGGTTACTTCAAAGTTGCTACCCATACAAGTTAAACATCTGGCCAACTTTGCTGGACGAGGCTCAGGGGACCATTAGCTCAGGGGAGGTGGCGTTGGCTCTCTGAGCCTCCCGGTTCGGCCCCGCAGAGTGGCAGGTGAAATTCTGGTCACTTGACGACCGTGTGACATGCTCCCCATGCCAGTGGATTGGCTGTATTTTTCGTCTTGAGGCAGCTTTTGGGGATCTTTATTACTTTCATGTGGGCCACTTGCTAGTTTTGATTTCAATGATAATTTTTTTCTTTTTCTTTTTGTAAGTGTGTCTCCGTGGTTCTGAAAACCCATTTCACATCTGTTTCGATTTTACCCTCTCTCTCTCTCCGCCCCCCACTCCCAGTCGGCAGCAAGAAGGGCTGGTACGTCCTGTGCGAACTGTCAAACCACCACCACGACGCTCTGGAGAAGAAATGCCAACGGAGACCCCGTCTGTAACGCCTGTGGGCTGTACTACAAGCTTCACAATGTAAGTGTCCCGGGACCGGACCTGGTTCCTTTCCTGGGGGTGCCTGGGAGAAGGCGTCACCTGCTCCGGGTCCCCTGTTCCATCAGATCGCCCTCCCTTGGGCCAAATCACAGACCTCAGAGCAGCAGCGTCAGAGGGGACCTACTCTGTCCCCCATGGCGGTGCTGAGACGGGACAGTGTGGGGCTGAGGACGACCCGCGCCCCAGGTCTGTGTGGACAGCAGGGCGATGTGGGCATCCAGTGCCTCAGGGGGGCCTGGCCTGGGCTTTCCAGTCTTCCCTTTGGAAAACTGTTACCGTTTGATGTTTCCTTGCAGTTGAAACTTACTTTTTGCAAAAGAGGGAAAGAGGGCAGGCGGGAGAGGGGAGGGGAAAGGTGGGGAGAATGGAGTGGAATTGTGTGCGTGGCCCATGCAGTACTGAGACGGTACAGGTCCGTCACCGAGGGGAGCAGCCTCGCCTACCTGTTGTGAATGTTAAATGGACTCTCTGTATAAAAGTTGGGAAATGAAATGTCTGGCATATTTCCTCCGATGTCATTGTCCTCAGCCGCAGAGACTGGGGGAGAGCAGCCGAGTGAGGTTATCCATACCAGGGAAGAGAAACTCTTGTCTCCTCGTCTGTATAATCTTTGTAGAATGAGAATTGCCAGCCGGTCACCTGAGCATAGCTGTGTTGTTTCTAGTCTTTTCACTGGGGGGGGGGGGCTCCCGTCTTGTAATATCTTTACGTTCAAAACAACAACAAAAGAAATCCGGGTATTTTTTTGTTTGTCTGAAAAACTCCGGCTGATAGGTCATGACCTAATGAGGCCTGAAGTTTAATTCATCCCAAAGAAGAAAATGGCCATTTTTCCCTCTGTGTCTCTCACTCGCCTCTTTTGCTTGGATTCTGCTAAGGTCTCCTTGCCAATCTGACTTTGGCAAAGTCTGGGGCTGAATGGGGAAGAAGCTTCTTGCTCAGGGCCATTCTGGCAGGGACTCTGTCTCACCCAGGAATACCTGGGAATCAGGAGGAAGCTTTTCTGGTTAGATTTTTTGAGTCACAGGAGAACTTCTTTGCCTTTTGGGAGTAAGTTGCTGCCATGTCCAGGGACCCCGTGACACTCCTGTCCCTGCCTTCCATGTCATCCCTTCCTGCCATGGTCCCTGTGCGATGCCCAGCCTGACGGCACTGGTCTTGCTGTCACTGTCTCTCGATCCCTGGACTGCAGTGTATACCTGTTTATCAGCAGTGAACCCCGAGTTCCGTTTTCACTTTGGGGGGAATTTACTGCTCCCTGCAGTGGAGAGAAACAGATTTGTGATTAAAATCTGGAAGATTTGGGGGATCAGAGTTTCTGGGGTACTCGGCCATTGGTACAGCCTTTCCCGATTGTTTTGGCTGTAATTTATGGTTTTCAAAGAACTTTCAAGTTACTTGATTACATTCGAGCCTCAGATAGTCCCACGATGCAGACAGGGCAGAAATTATTTTATTTCCGTTGTACTTGAAGGCGTTATGACTCAGAGCATCAAGTGTCTTGTGCCAACGAACATGGCTGATGGAGCGGAAGAGCCGGGACTGGTTTCAGAGCAGGAGTGTTAGGACTGATAGTGACCGGTGGAAAGTAAACACTTTCTCATCTCAGCATGTCCCAGAGTTCAATTCAAAGTAATGAATTGGCTGCATATGTATGTTTCTTTCCTCTTCCCACAGAAGCACAGGAAGGCTGGGAAATTAACCAGCCATAAATTTCTCAGACTACTTAGCCATGATGGAGATATGGTCTCAACTGTGTCCGATCTAAGGAAAGCTCTGAAGGATATTGATTTCTCATCAAATCTTCACTGCTCACTCCCACCCTATTCTTTTTTTTTTTTTTAAGATTTTATTTATTTATTTGACAGAGAGAGACAGCCAGGGAGAGAGGGAGCACAAGCAGGGGGAGTGGGAGAGGAAGAAGCAGGCTCCCAGCGGAGGAGCCTAATGTGGGGCTCGATCCCAGAACACCGGGATCACGCCCTGAGCTGAAGCAGACGCTTAACGACTGCGCCACCCAGGCACCCCCTCCCACCCTATTCTTAACTATTGCTCCCGACCTCGTGGTTGGGCTCCAGTGGCTGGGAGAGGACCTTGCTCCCCAATAGGAGTGGTTTTTCCATCTTCTCTGGTTTAGCAAGACTTCACAAAAGGAGGCAATTTAGGTGTATCTAACGACGGGAGATTATAATCTATTAACATTCTCATTGCATCATGTTTGTTATGCCCATTTGGATACCTGTGCATGTATGCTATGACTTAGTTCCTTTCTTCTTATCTAGGTGTTTCGATAACTACCTATCTCAGGATCAGTGTATCTAGGTGGTGTTGAGACTAGTTATCTGGGTTTGTGCTGCTATCTGTGTAACTAGATATTATATTTAGATATCTGGCTGTGTATATCTAGATACCCGCGTAAAGAGCTGTGTGTCTAGACATTATCTTGGGGGAAGATTTGATGTGACAGTAGATTCCTATCACCTCTGCAAGCTGCATCTTTATCTTGATTGTCACTTTGAAGAAGGAACCCTGAGATGTTCTTTTGGCAGTGACCTTTTAGCCCTTCTACCTTCCTGGCACAAGAGGGAATTGGGTCTCAGCCCCAGCATGGAGTTCTGTACCCCTCTTCGGGGTGACCTCTCCCAGCTCAACCCCAGGATGCTGTGTGTCTGCTGTTCCCAGAAGCGTTGTTGGCAGCCTTTGCTCTTGGCCGTTGGGTTCTGTCTTCCTTAACTGTCCTTTTCTAGCTTGGGGAGCAGACAGGTAGATCCTGGAGCCAGGCAAGCCTCCTCTCTTGCTCCACCCTCGAGGCCCCGGGTGGAAGAGGAGTCAGGAATGACTGGGACCCTGACATCTCCCCTCGAGCTGGTTTGCCACATCTCCCTGAAGTGTGGCTACATGTGTGGTTTGATGCATGGGGCAGATGTCTGCCAGTGAGGTGCCTCCGATTCTGACTTCTTGTGGGGAGTGATCTCTGCTTGCTCTGTAAAGTCCCCTCTCTTGATTCTACCCACCCTCCCCACCCCCAGCAAATGCATTTTAAAAACAAAACAGACAGAGGCTTCTCAAAAAGAGAGAGACATGGTATGCTGTCTCAGATGCAGAAGACTCATTGAAGACCTTCAGAGTAGGCCCTTGCTTGTCTCTTTCCAGGAGCTCACTCCTGATCTCCGATTTTCCAGATGAGGGTGCTTTCATGCCAGCACAGTTGTGCACGCCCCGAAGTGCTTACAGCAAGTACTTGGTGACAGGTCGTTCGGCTGTTTGACTGGTTAAGGGTGCAGAGTCAGAACTAGGCAGAAATTGCAACTTTGAGTCATTGCTCGGTTGCGGTGACGGGGGCGAGAGACCACCTTCTGAAAAGACACACTGCATTAAAACACGGCCCCCAAACCTACACATTCCAGGGGAAGATTTTTACAGCATCCCTTACTGCGAGAAAGCCAGGCAGAAGAGAGGCATCCAAACGTTACTTTGGAGAGGGGTGCAGCCCTAGTCTCTCCAGGCAGAGGGAGTTCAACTCTCAAGATCGATCGCATTGGCAGTTCCTTCTTGGTCCTACTGCAGATTTCCGACGAGGAGACACAATGTTACTTCCCTCTTAAAGATTCCTTCCTTGCCTCCATTCTCATGAAATATTCGAAGGAGATTCTGGTGAAATCAGACCAGTATTATAAATAGTTACCAGAGAAATGCAGTCGTATGGGGTGGGTCTCTAGAATACGGTCCTTGGGAACGCGGAGTTTCCCGAGGCACGTTTTCCCCGAAGTGACTGATGTGGGTGAATGTGATCAAAACCCTCTGCGTTGGAACACCTCACCCATGATCACTCGGTCGCTGCAACCGAGAGAGGCGGACAGTCGGAACTTCGCCACAGAATCTGCAGGACTCGGGGTCCCCGGGAGGGAGACAGGAGGGGGTGGGGAGGAAGGAGCCCCTGAAAGCAGATCCCTGTTGCGGGGCGGGCAGAGCGACTGTGTTGAGGGGTGACAGCCTGTGCCCTTTCAGAGCCAGCCAAAAAGTAAAAAAAAAAAAAAAATTGATCTCTGTTTAGATTAACAGACCCCTGACCATGAAGAAGGAAGGCATCCAGACCAGAAACCGAAAAATGTCTAGCAAGTCCAAAAAGTGCAAAAAGGTGCACGACACGCTGGAGGACTTCCCCAAGAGCAGCTCGTTCAACCCGGCCGCCCTGTCCAGACACATGTCCTCTCTCAGCCACATCTCCCCTTTCAGCCACTCCAGCCACATGCTGACCACGCCGACGCCGATGCACCCCCCGTCCAGCCTCTCCTTCGGACCTCACCACCCTTCCAGTATGGTCACCGCCATGGGTTAGAGCCCCTGCTTGATGCTTCTAGGCCTCCCGGCGAGAGTCCCTCCAGCCCCTCCTACGTGCATTTTTGCAGGAGCAGTATCATGAAGCCGCAAACCGATGGATCTATGTTTTTGAAGGCAGAAGGCAACATGGCGTTTGCCACTTTTGCAGACGAGCTCACTGTGCTGTGTTCTCGATCGCTGAATCTGGATCCCATTTGTGAATAAGCCATTCAGACTCCTATTCCCTATTTATCAGGGTCTCTCTAGTGCTGTGAAAAAAAAAAAAAAAAAAAAGAAACCATGCCGAACATTGCATATAACTTATACTGTAAGAAAATACTGTACATTTGAAGAAGACGTTATTGCATCGCGTAGCTGTAAGAAAGGCATGAAGGACGCCAAGAGTTTTAAGGAATACGGGGGAAATAAAGTGTGGAAATTAAGAAGAAACTAGGTCTGCTATTCACACGGACAAACGGCCAGTGTTGAGTCCTTGCGCTGGTCACAGTGGTTGGATGCATTAACAGGAAAAAAAAAAAAAAAAGCAAAAAAAAAAAAAAAGCAAAAAGTCATAGGCAAATCATTTGTTCAAAGCGGTGGGCGTCCGTCTAGGAAATTCTGTCAGTTCTGGGCGGTGATTGTGGCCACTCACACACATTGCCATCGAGGGGGTCCGAGAGACCCACTCAGGCCTGCCGGCTTTGTGAACAAGTCCCTGTAATTGTTGTTTGTATGTATAATTCAAAGCACCAAAATAAGAAAAGATGTAGATTTATTTCATCATATTATACAGACTGAATTGTTGTACAAATTTATTTACTGCTAGTGTTAAGAGCTACTTTTTGTTTTCATATTTTCCTTCTTTCTCAATTTTTTGGTTGAATAAACTAGATGACATTCAGTTGACCTAAGGTGGCTTGTGCTCTGGAGGGCTTCTTTTCCCGTTTGTTTTTGGATGATATTTATTAACTAGCTTCTAAGGGTACAGCAGCCTCTGTCTCTTCCCTCGCGCCTCCCGCAGCCTGGGCTGTCAGGGTAGCAACGTATGAGCTCCCGACGTGCATGCCAGCGACCTCGGCCGGACAGCCGGGGTCCTGAGAGCAGCCTGGCTGATGTTAGCTTCCGTTGTGTTCTGTGTTAGTGATCATTGCCTTCATGCAGTCTGTTGGAATACTAATATAAAAATAAAGTGAAAATATTTTAAAACAACCAAATAACATCGTTATCAAAGTGGTGGCCAAGCTCTTAGAAAATCTGGTAGTTCTAGCTAATTTAAAAACAAAACCCAAACATGTTCAGTTATTCACTAGGAAATAATGCAAACATTTATTCCTTTGGGAAGCCGGGCATCTTTGGAGCTCTCTCTGCAGCCCAGAGGCTTTTTTTCATCTCGGGGGGCGGGGGGGGGGGGAGGACCGGAGTACCTCTGCGTCCCCTCATGAGCTGCAGCCCCTCTCCTGCTGGCCCGAGAGCCTGGGCAGCCAAGTCTCCTCGTAGGAGCAAGGGGGAAGATTTCCTCGCCGAGATTCACAGGCGGACTGCAGATGATGGATTCCTCGTGCTTCTCTGCGGGATGTGAAGGAGCTGGGCTGGTGCTTGAGTTCATCTCTGTTTTGCTTTTCTACTGTTGAATCGAATAATACCGCAGTGGAGGGTTTATTGGCATGTTTGCGACACACGAAATAACCGTTTTTGTAACTTACGCTGTATAGTTTCCTTTTACTCTGTTGACAGAATGTGTAACGAATGGCACACATTTTAAAATCTCTGTTAAATCGCCTCTCTGCTTTCTTAGCAAATATTTTAAACCTAAAGCTAAATGTTGAAATAAAGGAGTTAGAGACTTAACTGAGATGCAAACGGAGATCTTACTGGCTCCTAATTAATGACCTGCCCTCGGAATGTTGTTTTCAGCTACTTCTAAAGCACCGGAGGAACTCATCATCTGTTGTCGTATTAAATTTGGCAGGTTTTCTCGCGTAGCTCCAATGTCTCAGGATCTGCCACCGCCTTTCTTCGTGAACAGATTTGAGTGCGTGCTCTTTCACCTTAAGAACAGGGAGTTCAAATTCTTGACATTCTTGGGGTGGGATGGTGGGGGGGGGGAGTGTGGCACACCCGTAGAAAAATCCCAAACTCAGTACTCCAGCTCCATTTTGTGTGAGGGACTCCGGCGATACTGGCGTCTCTGGTCCTACTCCTTCAGAGAAGTGTCATTTTATCATTCTGTCCGTTGCTTTGGCGTTCTAAGATATTTCTAGAAGATGGTGCAAAAGATCTAAAATATACATGATAACGATGATTCAGTGTCTTCGTTAGAGCGTTATCACGTGTTTCCGTGGTTTTGTTCTTTTCTTTTTCCTCCTTTTGACTTCACTTACACAGAAGACACTAGAAGGGCAATGAGAGAGAGGGTTTAATCTAGAAAAAAACAGAACAGGGTTGTAGATCTAAAATATTGCTCAAATATTTTTGAGGGAATGGTATCCCTAATTCATTTTCAACCTTTTTTTTTTTTAAGATTTTATTTATTTGAGAAAGAGGGAGAGAGGCAGAGGGAGAGGTAGAAGCAGGCTCTCCACTGAGCAGAGAGCCCGACATGGGACTCGATCCGAGGACCCCGAGATCACGACCTGAGCCAAAGGCAGCCACTTAGCCAACTGAGCCACCCAGGCGCCCCAGTTTTCAACCTGTTTTGCCTCACTTTTGAGATAGTTGCATTAGCTTATCCCTGGGAGGTATGTCTTTAACACATTTAAAAAGCCAACTTAGTAGAAAAAAATAAATGACATAGTCACGGAACGTTTTTGCTGTTTACGAGCCCCTCTTATATTATGACAGTGGAAATTCATGAAGTAAAAATTTAGAATTTAAGTACTTCTGTCATGTTGTCAACACATGCCTAGGGAGTGTCTAGACTGAAGTCCGTTTCAAACCACTTTTTTTTTTTTAAAGCAGACCAGGAAATGGAGAAACCCAGACTCCCGCGTCTTACTCTTAGCGTGTGACATTTACACGTTATTCCCCTTCACGGACGACGGGCCCCGCGGTGAGACTCCCAGCCGGGCCTCAGGGTGAGCCGCAGACGTGGGGACACCCAGAGCCCGCCTTCTGAGATCCGTGTCTATTTTCTGAACCTCCCTTTGGTGTCAGAATCATTTTTCAAGCTTTGTCCTCGTCCCAGGACTTCATTTTAGTGTATCCTAGTCAAGAACTGGGTGAAGGAAGGAAGCAAAGCTTTCCCAGGTACTGTGTGCCTGACGTGAATTTAGTGAAAAAAGATCCGTTCACGAGATTCAAACGCAGGAACTCATATGACTTCCTTCCCTCCCGCCCCCCGTATTTTCCTCACAACGGTGACTTGTCCGCGTTTCAGAGATTTGGAAGCTTTGTGCTCCGTGCTCTCTTTCGTTCCACACCACCCCCATCCTCAACCTCAAATCCACCCCAACATCTAGAATCATTTTTGTGACCTCTCCTGGACAGCAGTCATGATTGACTCCTCTAGATAAATTCCCTTCAATTTCCAAGCTAAGGAGAGGTTAGACATAATAATAATAATAATGATAATAATTACTTGGAAACTTAAAAATGGTTGAAAGTCCAAAAGAAAACATCCGAACGATCGCGTCTTACATACAGTTTTCACCACGAAGCAAACATTGTAACTATGCTCTGAACATCTGAATGACATACCAACCCCTTTCCTGCCGTTTCAAATGAAGTTCTGGAGCACATTTTCATGTCTGTGTCGTCCCACTTGCTCAAGCGGGGTGCATGCACCCCCAGGTTGGACGTGTCCATACCCTTCGCAGACGTGCATTAGAATGGTAAGTCGGGACTTCAGAGAAATTCATCGATCATTTGAACGTGTGACGACAACTGTTCTGGAGTCTGGAAGCTTGGGTCTCGTCCCCAGCTCTTCCGCCAATGAACGGAATGGTCTGAGGCCATTCGTTTGATTTCTCTGGGAATCGGCTCTTGATCTGTGTAATTGGACGGGAAGATCTCTAAGACCCGCTGGAGAAGACAAACTCTGTGATTCCATTGGATTTTTTTTTTTTTTTTGGAGAATATCCTTTATTAGGAACGACGTCCTCACACTCACTGTCAGAGTTTAGACCTGGGTGTTCTAAACGCCTAGAATGGTCATATTTCATAAGATTCCAGATGGGTCCGGGGTAATCCCACTCCCAACCGTCCTTGCTGCTATCTGGCAAAAACACAAATTAACTTGTATTTGGTGACTGTCATCCCAGGACAGGAGTTAGTGTCCCAGTCTCTGCAGATTTCCTACTCTTTCTGAAATGTGTCCGGCCCCTCTTGAGTGGAATACACAGGACTTGCTTGTCCTGCTGATGTTGGCAGTGTGGTTCATATTTCAGTCATCCATTGTGTAAAGAAATTCTGCCTGAAGTGCTTACAGGCTATTCTAGGGAGATAGCCAGAGCCCGGTGTTTCATTTTCCTGGTGTCCCCCCTTCTCTTTGGAGAAGGGGATAAGCAGAGGAAGTAGATCAATGTCCCCCCAAAGCTGTTCCTTTTAGGGTACTCTGTTCGGATTCCGATGTCTCTAGACCCTTCCTTGCTCACCCTCCAGCTTCTTTGCAGGGATCCCGGTACATTAGCCACATTGTTTGTGGTGCGTTTTTACAATCCCCTGTCATGTCTGTGTGCAGTTTGGCAGGCTGCACATTGGAGTGGGGATTTGGAGAGCTGGCCCGCTGCCCCTCCCCCCCTGCCCCCTGCCCCCCCCCCCCAGGTCTCGGGCTAAACACAAGGCCTGCATTATAAAGCCCTCAGCATCTGTACCGCCTGGGCTCCAGCCCAGCCCGAAGACCTGCGAACACCGGGAAGGCAGCGTGTGTTCCGAAGGAGGCAGCTCCGGGCTGAGAACTGTGCAGCCTCAGGATGTGGACACCGGCAAGGCTCTCAGCTCCTGGAAGGGGATCCTCGTTCTTTGACATGATCTGAAGGGGACCCCACGGTAGAAAGATTGGGATGGTGTCTGCAGGATGCCCAGACTACTAGGTAGTTGCCTAAGAAATCAGCCCGTCTGGTTTTCCTCTGTGTTTGGTCTTGGGGCATAAAAACCTGCTAGAAAATGCAAGTTTTGTTTTCTTCCTTTGCTTTCTTTTTCTGACTATCAAGTCAGTGAAGACGATAGTGAGCAAATTTGTAAACTACCCAAAAAATGGCCTTTTTTTTTTTTTTTAATAGAAAAGTAGTGGAAGAAAGGGAGGATTTGGGGAGGTTGCTGTTGAATCGCCTGTGCGCAGTCGGGTCTTTCCATTCGTTGCTCTCAAGTGCCTGAACGAATCTGCTGGGCCCTGGGTGGGGGATGTGGGGGCAGAGGTGGAGGTGGGGACGGGAGGGGCTTGGGGAGAATATGTGCTCTTTGAGGGTCATTATAACTCCATTTCATGAACTGGATGGGACCATTAAGTAAAATCCACCTTGTAAAAAGTGGCCGCCCTCACCTCTCTTGTGATCAGGGGGGACTCCACTCCCCTGTATCGGGACCTGCATTTCAGGACCAAAGCGAGAAGAGCCCCTGTACTGCTTGGACAGCAGGGAGCCGCTCTGAGCACACCAGCGGCTCCAGCCACGGACCCTGGCCACGGTCACCTGCTGCTTCAGCGGCAGCTGCCTGGAATTCCCTCCAGCGACAGTCCCATAATACTGAGTCCAAAATTCGAGTTCTCTACGACAGGCGAACCGTTCCTGTGCTGGGTGGTCTTGGATAAACTCGAGAACCGAGGGTGTGAAGCCATGCTGTTCTTCACTTGGACCGTCTGCGGAGCCTTCTGGCAGCAAGCTGGGCCTCCCTCAGAGAGTTCCAAATCTCCCAGTGGTCCGTCCACTGGTTGGGTTCACTCTTCTGAGGATCCCATGACTCCTGACAACTGTCTGGACCCATGGGAACCTCCTGGAAAGACGAGGGGACTGGTCATGTGTTTGGTCTGACCCTTGGAACAGGGACGCTGGATGATTTGAGAAATCTGAGTGGGAAGATGGGCAGGGAGGCAGCCATTTTGTGCCCAAACCCAACAAAGCTCCTAACCCATAAACCCGTAAACGGATCCTCTCACTTAACTCCCAGAAAAGCCCTGTTAAGTGGGAAGGTGATTATCCTTGTTTTATCGATCAGAACACTGTGGGCTAGAGAGGGCAAGTAACTTGCTCAAAGCCACCCATCTGGTGAGCGGGTTTGTGCAGAGCCCACCATGCGAAGGAGGGCCAGCCCCAGATGGAGCGCCAGGTCTACTGTGCTTATTGGCAGCCCCTCGAGCAGGTGCCTGGCACGTAAGCCACACTCAGTGTTTTGTCGGAAACACGAATGACTATGCTATGCTGCTTTGAACATGTATGGGTCCCTTTCTCAGAGGAGACATTGAAATCACTCATTAGACATGGTGGCTTCCCATCAATCAGATTTTCATTCCGGGCAGGTAGGAGGAGTCCAGCGTGAGTGAGACAGACAGGATGTGCTTGAAGTTCCTCAGATGCCTGGTGACAGACCCACTGGAACACCTAAATCTGCCTTCCGGGTGAGCTCTTCCTGAGCGTCAAGTTCAATGCCTCCCAGAAGCCATTGTTGCTGCTGTAACAAATGGCCACCAGCGTGGTGGCATCCCGCGGTGCACGTTCATTCTCTTTACATGTCTGGAGGACCCGGGGGACGACCTGTCTCCTTGCTTTTCTAGCTTCTGGAGCCCCGTGCATCCTCGGCTCGTGGCCCTTCCTTGTGCCGTGCCAGCCTCTGTCTTCCACCCTCACATCTCCTGTTCCTCGTGTATCAAAAGGGAATAGCTGTCCCTCCCCCTGGAGAAGGAAGTGGCTAGAGGACCCCATCCCCTCCCCGTCCCGGCTTGGGCGGGCAATGTGAAGCTGGGGCGTTTTCCTGCTCCGCAAGGTGAACAAGCCCCACCCACGGCCCGGGCGCCATCTTGTCTTCATCAGCATCAGCCGTTAGTCCACTGAAGTTGGTTCCACTGGCTGCTGCCCACTCTGATGCCAAGGTACTGGTGGAAGAAATACAGAAATGAAGACATTCCCTTACCCAAGCCCAGGGCGATTTTATTCCCCACCTCTCATCTCACAGGGTGACTCGGGTTCCCTGGACCCCAAGGTGAGGTGAGAGTGTGATCTTTTTCGTTTCATGTGAACCTCTCAAGACAGGCTGGGGGGTTGGCTTCCTGAAGGAAAGGCAGGGCGGAAGCCCTCTTTCTGTGTCTTCTCGCTGCTCAGGATTTTTCCGTAAAGACAAGTGTAATAGAATGATGGAGACCCCTGTTATTCTGTGTTCTTAATTGTGTGTATCAAAGAGGGCATTTCTCCCACACGAAAGTGCTTTTAGAATGGAACTTCTGAGATTCTGGTGGGTGAGGGGCAGGACATATCTGGGCAGGGAATGGCTTTCTCTTGGCCCCTAATAAATGACACATGGAAGTGAGCATCCAGTCCAACTATGTATGAGCTCGACCGCTCCTTTAGAGGCTTTCTATCTCTGCGCCTGAGAACTAGCTGTGACTGCCGATTGGCTCACTGGTTAGGCAAGTTCTGGTGCTCAATCCCATGCTTACAATGGAGGAGACCGGAGGGCCTCGACTCCTTAATTGCATCGGGGCCTGGAGCTGCCTCCTGGGCTTCCCTGGTGTGACTGGTGGTGGCCCAAAGGGGGGGGGGGGCTTGAAGCCCTTCTCTGTGCCGCTGTGCTGCCCGCACCACACCCCCAGGTCCATCGGAGGCTGACCCTCCATTTTGTGGATTAGACGGGCCCTTTACCTCTGCAGCTTTTCCTTTTTGACTCCATTCCAGCCCAACCCTCTGCTGCTTAGCATGTCCATTCGAAGAAGGGGGAGGAGAGGCAGTGACGTCTATGCCGGCCTGCTTTCCTACTCACCAACAGCTCTGGTGAAGGTAGAGGTTTTCAGCTACAGCAGTGTCGAAGATGAAGCTTGGGGATTAGGTGTCTCTGCTTTCCATTACTGCAGATAGAAGAGCTGGCGGGGTGTCCGCCCCCATAGCCAGCTGGCTGGACAAAGGTGAAAGGAGAGGAGGAAAGAAAGAGGCATGTATCAATCCGTTTTTTCCATCACCCTGGCCCTCTAAGGTACTCTGCCTGGCCGGTGTTCCCTCTCTGTCATGACCCGGGAAACTGCAGCTCTAGAGGCATATCTGAGTTACCCAAAGACACAGAAAGGCCTGTCCCCAAGGGCCCGTCCTAGACTGTGGGAGAGCTGGGATATCTGTCCTCAGCGTGAACAGTATAAAAGAGAAATCTACAAGGGCGCCTGGGTGGCTCAGTCGTTAAGCGTCTGCCTTTGGCTCAGGGCGTGATCCCGGAGTCCTGGGTTCAAGCCCCACATCAGGCTCCTCCGCTGGGAGCCTGCTTCTTCCTCTCCCTCTCCCCCTGCTTGTGTTCCCTCTCTTGCTGGCTGTCTCTCTCTGTCAAATAAATAAATAAAATCTTTAAAAAAAAAAAAAAGAGAAATCTACAGTGTAAGTCTTAAACTTCAGGGAAATGCTGCTGTGCCTTACCACCGAAAAAAAGATGTTTAATATCTAGATGAAGATATCCCTAATGAAAGAGGTCACCTTGACTTCACGTCTTAAAAAAAAAAAGTCCCCCATTTATGTCAACGGATGTCCCATTTGATGTCTTAGAACGGTGCTTTGCACCCATCAGCCACTGAATTTAACGTCTTCGATGATGTGACAAGAGAGTCCCAGCTTGATCTTGGAGTCTCCGTGGATTTTCAGTGAAGACGGACGGCTGCGATGTAGTGAGAACCAATGTTCACGACGCGCTGATGTTTGCAAATCAATACAATATGTTGGCTTGCTCAGAACTTCCCCATTTTGTTAAGGATTACATTTCTACATAGTTTGCAGACTAGATGTTAATCAGTGGCTGTTGGCCAGAGAGAGGGCCAACCCTCCCAGCAAATAAATGCATGTGAGGTGTCGGAGAGGAAGAAGAGGAAGAAGTCCGCAGAAGCCTGAAGAATATGAAACCAGTTAAGGACTCAAAGGTCATTTTGTTCAGGGCAAAATTCTTGTGCCTGGTGCTGACAGTTTGCCCTCTGGTGTTTTCAGAGCTTAAAGGATCAAGCTCATCCACATGAAATATGGAATGTCCAATACAGAAGCCCCATGAAGCCCTTCAGCCCAACCTTTTTGCCCTGTAATTAACACGGCTCCAGCTTCCTGCTGGAAGCATATAGGCATGGCCTCGCTGAACTTACTGGCTGGTACCTCTAGAGGATGTTTAAAGAAGCCTTCTAGGTAAAAAAACAAATGGAATGCTCGACAGTCCCTAGCTCAGTGTAGGCTGTGTGTAGGAGGGGAGAGTTCCTTACCTTTCCGCGTGTCTAAATCAGTTCCCAGTGGCAATGGAGCTTTGTTGCCACCATGTAGAAATCCCACCAAGGTTGACCCGAGAACGTCACCGTCAAAACTGACCGCCATCTAAGGGAGGGGTGAACGATGATCTTCCACTTACAAAAGAAAAAAGGTTAATTTTCTTGGAGGTTGATAAGGTAGAGTAGGCATTTCTGTTATGGGATGTTGACTTTAAGAGCCAAGAGAGATGGATTATGGGTAGGGAATAAGGGACTGAGTCAAGAAGGTAAAGTTTGCCTTGGATCTGCTTCCATCTGCCTGAGCTGAAGCCCACCTACTGTCTTTGGGTATCTGTCACCATGATGCTGATCTCCTGGGACTGTCCACATTTAGCTGCAGAGACCCAGTGCAAGAAGGGCCCTGTACCCCGGGCCATGTCAACTAATCTTCCCTCCAGACTTGGAGCTCGTAGCTAGTCAGAGCTGACACACTCTTTTAAGCTAAGGTATAGATGGCTCTTAAAGGCTTAAAGTTATCCTTTTTTTGTTGAGCTTTGCATGCAAAAGAAGACTTTAACCCCTTAAAACTTAAACCAAGTATTTGAGTCCCATGGGAATTCTACGTGCCGTTGATAATGTAATATTTTTGGGCAAAGGGGCCGGTTGGTGTCTTTCAGCACCTAACAGTGCAATTTATTGAATAATAATATCAGCTAATGCATAAGGTGGCCTCCAAGTCTGGAAATGTGGCAATTATTTTATCGCATAAGAAATTAATATCAGGAAATCACGGATGTAGTCGCTTATGTTTCTAGACTCAGTGGATACCCCGCGTATTGAGCACCTACTATGAGTTGCCCATGTCTTCTCACTTAATCATCCCAATGGCCCCAAAGATGTAGATATTGTTATTTACCATCCCCAGCTTACATAGGAGGACACAGAGGCTTCATTAGAGAAGCTGCATTGAGTAACCAAACCCTCACAGCTTGTCAGACTCCAGAGCTGTGCTACTGCCTTCTCCTCTCCACTGTGAGCAGCCATGGCTTCTCCACCCAAATCAGGAGCTGACGGAAGGGCGCTGTGCTCCTGTGTCTTCGGGCTCTGTGTCCTGGAGAGTGCTTTCCGTTGGTTTTTTGGGTGGAGCCACTGTCTTGCCATTTCTCCCTCGTTCGGGAAGCCTAATCACATAACCCTCTCTCCCAAGAGGAGAAGTTACTTGCCCTGCGCCTCATGGCAGGCGATGGTCAAAGCTGGAGTAGAGACGCACAGCCAGGGTGCTCAGGGCTGGCGTCCTGAGGGGCAGCGTTCTTGGCAGAGGTTCGCTGTGTTTAGATGCCATTGCTTGGTGGTCATTGGTGGTCTTCAGGACCACCATCATCATGGTGGACCACCGTGCTTCAGAGCCCAGCATCATCTCCAACGCGGAAGCTCTGGTTTTAAAATCCCCTTCCACGGTAAGAGGAGGACATAGTTTCTTCTTGGATGACCTGTGAAGAGTGGTCATTTGCTTTCGAATGGCTTGCTTGCCCACACACTTGAGTGGATAACGGGTTTCCAGGCACCTCTTGGAGACTTGCCTCCTTTAATTATACATGGCTGGTAAAAAGCAACCAAACTAATCACAAAACAGTCCAATAAAAGAACCCACTTTTTATAATGGAGAAATTAACCAGGGTTGAGCAGTAAAGGTTAGGGAAACGGCCATAAAATATAATTATAATAATAATATTATTAATAGTGGTACGCTATACAGGGCCTCTCACCTTTCATCCTGGATCTGAGAGTGACTGGCTAACGTTGATTAACATGACTTGCCCTGTCAGAACTATGTATGGATCTAGGAGAAGACGCAGGGCTTCTGTTTGTTTGTTTTTATAAATGGTACCCGTTGTCGTGTTCAAAATGAAGTTGGAGATGCAACTCTGGAGCGTTTGTCCAAGGACCGGAAGGGCATTCCAAACCTGCGTATTGAAAGGAAGTGGTAAATATCCAGGACTGAGATTTCAGAAGCCCCCAAATTGTCAGGTCTCCTTATCACTGACTTCCTGTGATATATGGGTCCAGTCTTCCTTTCTTTTGGGGAAGGAGATGGTGGGCTTTACATGGTGCCCCTCCCCCTCTGGAGTTTGAACAGAATTACCATAAGGACAGAATTTTAAAAGCCTGTTTTCAACTTGTGGTGCTCTGTACTTCGCCTCTGGGTGTGTTTGGTTTCTATTCCCAGGCTTGCTGGGCTTGGCCAAGAAGCAGGTTTGGTTAGTGATTGAAATTGGTTCCCGAGGACCTGGATCACAGATGCTGTTGCTTTGGAAGAAGGAATGAAGGTGAGGGGGAGGACCCAGCACACGTGGCCAACTTTCCAAAGGTGGCGTGTCAGGTGTGAGTTTCCCCATGAGTTTGGGGTGGAAGGGTAACAGCCTGGGGGACACCAGAGCCACCCAGAGCTACCCATTGGTTGGAAGATCTGGGAATGGGCAGGGATAGAAGGGCCCTGAAAGATTCCTTGATTAGTAGACTGGGCTGCCAAGGTCGGCCCTGTAACAGGCAGCTCTCTCTCCCTTTCATCGTCTAGCTATGGCAGAGCGGTAAAAAGTAGATTCTGGAGCCAGATGGCCTGGATGCAAATTTTGGCTCTGTCACTTGTTAGCAGACTACTTAACCTCTCTAGGTGCTAGTTGCTTTGTCTGCCATAAGAGAATATTGTATGCATTTAGTTATTGTGGGGGTTGAGTGAAATACTGTACATAATGTCCTTAGAACTATGTTGGGCACCAATTCAGCCTATAACATCGAAGAGTTATTATTATCTCTTTAACTACTGAAGTCTTTCCAGAGTTTAGTTACCAGTGGATTACCTGGCAAGGATTAGGTAATGACAGGGTCACAGGAGAGGTATCCTAGACAATCAGGGATCATTTGATAGGGAGAGCAGAGGGCTATAGAGATATACTTTCCTTGTTCTATCTCTGCCATTCAGAATCCTGCTTGGGACCTTCTAGTGGTCCTTGAGCAGTGCACTTAAAACTGCGTCTCTAGAATATTTATGGGCAAAGGGGGGACCGGGGTGGGTGAGATGCTAAGTGGTGCCAAACCCAATACTTTGGAAAATGATTCCAAATAATTTATTCAGGATAAACATCCCAGATTGGGAGAATCTTCTGGAGTCAGCATGGAAGATGCATGGAGGGTGGGTGGAGGTGTGCTGGAAGGGACACTTGAGGAGGCCCTAGAATTGGGATGACGCTATCGGGGAGGATGCTTTAGTGCATTTCTGTTTCTAGATATGTTTAAGACAATAAGCCTCATATAAGAAGCCTTAATGAAGACTGGTTTTGCATCCCAAGGAGGCCAACCATTATATTTTTTAGGAGCTCTGAAGGTGGCTAGTTACTATCTGTGATATCCAGGATAATGCTGGCACTATGATACACTCCTGTGCATTATTCCTGAGACCAGAGCATTCCGGAAACGAAACAATTCCATGTTGCATTGAGTAGGTAAGTCAACACTGGTATACCTCAAGTGATATCCATCAAGGACTGGCAGAATAAATGAGCCAGAACTAAATGAAAATCAGAATGACTTACTTTCCAAGAGGCGGCTACTGGAATTTGAAAAGGCAACTATTGGACAATAAAAGAATTTGCTTGACAAAGGCAATAAGCAGGAATATGGAGGAATAAGCAGGAATATGTTACTCACCAGGAATTGTCCAATAAAGTCAGATTTCTAAATGTCTGTCTGAAATTCCTTTTTTAAAACAATTCCCTAGAATTTGAAGGATTGGTCTAGCAAGGGTAAGGACAATTTGGGTTCTCGTTTTTTGTTTTTTTTTTTCCTGTCGCTTTGATAAGTTAAGAACTCAAGTCATTGGTATGGAGAGAAATGGGTGTTTGCTAAGGGCTTGGAGCTGATTCTGCAACTTCTCTCCTCTACCTCTTGGAATCAGTAGATTTATGACAGCAAGTGATGCCTAGAGAGCCTTGGTCTTTGCCTTAATTTTCACCCGTTACGTGATACTTGGCAAGAGGCTTACTTTCCTCATGCTTCAGTTCTCCCACTTCAAGACCATGAGATATCATGGTAATTACAGCTTTGGTGAGTCCTTTGGTGAAGGGTGAATCAATAAGAAAGGGTTGTCAGCTCTATCGTAGCCTATTTTGCTACCCCCAAGGATTACTAGTCTAACCAAGGTTAAGGTCAAGTAGTTGGACAACACTGAAAAATGTTACAATGTAACATGCTATTTAACCCAATGTATAAAATATTCTTGGCATCCTGAGTAAAATATTGGCAATGCTGATATCAGCCAGAAATCAGCCCCACCTGTGTTCAGGGGAATCCTCAGAAAAAGGAAAAAGTTAATAACACTTCACACTATGGAGACATTGGCCTCTGATCATAGAATCAGATTCAAGTCAGACAGAGTGGTCACAAGGTGGGTGCTTCTGTCTGAGAGCACGTGTGTACATGTTTCTCCACAGACGTGCGAGCATTTTCCTGTTTGTGTGTCCATCTTGTTGTTCTCAATCCAAACATAAATTAGTTTAGGTTTATTTATTATCTTGAAATGATCATGTTTTTTCCCCCTCTGCCATCAGAGCAGATAGCAGAAGCTCAGTATTTGGGTAGGAAAGAAGATACTTTGCAGGGTTGCCTTCTCTTCATGTAGGGCTAAATTTACCGGAGAAAAACGTGGGTGAGATCCGCTCTGATTCTCTGAGGCTTAGATTGGTCAGCGACTTGGCAAGAGCTCAGACGTCCTGAACTTCCTCCGGGAGGCAGGCACAGGGGAGTGTGCTGTCCTCTCTGAAGACTGGCTTCTCTTCTGTGTGTTGTTGCTGGCCTTGGGCTTTTCATGGAGCACAGAAAGGCTGGGAAGAGTCCTTGGACTTTCTTTAAGGTTAATCAACGATCTGAATTCTTATCTAAACCTGTTTCCGAAAACATTCATGCCAGGTCTGCAATCAGCTGTCATATAGACGCAGGTGTCTCACTCTCCCAAATAGAGAAGAGTCTGAGAACCCTAGAGGGCATGAGGAGGCACGTTCTCTCTCTTTTGCACTTTTGGAAGATGTGTTTTCACGTGATCAAGGCACACTTGCATGGTTATGTATGATGGCTGTACATGCACAATGATGCGATTACATTCTAAAAAGGAAGAGAAAATTTCAATAAAGGTATTAAGTGCCTTTTTTGTCCCGGATACTGGGCTATGCCTTCAGTGGTCATCCAGCGGTACAAAAGATGCAGGGTAGTTCAAAACTGAAAAAGAAATGATTCAGACACATTAAGACAAACAGGTTTGACCACTTCTTCTGCCGCTGGTATCATAGTGACTTGTGGCTAGGGCTGACTAATAGCAGTGGCAGATTCCATATGAGCGGCTCTTCATAAAGAGAATTAGTGGCTACACAGACTCAGATAATCTTACAATTAGGCACCAAGGCAAAGTCCCAGTTACCTGCCCAGGTTCCAGAGCTTAAATAAAGTTCACGGGGGCAGAATCACCGACTCGTGCATTTGTAGATTGTAGAAAATACATTTTCTCATATGTAAAAGGGGGATTTCTATGCAGATTGGATGAGATAACATAGGTAGAACATTTAGTCTAGGGCATGGCACGGAGAGCTATTCAACAGATGGTGGCTAGTAGTTTTATTAGAAGGGTCCAGCCATCAATATGTTTAATGCCTTCGAAAATGATGCTAAAACTAACGTGTGTTGGTGAGGATGTAGAGAAATTGGAATTTTTGTACATCGAAAAATTACAAATAGAACTACCCTCTGATCCACTTTCGGGTCTTTTTCTGAAGGAACCGAAATCGGGATTTTGAAAGACATTAGCACTCTTGGGGCGCCTGGGTGGCTCAGTCGGTTAAGCATTTGCCTTTGGTTCAGGTCATGATCCCAAGGTCCTGGGATCAAGCCCCATGTTGGGCTTTCTGCTCAACACGGAGCCTGCTTCTCCCTCTGCCTCTGCCTGCAGCTCCCCCTGCTTGGGCTCTCTCTCTCTCTCTGTGTCAAATAAATAAGTAAAATCTCAAAAAAAAAAAAAAAAAAAAGACATTAGCACCCTTATGTCCCTTGCAGCATTATTCACAATAACCAAGGTGTAAAGCAACCTAAACGTCCATTGACAGATGCATGGGTAAAGAAAATGTGGGCTATGGGCACCTGGGTGGCTCAGTCGGTTAAGCCTTTGCCTTCGGCTCAGGTCACGATCCTGGGGTCCTGGGATTGAGCCCCGCATCGGGCTCCCCTCCTCAGTGACGAGCCTACTTCTCCCTCTGCCTCCTGCTCCCCTGCTTGTGCTCTCTCTATCTCTGTCAAATAAATAAATAAAATCTTAAAAAAATTTTCCTTTAAAAAAAAAAGAAAATGTGGGATATATATATACAAGGGAATACTGCTCAGCCTTAAAAAACAGGACAATTCTTCAATGTATGAGAACAGAAATGAGCCTGGAAGATGTTGTGCTAAGTGAAATAAGCATCATGGAAGGACTGCATGATTGCATTTATAGGAGGTTTCCAAAAGAGTCAGATCTGCAGAGTCACACAGTGGAATGATGGCTGTAAAGAGCTGGGGGAGGGGGAGACAAAGGCGGAGGGGTGTGACTAATCGGTGGCCATATTGTTTCAGTTGAGCAAGGTGAGTGAGCTCTGTCGTCCAACCTGGTGCCTATAGTCAACAGTATTTCATCGTGCACTTAAATATTTGCTAAGAGGGTAGATCTCATGGTTAAGAATTCTTACCATAATAAAATACAATTTTTAAAAATCAGAGAAAAAATTTTTAAAAAAGAAGATGTTAGAGCTGCTATGTCTATGTCTTTTTTTTTAAGATTTAATTTATTTGAGAGACGAGAGAGAGAATGTGAGAGAGAGAGAGAGAGAGAGAAATCAGGAGCAGTGAGGGGAGAGAGAGAGCAAGAGTAGGGTAAGGGGCAGAGGGAGAGGAAGAAGCAGGCTCCCAGCTGAGCAGGCAGCCCGATACAGGACTCCATCCCAGGACCCTGGGCCAAAGGCAGATGCTTATCCGACTGAGCCACCTAGGCACCCTGTGTAGACATCTTTCAAAACAAAGATGTCTGAGGCCAACATGATTGAGTCAAGGACTCTGTAGATCACATTCATGATCAAAGCCCTTTCCAGCTGGGAAGCAAGGAGTGCTCACTGAGAGTGGGCTTCGTGCAAGACACAATGCTGGGCTGCAGGGGCAATGTCAGGAAGAGAAAGGCATGACACTTCCCTTGACGAGCTTAGGCTCTAGAATCTATGGGGGAATAGGAATCGTGTAATAAATAATAATACTTTAAGTATGATAGGGAAGGTGCAAACCAAGAGGTGGATTACAAAGAGTGAGACCAAGGAGGATCTGGAGAGTGAGTGTCATCTGAGCTGGGTTGGAAGGGTGGTAGGATTTCATCAGGCACAGTAGTGAGAAGAGCAAAGGCACCCCATGTGGATGGAAGGATGTGAACTCCATAGAGAGGTGGGTGAAGAGGAGACCCTCACCTGGAGTTGCCTGGGATTTTAAGAGTATAGAGGACATATAAAATCTGAAAAGAGAAGTTGGGGCGATTATGAATGGCAGGTCAGAGTCAGGGCTTTCTTTAGTACTCAGTATGGAGGCAAAAGGTGTTTTAGCAGAGAAGAGCTCCAGGTGTGCTCACACACTTGCCAACAAGTAGAGGAAGGGTTGGGCGCAGAAAGCTGAGCAGAAGACAAAGCAGCCAGGAAGCCATGGCAGGCTCCCAGGTAGTAGGTAATAGATGACATCTAATTCAGGGTCACAACTCGAAAGATGGGGATGGATGGGAAAGACATTCCGAAGGAAAAATCAGTAGAACTTAGGAATGGATTAGATGAAGTGGGCTGAGGTCAAGTGAGCCTACACCAGGTGTCAGTGAAAATGGACCCACCATTCTTACCTGCTCTGCCTCACAGACACCCCCCTTAACTCTTAGAATAGCATGTCAAGTCCCGAGGAGGCAGGGAATCTGGAAAAACGATAAACCTCGCCCCAAACATCTTCAGTTGTTGGTGAGGTATCTTGATCAAATTATTCAACGGGGAGTTAGATACATGGCACTGATGTGTGGAAGAGGTGAGCATTTGGGGGTGGTTTGTGCGGCATGATCCTTGCAGTCATGGTAAGACTATGAGATCACAGAGAGAGCTTGAGGGTAGAGCATATGGATGAATGGTTGGGGACATAACTTTGAAGATCACCCCCATTTAAGAGGTAGAGACAGGAAAGACAGGGGCTGGCCAGGCAAATAGGGATGGCTGTCTGAGAGGCAAGAGCAGACCCAGGGAAGAGCTGCCTCTTGGAAGCCAAGAAAACAGATGATTCAAGAAGAAAAGCCAAGGGGTGCCTGAGTGGCTCAGTCAGTTGAGCGTCTGCCTCTTGATTTGGGCTCAGGTCATGATCTCAGGGGTTTGTGAGATCGAGCCCCCCACTGGGGTCCACACTGAGTGTGGTCTGCTTGGCATTCTCTCGCTTTCCCTCTGCACCCCCCCTCCTGCCCTCCCTGGCTTGTGCACACTCTCTCCCTCTCTCTCTCTCTCGGAAGAAGAAGAAGAAGGAGAAGGAGAAGGAGAAGGAGAAGGAGAAGGAGAAGGAGAAGAAGAAGAAGAAGAAGAAGAAGAAGAAGAAGAAGAAGAAGAAGAAGAAGAAGAAGAAAAGCCAAGTGTTGCAGAAATCAAGGGTTAAGAACTGTGAAGAGGCCACCAGCTTTTGAGTTAGGTAGCTACGCTGACCTGGAAAACGAGTTCTATAGATGGCTGTGGGGGTGCAGGATTCTTAGGGGTAAGAAAGGTGAGGAGGTAGAAGAGGTCCAAGACACCCAGACTCCTCCCTGGAGATCCCTGAACCAGGAAAAGATGGGGGCTGAGAGGGTCACAGTCCAATCAGGTTGTTGAGAAGAAGGGAAGGAGAAACTGGGGAGAAGACAAGATTCCAGATGCACGACGGGGGTGCCACACAGAAAGAAATCCTACAGGAGATGGGACAGAAAGGGTTCAGTAGCAAAGACCTTGTAAAAAGAGGTAGAATCAATCTTCTACAAAAAAGAGAAGAAATGGAAAGAGATTCAGAGGTTGGAGAGCAGGCAGAGAAGGGGATCGCTGCACAGATGTCACATCTTCAGTTGGTTGAGGCTGATGGTGGCAACTTGAGAGACAGTATGATGATGACCATGTTCTCAGCTGGGCCAGGCCTCTGGCAGGGAGGACGGGAGAGCCAGGCCGCTGGTGGGACTGGGGCAGGGAGTCAGCGCCAGGTGACTGAAGGATTCCCAAGCAGTTGGGCAGGCCCTGTGAAATCTGGGACTTTCTGCAGCAAAGCTCATAGGTCTGGGGACCAGAATGAGGAGATCTGGCTGAGACCGTGAGTGCGCTGGCTGGCCGTCCTGAGACTGAGTGGGTCCCACACCAAGGGGGGATAAATAATGCAGAAGAGGGAGCTAGACCATGAGTATTCAGAAGAAATACAATTCCTTTCTACTCAGGTGGACATAGGAACGTGGGCAACTGCGGGTCTGGGTGGGCCCCTGTCCTGGCTACCTCTCTTGACCCCTGCCCTCCCCTGGGCCTCCTTTAGGTGACTTTCATTGCATGATTTGCTTTTTTTTTTTTCTTTTCCTGAAAGATGAGAGTGAGTCTCCTGAGAGACAGGAAAATCTGGCTCATTGTTTGTGCCCCATTCTGCTCATCCGTGCAGGATGTCTGGCTTCTTTATGGCCCCTTTAATAGGCAATGTTTAATCATCGCTGTCAGGCACTGAAGGGCAAGCTTCACCAGCAATGACCTGGTGGCAGTTTATAGTCTCGGGGCCATATGTCCCAGGGTGACATTCAGGGTTGCAATTCTATCATGACAAAAAACAGCGGTCACAACAGCAGCCCGAACCACGACCCATGGAAATCTGCGGGGAATTTTGCATCAACCTGGAGAAGCTGATCTTGAGATGGGAGGACGCACTCAAGTTCAGATGGAAAGCCGTGTTCAGCGTCTAGTGGTGTTCCGAGTCGCCCTTAGGAAGCCTACCTGCGGCTCTGAGGGATCCTATCAGTGAGGAGAAAAGGGACGGGTGAATACGGATCACAAGCAGTAGGGTTGGACTCAGAAGACCTGGGTTCAAGTCCACAAGCGTCCACGAACCAACGGGTGACCTCCGGACCTCAGTCTCATCCTGTGTAAAATGGGCACCTTAGTGTCGGCCTCGTGGCATTACTGGGAAGGTACACGAGATTGTCTGCAAAGGACGGTTGTCATATGCACCTCACGGAGTTTGTCGTGTGACGTCATGGTTGTTGATTTTCACGCTTGTCTCCCCACTGGACGATGACGTCCTCGAAGGCAGAAGCCACACGCCCTCAGAGGCACGCCGGTGATCAATGAACCATTGTCCAGGGAGCGCGTTGCTCGCTGTCAACAGCAGCCATCACTGTTTGTGCACCAGATTCTGGACACGCGTTCTCTTATGGAATCGCCACAGCAACTTTGTGAGGGGAATACTATTATCATGCTCCAGACGAGGGGGCAGAGGCTCAGTGACCGGCTTGAGCTCGCACCGCCGGTCGGTGGTGGAGTGACCTCTTCGCCACTATTCTGGGCTGTCTCAGGAGAGAGCCACAGGGGCAGGAAAATGCTTACGTCAAGGAGTTGACTCTCAGGGGTGTATCAGCCACGGTGAACCCGAGATGGGGAGATAGCTGGTCGGGAGCTTCCCTCTGACGGCCTTCAAGCTGTGTCTCTACCGGAACTGCGCAAAGAGATAAGGCCGCTGGCCCGCCACCACCTCACGTCTTAGGTTAAAAACCCTGACAGCCCTTGCCCGCCAGCGAACAGCCGGTAAGGGGGATACAGTGGAAGGCCGCTCAGCTAGGGATGGCGAGCGGTGGTGGGGCTGGGTGGACCCTAAGACCTGGAATGCTCTCCACAGTATTTCCTGCTCCCAGACTGCTGCTCTCATGATTAATGGGGCAGTTGAAAATTCCTCTCTTGGTTTATTTTTTTCCCTGAACTGAGAACTCGATTTAGGAGCAGTCAGTGCCCCAGGGTGACTCTTCCCCATTTGTCAGGACGGGGAGTGCCCCACCCTCACCTGGATGGGTCTGGCATTGCAGACGGGCCAGGTGGGGATTGGGCCAGGCGGCGGCTCCCCAGACTCAGGCTCCTGGGCTCGGGGAGGGAGGAAGGGGCCCTGGGAATGTTCTTCTCCAGGCTCCCAGGCTTTAATTGCCTTGTGCCATGGATGGCAGTCTTCTATGGCAGGAACCCACGGCCATATGTGGAATTAAAATGTTCTGCCCTTGAAGAGGCCTCACTTACACAGAGAACAGACAATGTTCTGTCTTTAGAAAGTTCCAGAACCATGCCTCCAAATGAACAGTGGTTACCTGTGTGGCTAGGATTATGGGTGTTCTTCCTTCTCTATGCATTATCTTCCAGGTTTTCCACAATGAGCATGAAGTGCTCTAATGGTCAGAGAACACGAGGAAAACTTTAGCAGAATGTCAGCCATCCTTTGAACTGGCCCCAGTTCCATACTACATTTCTTTGAGGGGGAGTGGGAAAACCGGCCATCCCCCCACTCTGAATGGACCCTACCTCGGTTTACCCTTGAAGAACCTTAAATTTTTCTTTACAGTTTCCATTAAAAAACACAACTAACAATCAACTTAAAAATATTTAATGGGCATCTGTGATGGGTTTAAACCCTTAATTAGTTTCTTTCTTTTCCTCTTTTCTGCATCCGTCCCAGACCTGCCCTCTCGTGTCCTCCCTTTAGACTAGTGTTGCTGAGAATTAGTGAACATTTGTCTCTTGATACTATTTATTTTTCACTTGAACATTAGCCCCTTTGTCTACACTGTTAATGATTATTTTTCTTTCATAGAATTGCCCCAAAACCTTTATTCAGGGCACATAGCTCTGGGCTTTGCTCTGGTGACAAAGATGGGAGAAATTAGGGAAGCAGCGAATCTGTATGAATTCTCTCCAAGATCCACTCCCACTCAAGCGCTTTCTTCCCAAGTCGTTCCCAAAGTAATGTTCTTTATGGGATCTGAGCTGTGCTTGGAATAATTTGGGGATTAGCTTTCTGTACAAATATACACTTCAGTTTAAGTAAAACTGACTTATGAACATCAAGAGGCATTATTTGCCTTGCAAAAGATGTTTTAGCTAATAAAAAGGATTCACCACAGGATTATTTTCAATAGCCAACTTACCGGTGCATTCAAAGGCTATCACTCCAAAACTTCAATATAAACACAATAGTGTAGAATTTGTGGGAAGTTGGACATACCTGTACGTTTCTATAAGATTATGAACCCCCAATGTCATGGTCTTTTTCTTTTTTCTTTTCTTTTCTTTTCTTTTCTTTTCTTTTCTTTTCTTTTCTTTTCTTTTCTTTTTTTCTTTTCTTTTCTTTTCTTTTCTTCCTTTCCTTTCCTTTCCTTTCCTTTCCTTTCCTTTCCTTTCCTTTCCTTTCCTTTCCTTTCCCTTTCTTTCTTTCTTCCTTTCTTTCTTCCTTTCTTTCTTTCTTTCTTTCTTTCTTTCTTTCTTTCTTTCTTTCTTTCTTTCTTTCTTTCTCCCTCTCTCTTTTTTTAACTTTGGGACCACTGTTTTTTAACAGTGATATTGCTGATGGTATTTATAATTCAGGTTGTGGTTAGGAGTGAGGTTAAACTAGTAAGCAATGTGCTCATGGCAGTGTTCTGTATTTAGGCTAGCACAGAGCAGGCTAACATGATTATGGTAATGCTAAGTCCTTCTTGTCATTATTAACTGGAGGTCAGGAGACCAGGATTCGAGGGCCAGTTTAACCAATTCCCAACATGTTCTCGGGCAAACCACACAGCTCTTTGAGTGTGGCCTGGGTATGGTCTCCGTAGACCTTTCTAGACTTAATTCATTTAGCTTTTCATCACACTGAGCTATGTGGATGGGCCATAAGACTGTGCTCGGCAGCTACACACGTGATCTTGGGATCCTATTTTATCTTGTTGTAGTTCTAGTGCTCTTAAAGAATTCCATGGGAAAGATGGAGACAAGACACTGTTCTAGAAGATGGTGGTGTTTGCTACCTACTTTTGGGAAAGATGTTCAAAGCTCAGCTTTGATTGACTCAACGTCACAGACATTCCCATTCTCCCTGCAGGAACAACAGGGAAGTGGAGGTTATCATATCACAGGCACTGGTCTCTAAAGACTCTGTCACGTGCAGGCTGCTGGAGATGGGGGTCTTCTTTACTATGGTACCATCACCCCTGAGGCTCAACACTTCTCTTTGCAGTGCCTCAGTTTCCCTGTCAAACATTGCATTTGTCAGTTCTTAGCCTGACCCATGGAACATTCGAGAGAAATAGAAGACTGCTAATCAAATGTACTGGGCTGAGAAAGATGCTTCTGATTAGAACAGGAGAAATACCCAGGACCCTCCACCTTTATGATGTAGGAATTCTCTTCTGCTTCCCTGGTAGATCTCGGAAGAAGGGGTGCAGCCAGGCACTTACAAAGGAATGATTGCTGTCAGGCGTGATCCCGCAATCCTGGTTGACTTGTTTCTGGGAAAAGGTTCCCTCGACCGAAGCATCCAGGGGCTGGATTTTTAGCAGAAAGGAGCTGGGGGCCTGACTGGGGTCTGAGCTCGTCGTTGTCCAGAACAGAACAGACACAGGCCCTCCGAGGGGCCTGAGGACAATAGACAATGGACAATGGAAGAGAGCCCGCCACTTACCACATCTCCTGCTTATTTTCTAGGGTTCCATATTTCTTCTCCATCGCACTTTATGTGCCAACCCACCCTGTCAGCTTTGGGTCTGGCCAGGCAGGATCCAGGCCTAGCCCTGTTATGCACCCAGCGTTTAAGGTGGAAAAAAGTCCCTGGTCCCTGGGTTGGAACAATGGAAGACTCTTGGTCAAAAATTACAATTATGTTTAAACCTCGGGACCTTTCTGGGGTGGATTCTCCAGGCTCGGCCACTTTCGTCATCCCTACCACCCTACGGTCCTTCTTCTACCTGCACGTCCTTGCTGGCCTTTAGCTGGGCTTCTTTGGAGCTCCTTCTCCCTCCTGCTTGCCTTTCTCTCTTCTGGAAGGCTAACGTGGCAGGTTCAGATCTTTGGGGTTCTCATTATTTCTGTAGAATGCTGTGTCCTAATAGCTCTCTGCCAGTGGAGACGTGTCATGAAGCAGCGCCCCTTCTCTGGAGGGGTAGGGATGAATTGGGGGCGGTAGACCGGCCTGTGATGGGTTAACCGCAGGCTACCTGGGATTCATCCCAACAGCCCTGAATGCGGACAAGGCGAAGGCCGGGCCAGATGTACCCTCAGCGGCCACTTCCTGGAAGGGCCCTCCATGCTGCTTTCAGTCTCCTGCCAGTACCCTTGCCCACACAGCCATGCATGTCCATTGTGGGCCTGCAGTTCGTGTGGACAGCATCTAGAGAAGATCCCATCACCATCCTCCACCCTCAACCTTACTATTCTTGAAGAATTCTCTTTCCCCCTCCTTTCCATCATGGCAATCAGATACGGGAGAAACGAGGTATGCATTCCCAAAGTCCTCTTCTGTCAGGGGTCAGATGAGATCCAGAAGCAGGGACAAAGAGATTTTATCATGCCAGAGCTTTAGGTAGGGTGGGCGTGTAAATCTAAGTAGCCAAATTGCCATCTCCTGGGGCCAACTCTAAACTCCTTGAGGCCAGGCTTTACTTCTTCGGTTTCTTTGGAGTTGCCCCAGCCAGCCACTCAGAGCTGGGACGGCAGCAGCGAAGGACAGCAGATTGGAGTAAGAGTCTCAGGTCCTGTAGAAAGCAGAACCCATGAATCCATAAAGCCGCTTGGAGGTGGTAGGGTTGGTGGGAAAGAAGTGGGGGAGGGGGAGGTCTGGATCATGGGCTCCAGCCTTCTGCTCTGAGACAGGAGTTGGTAACAGAGGTACCTCCCTAAACCACCAGCCCTGGGGGGCCGGAGGGAGTGGCTGGGACGCCTCCCTCATCGCCCACTCCCACTAGGAGGAGAGAGGGAGTGGCAGGAGGCACCTGCATTTGCCTCTTGCCCCAGGAGAAAAGGCGAGGCAGAGACACCTGCTGGGACTTCAGCCTGGCTCCCTCCCTCCCCGGGGAAGAGGGAGGGGAGCTGCTGCATGCCTGAGGGGACAGACCTGGGAGCCGGGAGATGTTTGGTGGGGGGGGTGGGTTTGGAGAAGCAGGGAGCAGATCTCAGGGTGGTGGCGTTTCCTTGCAGAGCCTTGTCCAGAATTTTGTAGGCCATGGGAGTTGCCACCTAACTTGGAAGTTCCGAATCTGGAATGGTGCCGTTCTGGAACGAGGCACTAGGGATAGAAGACCAGACTTGGCACGGATCATCTTTGGTGTTGGATTCAGACCTGTCAGAGTTTGCAGCCTGGTCCAGGCTGTTCTCTCTCCCCACCCCCACCTCATTCTCAGTAGGAGAGAAAGCAGCAGCTGCCGGCTCCCCAACCTTCCTGACCTTTCCAAAGGCAGTGACCCACCTCGTTGGGGAACCAGGTCACTAAATTAAGGAGACTTCCCCAGTTCTTTTGTGGGGAGGACAGCCCAGCTCCACAGGATGGTTTCTCTGCGGCTTCCTGATGTTCCATCTCTGCAGCTTACCCCACCTCGGGTTATCAGACCCTGTGATCTCATCTTGTTTTCATGTGCAAGCTATCAGCTCTTCCTAGGGGTGTGTACATGTGTGCTCGCATGTCTGTGTGTGTGTGCGTGCACACGTGTATGTGTGTGTGTGCGTATGTGTGTGAATTCGATGAATAAGGGAATGTTTTTCCAGTCCAGAAGCTAAGAACTTGGAATAAAGCCCTTCCCACCGCATGACAATGATGGCGCTTTGACCAGTCTCAAATGCCAGTCGAAGAGGCAACGGGTTAACTCTCCTAAGGTCTAGTTTCTTGTAGCTTCCAGCTCTAACAGTTGGGGGATTTTCAGTGACTCAACCAGCAGGACCACAGGCCGGGAAGCAGAGCTCCCCAGGTTGGGGCTTAGCCCCACCAGTGATCACCATCCTTCCCAGGGGGCCTAGCTGTCTCCCACTCACCTGGCAAAGAGGGTCATGGAGGCCCCCAAGCTGGCAGTCTCAGGAATATTTGTGCTCCAATGTTGAGTAGAGCACTGAGTTTGCCGCCTGGGCCACACTATGTCCAACTGGTCAGTGAGACCACACAGACACTGTTCAGTGGTAGAAATGAGTGAGGGCCCAGAGAGCTTGGCTTTAGCCAGAATCTTAACTATTTCACTTTGCCTTCTTAAAGCAATGGACTCCTGTGGGCTGGCAGAGACTTGTGTCCTTAGCATATAAAAAGGGAAAGTCTTTTCTTGATGTTTGTTTTAAAAAATGGCAGGGTGAACTTCTCTCTAGTCCCTGGGAAGCAGGCTACCTGGTGTGGAAGCCTCGGGCAGGGGAGGAATTCCCAAGAGCTGGAGGGAAGTCACCATGGAGTCAGGCTGGGAGCAGGTAGTCAAGCCCCTTATCCCCAGGAGAATCGCAGACATCAAAGAGATCTCTTACTGGGATCAAATACTGAGGGCGCCCCAGCCGGGGAGCCGAAACTTACCATCCGAGCCGTTATCTGATGGCAGCAGAGGGGAGCCGAGCTGACTTACCTGAAAATGACCAGGGGGCATTCCCCACGTTCTGGGCATTTACAGCCCTGCTGAATGTGCAGTTGGGCTTTCTGCAAATAATAATCCTCACGATGAACAATGCCAGCCACTATCACTCGGTCATGAAACGCGTTCTCGCTCCAACCCCGGATTTGTACCATGCAGAGGAAGGAAGCAGAACTTTGACCATGGCCCAAAACTCAAATCTGGTGAGACAATGGCATGGGTTCATCGTGTTAGGTGTGACTTGGAAGGAATCAAAGCGGGGACAGAAGGTGTTTGTTTGAGTGGCAGCTTTTAGATACCCGTGTCGTCACCTGTAGCTTCGGCTGTCCCACATCCCAGGCTTGTTTGCTCCAGAAGCATATGCTTGCAAACACCCAGGCACAGAGCAAGGCCTAGCGGCGGGTGGTTTGGGGGGGCAACCCCCTCCTCACTCCCTAGCCACTTTCATACCCTCTCCCCAGCCCCTTGCTCTCCAGTGGAAAAACAAACTGGTGCATGGCCTGTTGTGCCTTCTGATGGTGTTTTCCACACCGGCCTTGAGGAGACGCATGACAACTCTCTGGGGACACTTCAATCCCTGTACCTGTGGCCCGAGGCGTGCAGCGCAGAAAGAAGCCCAGTCTCGGGCAGAGCCTTGCAGAAATGGCACGGGGTGTGTGCTGTCTTCCTGGGTGGGCTCCCTGAAATCTCTGAGCCACAGCACTGGGATCCTGGGCCATCAGAAGCCCACCGGCTCCTCTCCCACGACAACAGTGTGCAGTGGTGAAAGTAGAGAAGGTATTAGAGTGCCGGGCCCTTCTCCGTGGCACCTGCTTTAGGGGACCATGGGGAGTTTGGGCTCCCTGAGTCCCAGGTGGGGCCGTGAGCAGAGTCTTGCCCCCAGCATCACACCTCCGAAAGGACGTAGCACTTTGGTGGAGTGCAGGGCTTTGGGGATCGGACAGGTCTGCGTTCCGATCCCAGCTGCACAACCTGCCAGCCTGGTGGTCTCTGGCAAGTAGTGATCTGAGCTCGGTCAGCTTCAGTGCCTCGTCTGAACGCGAGGATAACAGTCTCACAGGGTTGCTGGGAAGATGCAAGGTGATCGTGTAGTCTGGTTCTCAAGGCAGTGCTTGGCATTTAGTAAGCGCTCAAGAATTAGTAGCTAAAGCCTTAATCGTCACTCCCACTACAGCAAAACCCACCGGTCTCCTGCCTCCTTCGCCCGCAAACCTTGAGCGCTACCATGGGGGGATTCTCTAGGCTGGAGGTCTGCGTTCACCTGCCAGGGGTGAGGAAACACTGGGTGCTAATGACTAGGGGGAGGACCAGGGGACCAGGAGACATTCTCTGTCTCTCTTTTTAATTTTTTACCCTTTTTCTCATATGCCCTTGAAACTCGGCAACATGACATACCAATTTATTTTAGAAGGGAAAAAGGGAGTTAAAATAAAATCATTGTTAATAATTTCTTTTTCTAAACAAAATTTTAATTTTTGTCAAGGTTATGTAAGTGCATGGATGAAAATCCAAACACTGCTGCTAAGACCTAAGAAAAACAGCAGTCCCCTGACCCGAGCGTTCCCTGCTCTCAATTCCTATTTCCCAGAGGAAACCACTTAAACTCTTAGCTGTTTCTTGGGATTGTTACTTTTGTATCTCTAAACAACGCACTTACATTCATTTCTCTTTCCTGATTTTTCACTTTTATACATGGCAAACTTTTTCCTGTTGTTGGGGCTGCCAGATCTAGCAAATAAAAACATGGAATGCCCATTTAAATGTGAATTTCAGGGAAATGAAAAGGATGAGTACTCTATGAGTATAAGTATGTCCCATGCGATATTTGGGACATACTTACACTAAATGGTGATTCGTTGCTTACCTGAAATTCCAAGTTTAACTGGGTGTTCTGCATGTTACCTGCCGACCCTAGCTGGGATAGAGAACATTTTAGCTTTTGCACAGCCAGCTGACCCCTCCTGCTATGCCTCACAGCTCTTTTTGGTAGGAGCGAATCCTAGGAACATGCCCTCTTCTATATTTCTCCTCTACCCCATCACCTCAAACCTCTGGTCTCGTCCTCTTTAACTTTACTCAGGGGTTTTGGGATGAGAAAGGCCAAGCGCAGGGGTCATAAGGATACATGTGTGGCCAGTGCCCCTTTGCTGGGGAGGGGCCATATCTTCCTCTTTTTCAAGTCACCCGGTGTTTATTCCTTGGCCCCTTTTACTTTTGCAAGAAATGAAACTGAGTTTAAGACAAAAAAAAAAAAAAAAAAAAATGTGGGATCTGAAATCCACCTTGTGAGTCTACCTGGCTCAAGACTGTTAAGCTAATAGCACTTAATTACTTTAATTCCAATAGTTAATTCCATAAAAACAACACAAACAAACCCTCCCCCCCTTCAACTCCCAATTCTGCAGGAACGCCTCTCATTTATGCCTTAGGAGTAAATTTGTAGGTTAAATATTTGTGATTTTTTTTTTTTCCTGGCATTTGCTTTGGGAACCAGGTTATACCATCCCCTAACAAGAAGATCATAATTTTGTTCTGGGATATGTTGTCCATTTGGAGTTTTCAGCCATGCTGCTCATGAGCATGGGACGAATTTGGTTTAACTTCTCAGGGAGTTTGAAATGCAAGTATTTATAAGCTGTAGATATTAAGCACTCAGTGTTCACTTTTAAGAGTTTCTTCCTGCACAAAATGAACATTTCCTGTTTCGGAACACAAGAGATATGTACTCCACAGGGTTTAGGTTGGGGCTGCCTGCTGTTATCCTAGATTCTCCCTTCCTCCGAAGAGCGGTGGAGGGTTACTGTGATTCAGAACAACAGAAAATTCTATTACTTAAAAGTCAGTAAGTGCTCCTCAACTCATGTCCTTTCCCTCGGTCAGGCCCCCTGACTCTTTCCTCCTCCTTATCTCTGTGTCTTCATGCATGCTAAGTGTGGAATGTCCTCGCCACACCCTCCAGTGACCCGTCCCTGTGGTCCTCCCAAACCCTGAGCCAGCCATACCTTCCAGAATGTGTGTTTCGGGACCTCCCCCCACATCTTTCCTGCACTCTGGCTGCCCTTGGCTTTGGTATTCAGTCTATTTCCATAGGCCAGAGGGCCTAGAGATATGTAACTCATTTTAATAAGAATCTCAAATATTTGTTTCCAGCCCTGCCCTCATGACTACAGTTATAACTCCAATTTTACAGATAGGGAAACTGAGGCAGATTTTAAGTGAGCTGTTGCAGGCCAGAGTCAGCGTCCAGCCAGGATTTGAAATTGCAGATACCCAATTCTGTGTCAGAGCTGACATACCCCTCACCCTGCTCATTCTAAAGGAACGGGTCCTGAGTAAGGCCGCAAACAGATCATGCTGGACGGGTGCATGGTTCTGTTCTGTGCTAGTAATTGGAATCTGTGTTTCGTAGTTAAGAGTCTTGGGTTCTCACTGGGATAGTTCGAGTCATTCAGCTTTCTGCCAGACAAATGCATCACAATTTCCTACTGAGCACCTTAACATCTGAGACCGGAAGTACTAATCCCCCTAATCATATGGTACATTCTATCACCTGACTGTGACTAGTTGTTTTTATTTCTGTCAGCAACTGAGGATTCCCACAGCTTCCATTGTCTCGTTTCTCTCTCTTTCTCTCTCTCTCTCAGAAATCTCATTCGAGGAGGAAGCTGGCGAGAGAGCCGGAAGTGGGGTAACAGTGTTGGTTGGCTCTCAACCGCCATATGCACTTGACATGTGCTGGGAACACATGTGCAGCAGCAAAGGGTTCTGAAGGATGTAAAACCCCGCGGCAGGCCCACTGTCTGTCCCTTTTGTTGGTTATCCCAGCAGGAAGCTGAACCCGAGCCCGGAGAGTTACAAGAGTATTGAATGAACGAATCAGACTCATGCCTCCAACACCGCGGACACAGGTCCCATGGTAAGGCCTGTCCACCCACTTACGCAGGAGCCATTCATTTAGAATGAGCAGGGTCGGGGGTATGTCAGCCTCGTGCAGAATTTAGGTAGCTGCAGCTTCAAATCCTGGCTCGGACACTGACTCTAGCCTGCGGCAGCTCACTTAGAATCTGCCTCAGTTTCCCCATCTGTAAAGTGGGAATTATAACTGTAGTCACCAGGGCAGGGCTGTGCCTTAATTAGCTAATGATCGTAAAAGGCTTTGAAGAGGCTCGTAGAAGCCGCAGTTTAAGCGTTAAGTATTATGATTAAATGGATCACACCATCGGGCAGCCAGCCCTGGGGAGACTAACCATGGGTTAGGAGTCATTCCTTGACATTGGCAGAGGCTGTTCCCCAAGTCCCAGGGCCCCGGCTGAGTGACATATGATGGCCCCTGGTCAGAAAGAGATCAGCAGAAGGCACTCCGTCTCTTTCTGGAACAACAAGAAATGGCCAGTGCAAGGGATATGAGGGGGAAGCGGAGGCCAGGCACATGGCAGCGAAGGGCCAGGGGACAGGGGATGGACAGGGAAGGACCATGTTGATGAGAGTCAACCTCCAGCATTCAGCAAATGTTGATGAAATCCTTTGCTTTGTGCTACATACCAAGGGTGCTTGAAAGAGGAACAAGATGGGAGTTTCTGCCCTCAAGGAATTTACAGTCTGGTTTGATGTCACAGGCACAAATACCGACCAAAAAAAAAAAAAAAAGAAAGAAAAAAGGAAAAAAAAAAAAGACAGAAGAAGAATTTTTAGAGGCAGAAAATTCCTGAGGGTGTTAAACAAAACAACAAACCCCTGGGATTGTTTTGCAAATGTTGCAAACTCTGGGTAGCTCTTAGAAGTCAGGGACTGGGGGGTGGGGGGTGGGGGGTACAAGCTTCCAAAACAGAGATGAGATATTACAGAGATGTTTCCCTCTGGCTCTTCTGTGCAGTCCCTGTCCCGGACTTCTTGCCGCTGATGGGGCGGTTGACTGCGGATCTGGAGAAGACTCAAACTCCATATTGGTAGCCGCAGGTTTGAAAAAAATTTTTACATAACTTTGTTTCTTATCACCAGAGTGGTATAGGTTTCTCTTAGAAATTTAAAAAGTGCAGAGGACGAAAAATGAACGTCACCCATAATTTTGCTCCTCGGATAGAACTATTGTCAAGATTTGGATATCTTGCCTCCCACTTTGTTTTTTGTTTTTTTTGCCGTTAGGTCAGAAGTTTCGAGTGTAAGGAGACGTCTTCCTCCTTCCACGGCCACCCCTCTTGTTCCCACGTGCAGCTTCAGGGGACTGCTTGTCCTGTGGCCCGTGGCCGCTGCAGGCACCGGGGCAGAGCAGCTGGTTTCCTGAGGTTCTGTCTGCCTGGCTGTGCTGCCTTTCTCCCCAGTTCTGGGGAGGGGCCTCCCCCCAGTTTTTTGATTGTGATAAAATACACAGAACAGAGAATTTACTGTCTTGACCATTCTGAAACGTGCAGCTCAGTGTTATTAAACACATTTCGAACGTTGTGCAACCAGCAGCACCATCCACCTTCAGAACCCCTTTCATAGCCTTCTCTCCACCCCTTTGTCCCTTGAGCACTGATTCTCTGGGACCTTCTCATTTGCCCAGAGAACATTCGTCTCCAGCTGTGCCCTGGCTCAGGAGGGTGCCCTCCCCCCCCCCGCCCCCCCGCCGTGGAAAGGGGGCTGCTTAGGGCCAGTATTGCTGGTCCATTCCTGCTCCCTTCCCAGAGCCCGGAGAGGCATCGCAGAATGTTCCCGGGACGGGCCTCCGGGCCCCCATGGCCCCATCCTCCAGAGCTGGTCCTGGAAATGAAGCCTGACCTGCCCTCCTTTGGCATACGTTTCCACCCCAGCCAGGCAAATGCACTCCCATTCCCTTTTCTCCCACTGCCATTTCACTGCCCCCAGTTCTATTCATCTTGCTCAGAATTCTTTTCTCTCATCTTTCTTATTTGTCTTCCTTCCTGTCTTTTCATGCTGGCACCTTCTGGCCCCAGTCCCTGCAGTCTTTGCCTGTCTTAAATGCTCCGCGCCGATGCGTTCATATCTGTCCAAATTCTGACTTACTTATTCGCGGGCCCACGCTGGAAGACGCTCGGGTACGCGCTTCCCTGGGACTAGTAATGGTGGGTTTCCTAGGGCATTACCGCTATTGTTAGTCAAGCGTCGTTCTTACAAAGAAATGTGTAGACACAAGTCGAGTACATGCGCAAACCTATCTTATTCCTTTAGTGGAGATTTATTTCTGTCAAACGTGCCTGTTAGTTCCACTTACAGATTGAAAACCCACTGAAGACAGGGACCCTCTCTCCTTTCTATCACCTTGGTGGTCATACTCAGTGTTCGGGTAGTTAACTTATATACACCCCCCCCCCCCAAGTCCTATGAGGTTGATACTTTTGTTATCCCGTTTTAGAGAAGATTGCCAAGGTCATACAACTATTAGGGGCGAAAGCCAGGACTCGATCCAGGTCCAGGTCAAGGAACCCACAGCCCATGACCTTGGCCACGGCTGACTTTGGAATCCAAAAAGCCCCTTTCCCCAGCCTCATCATTGTTTGGATGAAGCCACTGGGGCCCCAAGAAGTAAGCGGCTTTTCCAAGTCTCACGGCAAATTTTCTACCTCCCCGGGAATGCTTGACTCTGATTCTCATAGTTTTGATGACAGAAAAATCTATTTTGGGGGCGCATGGGCAGCGCAGTTGGTGAAGCACCTGGCTCTTGGTTTCAGCTCAGGTCGTGATCTGAGGGTCCTGGCATCGAGCCCCGCATCAGGCTCCCCACTCAGCGTGGAGTCTGCTTGGGATTCTCTCTCTCCCTGTCCTTCTGCCCCTCCCGCTCCTGCTGTCTCTCTCTCTCTCTCTCTCTCTCTCAAGTAAATAAATAAAATCCTACAACAAAAAGAAAAAAAAAAAAAAGAAAAGGCGGGGGGAAGAAAACTCCATTTCGCTTGCCCCTTACTGAGAAGTGGCCCTGGGTCTGTCTGACGCCCTGCGACACAGCATGGGGTCACCGACAGCAAGTGTGCCGCACTGAGTCCCCAGTCTAATTACTTTTAGTCATTGCTCTGTGTTCCAAGCGTTCTCTTTAAGGTGACATGGTGTAACAGATAATGACCTCCCTGTCCAACTTAATGATATGATCCTTTAATCCATTATCTTTAATGATAGACAGTCATACAGACAAGACAGCATCAAAGTATAGAGAACATTTGCTCTTCAGGCTTTTCTCTCCTTTGAGTTCCCAAAAAAGGTGAAGCCCTTGAGCTCATTAAATGATGCATCTTCAGTGGGACCCTGTGTGGAAGTCCTGAAGACTCACCAGGAGGACTGTTGACAGTGACCTTCCTTTCTGCCTTTCCCTCCTCTCCTCTGGCTGGTGCTTGACCTGAGAATATGCTGCTCAGGAAGGTTGATGCTGTCAACGAAAAGACCCTTATAGGCACCGCCTTCCCGATTGGGGTGTTGGGTGGTGAGAGCGTCAGCGTCAGCTTAATATAGTACCGATGGTCACTGGGTCTGTCCCCGGTGTGTGTTTGTTTTGTTTTGTTTTTTCCATTCTGCTTCCTTTTCTGTAGGAAGGCAAACAAATGACTTGGAAGGCAAGTATGGGCCTTGTGGCCTCTGGCTGGCCTGTCTCATCTGGTAGAGATAGTGATCCTTGTTTTTCTCTGGACCTTCCATGCATATGCTTCTCCGGGCCTCGCTGTTGTTATTAGCACGTGGAGAATGCCTTGTCACTTCACGAGTTAACTCCCTTCATTCCTGAAGTTCTTCTCAGTCCTGGTCCTGCCCTTCCCTCCAGCCAGAGTCACTTTAGACCCTTGACAAAGAGAACCTGGCCCCCCTCTGGTCCTTAATCTTCCCTGAAGAAGAGGAATTCCTTCCTCTGCTCCTAAAAAGGAGGCCAGATAGGTAATTTGGGCCCATCTCCCCGGCCAAGGCAAGCTGGTTTCCCGCCAGCATATTTTAAGGGTGTGTCAAAACCGCTCGTGATACCCGCAGTCCCTTGGCTGAAACATTCACAGCCACTGTTCGTGGAGGATCTTGTCCGTACCTGGCACTGCACATCATGTCGCGTGTGTTATTTCGTTTAATCCTTCCATCATTCTGAAAGGGACTTACCATGAGCTACAAAAGGAAGCTCACGTGTAGAGAGACTAAGTAATTTACTCGAGATCACGCACAGTTTACACAAAATCAAAACCAAGACTCGTGGCTTCAGAGTCCGTGTCTCCCATTGTGCTCTGGCGCCGTGACCACGTGTGGCCGAATTGGTGGCATCTCTTCCCGCTTCTAGTTTGTGGAAAGCCCTGAGTTTGGTGAGCAGGGGCTCCGCGTCGGTGTCTCCTCGGGTGACACCAAGTGCTGGCCTGTTCACAAGTCTGTCTCCTCGGTTCTGAGTCCAGCGTGCGACGTCCTGGTTTCACACAAAGACGCCAAGGCCAAGTTGTGACTCTGGCCTTCCTCTCCTGTCAAAGAGGAGGCTCTTTTTCAGAGAATTGGCACTAGATTGACTTAAGCCAGCTTTCTTTTTCAGGGGCTTTGGCCCTGGTGACTTCTGGAAGGTCTTCAGATGGTCTGGATTGTCAGGACGACACTCATTCTGGAGGATTTGTCTCTTGAACATAGACTGAGAATCCTGGATTGGAAGGGACTTTTCGGGTCCCCAGTCTAATATGCTCATTTCACAGATGAGAAAACTGAGAGCCGAGGCAGCTCAGTGCCTCGCTGAAATCCATAAGGGTAAGAAGGGGGAAAGACGGGAAAGCCTCGTGGACATCCAGAGGACTGTCCATGCTGCCTCCTAGGGCTCGCCTTTTCCATTTTTGTGCCTTTGACAGTTCCTTACGACCTTAAGATTATTTGATAAGGGCCACCTGGGAGGCTCAGTTGGTTAGGCATCTGCCTTCAGCTCAGGTCATGATACCAGGGTCCTGGGATCGAGCCCCACATTGGGCTCCCTGCTCAGTGGGAAGTCTACTTCTCCCTTGACTGCTCGGCCTGCAGCTCCCCCTGCTTCTGCTTTCTCTCTTTCTCTGTCAAATAAATAAATGAATAAATAAATACATAAATAAATCTTAAAAAAGATTATTTGATAAAAACTTAACCCTTTTTTTGGTCGTACCATCAACCCCAAAGTATTAGAAATCGTCAACACACAAAACCAAAAGCAAAACCAAAACCAGCATATTCACCGTGGTAACCAGCTAAAACCCGACTAGTGCAGGGACGCTCTGCGGGGCGGGGCGGCTAGGGAGTGGCGTCTACTCTTCCTGCTGCTTTTGGCAAAACAACATTAATTCTCCATCTCCATAGACTTTAAATGGTGACTTGCACACAAACCAGATCCACTCTCTTTCATTTATAAGAGGGGGAGCCAGAGAAGAGATAAGAGGCAAAGCTCCCGGGGCAATATGAATAAAGCCATACTGGCCAGAATTTTGAGCTGACCAGCAGCCACTCCCCTGACTGGTCTGATAACAAGGCTTTTACTGTCATGGGCATCCTTTGTAACAGATGATGCTTGCTCTGCCGTTCATTTAATTTTATTTAAAAAAAATCTGATTTCAGGATGGAGCTTGATTTGCTTGGGTTTCTCAAGCAGACTCACGCTGCCTCTTCTGGGCCATGGGCGTGCCTAGCCGGGACTCAGTAAGTGCTGCGCCCTGTTTCCCATGTTCTGCATTTCGTCTCCTGTTCAGGAGAACTTTGTCTTGAGCTGAATTCTGACTCCGGGTTCGGGGCCATCTTTAGGGGCAGTGCTATGGCCGGGGGAAGGCATGTTGTGCCCTGATCCTGTCCACCAAGTCTACTCTTTTCTCTTTCTTTTTTTAAGATTTTATTTATTTGTCAGAGAGAGAGAGAGAGAGAGAGAAAGAACACAAGCCAGGGGAGCAGCAGGCAGAGGGAGAAGCAGGCTCCCTGCTGAGTGAGGAGCCCGATGTGGGACTTGATCCCAGAACCCTGGGATCATGACCTGAGCTGAAGGCAGCTGCCTAGCCGACTGAGCCACCCAGGTGTCCCCACCAAGCCCACTCTTAAAGGCACACTCATGTTGAAAGGAACTCAGAGAGAGCTTTGAAGGGCATAAGCTTAGCAGAGGCAAGGCCTGAAGGCTGTTCTGCTTTCTGGCTCGGAGGGTGTGGGTGGAGGTGGAGGCTGTGTGTATGCAAGTGCCTCGGATGGTTTTTAGCACAACAGGCCAATCCTTGCCCGCATTTTCCATGTTCTTCTGGAACCTTCATCAACAAGTGAAGCGTCATGGGCTTCATAAAAGACCGGGTCAACAGATTGGAAGCTTTTACTCTAACTTGGAGATGTGTCCTCCATGAGTCAAAACTAAACCTCAAATGTTTTCTTTTGAGACAGATAGAGACATGACAGATAGGGTCATGAATGCCCCAGAGACATTTCCTGAAATACAGTCTCTTTAGAAATGGTCAACTCTGGGAGAGCTGGCCTAAGGCTTGGTTGGGTTTGGCTTAGGTTTGGAAAGACCTACGTAATGGTAGCCGAGTTGCACTCTTTGCTGCTGCTTTAGTTGTTGGCACCGTCAAGGAAATCTGGAAAGATGTAATGGTTAATCTATGATTACTACTGTCCTTTATTTTTCATATATTTTTTTTGAATTTCAGTTTTAAGTAATCTCAACACCCTGTGGGGCTCAAAGCTACGACCCCGAGATCGAGAGTCACATGCTCCACTGACAGCCAGCCAGGCTCCCCCGTCCTTTAATTCTTATCTGCCAGTTTAGGAACCCGAAACCCTAGCTCAGGACATGGTGGATTGTGGTGGGCTTGAATTCATAATCTCCGTCAATCGTCAACAATTTGAGTCGTTAGGGAGAGAAAAAGAAGAATGGAGGAGGAAGATTATTATGTTGCTCAGGCCTGGGAAAAGCACATCATTAGAGAAGGAGTCAGTTCTCCATCGTTAGACTTGAGGCACATTAGTCTCCAGGTCTGCCACAGCCCTTGAATTCTCTTCCTAACCTGGAACGCGTACGCACTTGACCCAGTGAGGGCAATGAGTTGGTACTGATTGATAACTCATGGCTACGTTGCAAAGTGAAATAGTGCCTATCTTGGGGCTTACATGGAGCAACGTGATTCGTCCTTGAACCTTTGGATTATGAAGGCAACTTCTTGGAAAATGATGGTAAGCCACATGCACAGCTCAACATCCAAAAGGCTGATCACCTATTTGTTTCCAAGAGAAATAGAAACAAGAGAAGCAGAACGAATGTTTCAACACTGTTCCAGAATAGATCGAAAAGCAAATGATTTAGCCCATCCAAAGCTTGGGCCTATTTACTGATTTATCTGTGTACTTACTTTACTTCCAAAGAAATGGCTGTTTTGGCTGTCAGTAGAGTCCACGTAGGATCACACCACCTGAGGTCAATATGCTGCCATAGCAGGGTAATCACTGCTGAGTGGGAAATTGCCATGCTTGCAATTCCTGCTGGGAAAACAAAAAACAAAAACCAAAACACATGTTGGTAGAAGACCACACTTGAGACTCTTCAATTTTATGTCCTTCTCAAAGCTTCTGGATGAGAGTTCATTTATATGGAGAAAAGTTCTTTAGTGAAACATTCGAAATAACAAACATCAATTAGAGGCTATACTCATGGGATGTCTTTCATCTTCAGGCCTGGGAGTGCTCTGCAAACACTCATTAAATCCTTCCAAATGCCGCTGCCAGAGAGGTGCTAGTATCTTCCTTCCCGCTGAGAAGGAAGGGATGGTGTCAGGGAAGAGTCCTTTGTGTGGGGTGTGGTCATCCTTTCAAACGCACAATTCCCAAACCGGGGTAGAACATAGGAGTGCGTCTAGACATTTTAACAAACTGAATACAGAGGGAGCCACAATTCCTTAGTAGAATAAAAACTGAGGAGAAGAAACCTTGAAAGAGCTTGTACCCTCAACTAGCCAAACCATTCTCTGGGCGAGACAGGCCGTATTTTCTAAGGTGTATATAATTTTTCATCGAATACATTTATTTCATGGCTGTTTTCTCTTAATTATATAGTCCCTGCCTGTGTACCTAGTGGAAGGACACCACTTTGGCTTCATCTCTGTAAAGAGATTAATCCATTTGGAATCCAACTTCCATAAACATTTACATCCTTGGAATGAGGGCAAATGTCTCCATAGTAAAACCTTCCTTCGGTCTCAGTGTTTCACGTTGGTTTAGTCTAGAAACTTCTTTTTTTTTTTTTTTTTAAAGATTTTATTTATTTATTTGACAGAGAGACAGCCAGCGAGAGAGGGAACACAAGCAGGGGGAGTGGGAGAGGAAGAAGCAGGCTCATAGCAGAGGAGCCTGATGTGGGGCTCGATCCCATAACGCCGGGATCACGCCCTGAGCCGAAGGCAGACGCTTAACGACTGCGCTACCCAGGCGCCCCTAGTCTAGAAACTTCTGCTATTGCATCTGGACTACACTTTGATGGGTTGGCTGATTTTTGCCCCATGTTTATGCCTCTCCCGGTTTGAACGTCTTCCCGGTTCCCACCTTTTGGAGAAAGGATTGGGTCCACGTTGCTGGAGAGGAGTGGGCTGGGATGAGCTACTGAGGCAGAATTGCCCTGTGGCTTGCTGAGGCTGGGAGAAATGGGGTCATCTAGAGGTCAGCAAGAGCTGTGGGAGGAATGAGGGAACTGCATCTCCTTATTCTGGTGAGTGGCACCGGGAGCCACCCTGCTACCCGAACTAGAGCCTGGCAGTTGTCCATAATTCCTCCTCGTTCACCTCTAATTGGTCATAAAATCCTGTTGATATTCCCTGCAGAACTGTCCTCATGGCATTAGTTCAAACCCTCCTCATTTTCGTAGCCTGGATTTTTCCAATGGTGTCTTAACAGGTCTCTTTGTCTCTCATCTCGGTCCACCGACAATTACCTCCAGTTGCTGCCAGAGGGAGCTTTCCACAGCCCCAGTATGACCACATCTGTCCCCTGTCACGCTCTCCCTGGCTTCCCCACTGCCTTCCCCATAGCGCCCAGGTTCACAAGAGGTCACGGTGCTGGGCGGTCGTCTGGCCCCGGTGTCAGCGTCCTCAAAGATGACTGTCATCAACTCAGCCCGTGGCCCGTGTTTCAGCCCTTCTGGCTCCCTCGTGCGATCTTGTAGCTTTGCCGACCCCTCTGCCTGATTCGGATGTCACCTCCTCCAGAAAACCTTCCCTAACACGACTGCCTCTGCCCAGACCTGGATGAAGAAAGACCCTTTTCATCTGCCCCAGCAGCACCCTGTGCTCCCCTGTGTCAAAGCATTTGTCAAACTCAGTCATTGTGTCTTTGTCCCCCAAAACTGTCGGCTCTTTTTTTTTTTTTTGTTGTTGTTAATTTTATTTATTTGAGAGAGAGAGAGCAAGAGAAAGAGAGAACACAGTGGGGGGAATGGCAGAGGGAGAGGGAGAAGCAGACTGCAGACTCCTGGCTGAGCACGGAGCCCGACATGACATGGGGGCTCGACCCCGGGACCCTGAGATCATGACCTGAGCCGACTGAGCCACCCAGGAGCCCTAGACCTCGAGCTTTTTGAGGGCAAAGAATGTCTTTCATCCCTAAAACTTCCCATACAGCAAGGAGTATAATGGTGGTGGATAAAAGTTTGCAAAACTAGTGAATTAAGAATTTAGAATAGCATTTCATTGTTCGTAGAAAAACGTTCAGAAATTCTTCTCATGTTGTATTTTGTTGACTGCTCTGTGATGCATATATTTGTATACAGTTTAGCATTCACAAACATATTCCCAAGCATTGTGCTATTGGGTTGCGCAGGCCCCGTTGGTGGGACGCCCAAAGAGCAAGGTTTCATTTGCACCTCGAATCGGTATTCACAGTTGTTGTTGAAGAGAAGAACGATTTTAAGAGGATCCAGTAGACTTTTTCCAAAAAAGAAAAAAAAAATCCTGTTTTGCATTTGGGATCAGCATTATTTGAATTGTTTCCTCTCTATTTTGATTGAAATGATTCTCCTTTAGTCTCCTCTTCATATGCTTCGAAGTGTGTCTGGTTTGTATGGCCAACATCTCGGAAAGAACTCATTCGAATCCATCTTGCCTCTTTCCTTGTGTGTTTAATGGGCAGAAACGTGGGCTTTCCTTGCGCCCCTCGGGGCTGCGCCGCGGAGGAAAACACTCCCCTAGCCCCTACCCCACTGCCAGTCAGTGCTCTGGGTAATATTTCTGTGGTCACTGAGATTTTGTAACGCTGAGAAGGTCTCCAGAGGCAGATGCTCTAAGGGAGCCCATGACGGTTATTAAATACGTGCACGGAGTACATGATTTTTTAATGGAAACAATGGGTTTTGATGGTATTTACATGCTATCTAGGGTTGTTTTAGGATGTCGTGCATGGCTCCCCATTCTGGATTGCGCTTCGCCTCTGGATCTCCGTGTCTTCCAGGCTGCCGCAGCCTCAAGAAGATTGCCTTCCTTCGCAGTGTTTTGCATGAATGACACTCACTGAGAAGGTACTTCAAGCATCACTTGCTCATGTTTCCATAAGCAGGAGACCAGCTAGGCCACGAGCACAGAAAATAGGCATTTTCTACGGTGTATCATTCAACCCAGGTCTTTCATACAAAGCTGTGGGACAGCTAATGGGTTTGCCTTCAAAGTTCCTGCCCGCAAGAAGATACTCGGATAAAGGCGGAGCTATGATTCCCTAAGAAAACCTTTAGGAGTCCCCTTTTGCTCCCAGGTGTTCTCCTGCTCTGAAATCCTAATACACAAAAAAGTGAAAGGGAGACAAAAATCTCACGTCATTGTTGTTTTTCTGCAGTAATGGATATGTAAGTGGGTGCAGGTGAGTTTTACTCTGAAGTAAATCCCAGGAGTCTCTCTCTCCGTGGATACGGACCACTACAGTGACCATTGGAAGTTAATTCAGACTAATTGCTAGGATGTGGCTCTATTGTGTGTCAGTCAGCGTCTTAAGTTAGTTGTTTTAGTGATTGAATCTAATGGCCTCATGTGATAGGATTGTTGGACCGCTCGTCAGTCTGGAGAATGTCAATCCCATAGACATACGGGGACTGGGAAGAGGCAAACCAAATAGGTATGATATTTCACATAAGGAGTTTGAGTATTACAACCTGGTTTTTTCCACAAGATCTACCAAGGAGTGTTATTTTTAAAAACCGCTTTAAAACGGACACAGAATGAAATACAAATGTTTATTTGCCTAAAATGCAAATTCTCTTCTGTATTACACAAGAGAGAGCCTACAAGGTTTTTGAAGGAACCAAACAGGACACATGTGTGAATTTGTATCTTATATAATTGAAAATGCTAGAGTTTTATTCTATTTGATTTAGGATTTGGGTCTAATAGTCTCGCTCAAACTTTCTATTTATCATGCTTTCCTTCTGCATGCCAATACTAAACCTATAATAGGAAAGAGAGTACCCAGGAGATCAAAGAAATCTACTTCCCAGCTTCAATTTTTCATTTTCCAATTTTTAAAATATTTCAGACAAGCTTATTTGGTTTTTAAAGTTTCAGCTAATTGCCTCAGTTTCTTTAGCTTATAGGTACAGAAAAGAATAATCTAGATGGTCATTGAATAACATGATCAAGGACATGCGTCAGCTCATTCAAGCCTCGAAACACCCAGAAGACAGGGATTGGAGGAGTTCCAGCATCTGTCCGAGGCCTCCAGCTTCTAGTGGAGAAGTCAGGACTCAACCCCAGGCCTCTCCTGCCGTGATGGGTGTGCTCTTATGGGAACCGAGATGCATCTCCACCATCCCCAGTCCCAACCTGATGCAAAGAGAATGTGGACATGCTGAGAAATGAGCGGCCAGAGAGATGATGCAGCTCGTTAGCCTTCCAGTACTGCCCTTGGAGCCCAGGCTCCCGGCTCCCCGTTTGGGTAGAAGAGTCCATTCCATTTTCCTACTGCTGTGGTTCTGTTGTGGACACGCCTTTCCGCATCTCAAAGCCGTGCAAGGTGCACGTTGACCTAATTGAATGGGGCTGGTAAAGAAGCAGAAGGGATGAGGGTCCTTCACTCACTGCGGCGCTTGAGATGAGGCTTGAAGTTTTCTACCAAGTCTCTGGCATAAAGTTAACATCATAACATCGCCAGATAAAAGCTCTACTTTCTCCCAAGAGCTATCTTTGGAAAGGCAGCATAGACCCTCAGCTGAGCTGTCCTGTGTGGTAGAGTGGGTCTGCATGTGGTCACTGGGCCTTTGTTATGTGGCTGGCCTGGATTGAGCTGTGCTGTAAGTGTAAAATACACCCTGATTTTGAACAGCAAAAAGAATGTAAAATAGCTCATTAATAACTTTTACGTTGATTACGTGTTGAAATGTTAATACTTGGTATAACTGGGTTAAATAAAACACATTATTTTAATTTTTTAATTTAATTTAATTTAATTTTTTAAAGATTTTATTTATTCATTTGACAGAGATAGAGACAGCCAGCGAGAGAGGGAACACAAGCAGGGGGAGTGGGAGAGGAAGAAGCAGGCTCATAGCAGAAGAGCCTGATGTGGGGCTCGATCCCACAACGCCGGGATCACGCCCTGAGCCGAAGGCAGACGCCTAACCGCTGTGCCAGCCAGGCACCCCAAAACACATTATTTTCAAAGAAAATATATTATTAAAAATAATCTCACCTGCTTCTTTTTTCCTTTTTAAAAAAATGTGGCTCGTAGGAAATTTTAAGTTATGTATGTGGCTATTATTATATCTACCAGCCAGTATTGCTCTGGAAGTATGCTATTTGGGTTTGAATTCTGCCTCTGTCACTTCCAGGCTGGATGACTTTGGGCAAGTTATTTAACCCTTCCATGCCTCAGTTTTCCCATTTAAAAAACAGGGATAAAAAAATAGTAAGGATTAAATGAGTTAACTTCTTTGCAAGATGCTTAGGACTCAAAGGGCTCGTGATAAACACCACATACATGTTTGTTTAACAAATTAAATAAAGGCATTTTTAGGGGAGAAGATTTTTGCTAGGGGAAAATATTTTTCCAGGACTTCTATGTCCAATAGTCACTTCTATACCTCACGAGCTAGGTAAATCTATAATAAAGGGAAGAATTGGTACCGGCAGGTAAGCCTGGCATCCTTCTCAAAGTAGAATCCATTTCTGGCTAATCTCGACTGACTTGAAGGGTTTAGATAAATTATTGGTCAAGGAAGAAGCAATGCATGTAATTATTTAGCTTAAAAAAAAATCCATATCTAGGCGCACCTGGGCATCTGACTCTTGGTTTCGGCTCAGATCATGATCCTGGGGTGTGGGATCCAGCCCTGTGTTGGGCTTCACTCACTCTCCCTCCCTTTCTCAAATAAATAAGTAAAATATTTTAAAAAATCCGTATCTATATTTAAAATAATTGGGCAGCTGAAGACTTGGGTGTGTGTGTGTGTTGGGGGGGTGGTTGTTGACTTTGTGTTGGGAAATGTTCAGAGATCAGAACCTAAGAGCCAGAGAGTTGCTGTGCACAACAATGCTGAGATATCTGCTTGTCAGAATTTTCTTCTGGAGAACCCTTATTAGCAGAGGATCATGAACTTGAGTCTGGGAGTCTGGGAGCTTAGCTCAAAGCAGTCTCAGCAAATGGGGACTTTCCTTGTAGTTTCGTGTTTTCTCTTAACATTTTCTACAGCCTACTCTTTAATATACCCATGTTTATTTTAATATGAAAATGGAATATTAAATTACTCATCTTCAAGTAAAATGTATACTCTAGGGAATGAGCCACGAATTAGCCAATATTTATCTGCCAGGCATCTATCTATTCTAGGCTGTGGGGATATTACAGTGAACAAGACAAAATTGTTGTTCTGATGAAACTGGCATTCTACTGCAAAATAGGGGCAATCAATGCATATGCAGATGAGGGGATTTCAGGATGACACAAGAGAGCGATGTGATAGATATTTGGAGGAAAGGGTTGTGATTGGTATAGAAAGAACAGAGGACTCTCTGAGGAGGTGTTACTTGAACTAAGATCTGAGTGTTGAGAAGCGGTCTAATGGAAGAGCATCTGGGGGAAGAACATTTCAGGCAGAGAGGCAGCAAGTGCAAAAGTCCTGTGGGCAAGAAGCCTGAGGTGTTTGTGCTTGAAATTTATTTGTTCATCGAACTCATTCTGCTGCAGGCCAGTGGGGCACAGTGAAAGGATGGGAGATGAGGATGGAGAGGGGAGAGTAGGTTGATCATGCAGGGTTTTGTAGGCCAAGGATGTTTGGATGTTTTATTTGAAGTGTCACAGGACATGACTGGGGATTGACACAGGGAACTGACAAAAGCTGGTAGATATTGTTAAGTTTATGTGGGCTGTTGTGGAGACAAAGGATGATAGTGGAGGCTAAGTGAAGGAGCCCGTTCAGTTACAGGGTCCTTGCAGTAATCCAAAGCGAGAAAAATGGTGGCTTATGTGGTGGGGAAAAGAGGATAGGGAATTGGGATTTTTGAGAAGTCAAGTTGATACTTGCTTATGGATTGGAAATGGTGTATGGATTGGATATGGGACAGGCATTGCTTATGAACTGGACACAAATGAGAGGGATCAAGGTAAATGCCTAGATTTCTCACTTGGGCAAATGGGTGGATGGTGGTTTCATTTATGAGATGGTCGGGTATCTCTGAGACATTCAAGTGAAAATGTTGGATGTATGGGTCTGGAGCTCAGGGAGAACCCAAGGTTAGAGATCTGAATTTGTAGATCATCACCACATAGGTATTTAAACCATAGATCTGTACGAGGACCCTCGGAAGAGATGAAGAGATGAGGAGAGCACACAGAACGTCTCTGATTTCGGTTTTCTTCTTTGAGTAGTTTAATGGTTTCCACTCCTGTGACCATAAGACCGAGGCTTAGAAAGCAGAGCTCTGACCCCAGGGCTGACACTAGTCTTCGATAAACTCTTCAGAGCCCACCTGTCAGCACAAACACCCAATAAAGTCTCTAGGTTTTGTTAATGATGATTAGCCCTTTTGGATAGCAAAATACTATGGGAAGACAGAGCAGGGAGAGCCCAAGAGAATGTAAACAGGCAGAAAAGCAGCCGGCTGTACTTCTGTGTGGGCAAGAGGAAGTTAGTGAACCAGGGAAAACAATCCAAGGTTATAGTGATAGAAACCTTGACCCCGAGCTCTCACTTGCCAGCCTGGGAAGTGATCTAGTTGTATGGCTTGAGTCATGAGTCATCAAACAATCAACCCACAGGTATGTATTGAGTAACTGGTGGGTGTTCAGCGTGGAGACTTGTCAGGCTCCACCAGAAGACTCTCGAGAACTAAATAAATGTGACCATCCACATTTTGCCGAAAAAAGAGAGATTTTGCCATTCCAGTTATTCTAAAATTGGAGAAGGCCCAGAGATGAAAAAATACAAGTATTGAGGAGGAATTTTGGTTGTTTTTGCCCCATTAATTATGGGGATTTTTAGATGTCATTTGTGATATCAACACGAGACTCTTTGGGTTGTGTTTTGGATAGTTCTGATGTGACCGTGTAGATAGAGTGTTGGTTTTTTTCTTTTAACAAATGAATGGGGGAAATATTTTGTTGTTTAAAAGCAGTATAGAACTCTACTATATAAAACGATAGACCATTACTAGAATCAAATCATTAAGCATTTATTTGTTCACAGAACTCATTCTGGTAGCTTCTTTCAGGCATAGAGGAAGTATTCAATATATGCTTGTGAGTAGATTAATGAATGAGCTATGTTGGTCAAAATGGTTTTGTCTGGAGAAGGTCTTGGCCTGAAAATATTAGAAAATATTATATTGTAATATAATATATATAAATATATGTAAGATATATAGCAAATAAATTGAAATTTTTAAAAACATTCACATTCAGGAAGTGCAAACAGCATCATGGTGAGTTCTGGAAGAAACTCCAGAACAGACAGGGTGGAAAGGGGGGCGATTTATGACCTTATCCCTAAATTCTTCCTCGAGGAGTTGGGTGTTTAAGGAGCTACTTGAATAAACATCCAGTTCACGTTACTTTAATTCCTGATTTGGTCACTGATTTCCAAGAATTGGGTCTGGTTGTCTTTGCCACCAACTTTTTCTCTTCAGATAGGCACGTGTCTTCCTTGACTGAGCTCTCTTGGTGATCGGACATGAGTCCTCTGTCTTTGCTCGTTTATCTTGGGTTTCCACTCTCCTCGTGCTGCACTCTGCTCTCTGTTTCTGCCTTGTGATTACCAGTTCTTTGTTGGTCAGTGGTCATTCAGGTTTCATGCGTGCCAAAATGCGGTAATAATACCATTTGAAATGTACAGAGCGCCCTATCTCAGAGGAGATCAAAGCACTTTAACAGACAATATCTTGCTGATCTTCCATACATTGTCGTGGAGTAAATAGGACACAGCTATTATTATCCCTATTTTATACAGGAGGAAATGGGACCTCGAGGAGACCAAATGATTGGCTTCATTTTACAAGTACGCAGTGGGCTAGGAGTGGAGTCATGGGTATCTTTGGTTCAATTGTTAGGCTCTTTTGACTTTCTAGGTGGATAGTCTTTTTTGGTAAAGCTACATAGAGAGACAGGAATGTCAGAGTTTGTTTTACCTTTTTTCCCCTATTAGATTTATACTGAATTTTTTTGTCGTATTTGGCCTGTTGCCGTAGGGGGTGTTTATTTTTCAGGGGAGTTGTTTATAGGATGGCCTTGGACCTGAATACCGTTGGGACTTGAGTGAGTTGCATGTCAGAGGAGAGTAAATGGCTAAGGCTACTGTTGGGTTTGGGAGCCAGGAAATGATTCGGTTGAGAGGCGGGGATGGCTGGAAAAGACAGCATCTTTATGCTGCGTGGACCGGTAGTAGCACTTTCTTTGGGTGGGTGGGCGGGTGGAGGTGGATTTCAAAGGGGGAAAAGCCACATGGCTGAACTATTTAATGGAAATCTGTGTTCCTGGGATTTCTGTCGATAGGAGGCTGTCGTTTATCAAACCACTATCTTGCTGGCTATGGCTGCTACCTTAATATTTTTGGAGAAATTCAGGGCCTCCTTTGGCAGGGGACTTTTAAAACAGTGCTCGGAGTCCAAGGAGCTTTATCTTGAAATGTTTTATTGCACTCCCTTGTGCAAGAGTGGTGAAGCCCAGGTATGCGTAGCCGAAGGTGTGGTCTTCGGACAGTTGCCAAGCGAGACGTGCTTTTTTTTTTTTTTTAAGTTTTGTTGAGACTTGGGCAATCGTAATTTGGGTTTTTCCCAGGCTGATCTACAATGTACTCCCTACAGAATTGGGTAGGCTCTTTGGGCCGTGTCGAATCACTTTGGGCCGTGTGGACCTGACCACACATTCTCTCAAGTTAACAGGGCGCAATAGTGCGTCTCTAAAAGGTCTGTGCGGGTGGTACTCATTGCTGCTCCTACAAGGGGGAAGCAGAATTGCCCAAAGCTGGCATGAGCTGTTTGGAAGCTGCTGTTATCTATTTGGGTTTCCGTCGGCTGGGTTTCAGATAACCAGATGGATACCTAGTCACATGGATGACAAGCGAACTCAAGCTGGGGAGGAAGTGAGTGTCTGGGTTGGCTGTACGGTCTTGTGTGCCAGGCTACCAACAGAAAGGAAAACTCACAGTGGCTCTGCTCCTGAACTTGGAAAGTTGCTTAGCTTCCCGAACCTCAGCTTCCTCTTTCATAAAATAGGGATTCCTGTCCTGCTTCTTGGGCAGGAATGTCAAGATTAAGATGGTGTCGTGCGAAAGTGAAAGTCCTTCCTCTATTGGTAGAACTCTACGGAAATCACTGCGGCTCTCTGTGACAAAGGGATAGAGACACCCAATTTGTAGGATCGTCACAAAGATGAAAGTAGACACCTTATGTAAGGCTCCTAGAGTGTTCCTTTTCACACGGCAATAAGAAAAGTAAATAAAAATAAAATAAATAAATAAAGTCACCCTCCCCAACTCCCCTCACCCCACCTTTTTCTACCCAAGACTCTGACGTTATCCTTCTTACCCCCGTTTGCTCCACCTTTGATCTATGAGAGAAGTTGGAATTTGCATTTGGGTCCCTATTGGCTTGTTCCTTATGTGGGTCCAGTTCCTTCGGTTGCTCATATTGGATTATATCCTCTTTATATCCTCTTTTGCGGATCTCCATGTCTTCATTTCCATGCTCCGAATGTCCTTCCTGGGTTTCCTGACCAGGCTGGACCTCCCCCTGCAGGATCGTCAGCACTCACTGGCAGGGTCCGGCCCCCTTCACAATCCCACAATGCATACGCGTGCTTTAAAAACCTCTTCGGAGCCCTTAGAGTATCCTGCCTAATTTACATTGAGCACTCATTTTATGTTGTAAAATCTATGATGGTAGGGACTGTGTTGATCTATTTTTATTTATTTTTAATTTTATTTAATATTTTAAAAAATATTTCATTTATTTATTTGTCAGAGAGAGCACAAGCAGGGGGAGCAGAGGCAGAGGCAAAGGCAGGCTCCCCTCTGAGCAGGGAGCCCCATGTGGGACTCGATCCCAGGACCCTGGGATCATGATCCGAGCGGAAGGCAGATGCTTAACCGACTGAGCCACCCAGGCGTCCCTATTTTTGAATACTAAACAGCACCCTGATCAGTTTCTGGCACTCGATAGGTGTGCGGTAAGAGTAATCGAGTAAATGTGTATCAATGCCCTCTTTGCAGTTGCTTATAGATCTCACTTTCCAGGATATTCCGCTGAAACTGGTTATAGACTCTGTTCATGTTTTCCAGTCATGCAACCTATTGGCAGCTGAGCGAAGGTCCAGCTACAACGATCTCTTGAAACCGTAACATTCTGGTCATCTGCCACCTTGAATATTGTCCTATGACTCCCGTTTCAATGACTCAGTATGAATTTGTCTCTGCAGTGCCAAAAAAGTTAGGCTGTGGAGTTTCAGGAGTTGAAAAAAAAGTAGTCCATTTGACTGACTCAGGGCAGCCAAACTAGTTGTTTTGATGGAGGTAGAGGAGGCACACTGGTTTGTTGAGGTTTTCGCTTCAGAGCTGGTTGGTTTTATTTTCACTGTACAGGCAGGTTCTATGTGACTTTGCGTGGCATCAGAATGGCTACTGCTGGCTGGTGGTCAGATGGCAGGCTTCGAAGGGGGCAAGGAGGACGCGTGAATTAGGTGTCCAGCTCAGTCCCCCAGGTGGCCTGAGGCAAGTTACGCAAATTTCCCTGTCAGGTATTTCCTGAAATAAAAAAGGGAAGTCGTGGATGGGATAGCAGCGATAATTCTGAGAATCTGTGCCCTGCTGTGGGTATAACGTGTGCCATTTGCTCAGGGAGGTGGTGACACACTTTGAGAGCCTTGAGCACTGGGGGGAGGGAATAGTGTTCTGTTTAACTACTTCTTTTCTCCTGGACTTGCTCTTGCTTCTTCCTCTCTACCTGTCATTTCTTTTCTCTTCTTTCTTGTTTTTAAGATCTTATTTATTTATTTTAGACAAGGAGAGGGAGAGAGCAAGCGAGCAGAGAGAGGAGCAGAGGGAGAGGGGCAAGCAGACCCCGTGCTGAGTGTGGAGCCTGATGCGGGGCTCGATCCCACAACCCTGACATCGTGACCTGAGCCAACATCAGGAGTTGGTCACTCAATCCACTCAGCTATCCAAGTGCCCCATCTACCACCACGTACTAGGACCGCTGAGATGTGTAATGCACTTAGAAATAAACTTTATCTCACAGATAATATAAGCAATAGAGTAGTACGATGATTCAGGAAACTAAAGAAAAGTCATTATTTAAAAGCCTCACCCCCAGTTTTATTAAGAAATAATTGACATGCATCCCTGTATAAGTTTAAGGTGTACGGCATGGTGGTCCGACTTACGTATGTTGTGAGATGATCACCACGATAGGCTCAGCTCACACCCATCTTCCCACAGATAAAAGAAAGAAGAAAAGAGTAGAGGAAAAAAATGTTCTTCTTTTGACAAGAGCTCTTAGGATCTACTCTCTTCACACCTTCCCTGCATATCGCCCAGCGGTGTTAGCTGTAGCTGCCATGTTCTACATTCCATCCCCAGGACTTGTGTGTCTTATAACTGGAAGCTGGCACCTTTTGACCACCTTCCTCCAATTCCCTCATCCTCCCAAACCCCCACCCCTGGGAACCACAGTCTGATCTCTTTTTCTGTGAGTATGTTTTTGTTTGTTAAAGATTCCACACATACATGAGATCATATGGTATGTGTCTTTCTCTATCCAACTTGTTTCATTTAGCGTAATGCCTTCAAGGTCCATCTGTCGCAAATGGTAGGATTTCCTAGTTTTTTTTAAATGGCTGAATAATATTCCATTATATATATATCTGCATAGATATATCTCTATCTCTATATTTATCTATCTATCTATCTATCTATCTATCTATCTATCTATCTATCTATCATCTATCTATCTATCTATCTATCTATCTATCTATCTATCTATCATCTATCTATCTATCTATCATCTATCTATCTATCATCTATCTATATCTCACTTCTGTATCTCTTCTTCCATCGATGGACACTTACGCCTTGGCTATTGTAAATAATGCTGCTGTGAACATGAGGGTGCAGATATCTTTCTGGGTTTGTGTTTTCATTCCCTTTGGATATTTTCCTTAAAATGGAATTGCTGCATCTTATGGTACCTCTGTTTTTAATTTTCAGAGGATCCTTTATACTGTATTTGAAAGCTTTGATTTTCAAGGATGCTGTCATTACAACACGTGCACCAGGATCCTGTACATACAAAATATAGTTTCACATAACAGTATTGCTAACGAGGACCCCATTTTGAACGTCCAGACACTTATTTAATGAAACAATAGTCACAGATGACTGTCATTTAAAATTTCGTAGCTGGGGGGTGCCTGGGTGGCTCAGTTGATTGACGTCTGACTCTTGGTTTTGGTTCCGGTCATGGGCTTGGTGTCCTGGGATTGAGCCATGCATCAGGGCTCTCTCTCTCTCAAATAAATAAATAAATCCTAAACATAAATAAAATAGAATTTCATAGTTGGTAGATAGAGTGGGGAAGAAAGGAAAGAATGGAAGCAAAAATGAAGGAAAGCTCTGGTTCTTTGGAACTTGGGCTCTGAGCTTCCGTTTCTGAGAGGAGAAACCAGTCTGAAAGTTCCTTCTAGCCTTTTTTCCCTCTTCCCTTCCCTATCTCTTCCTTTTATCTCCTTCTGTGTTATTTCTTTTATTCTACTCCTGCTCTCTTTCTGTTCTCTCCTCTTGGGGGTAATTGGAGAGGGAGGATGTGGTCAGAATTGATGAGGTGAGAGTCATTCCAGTTCCCTTTTTCCTCCACCTCAAACCCTTAGCAGATGTGAAGCTTAATCAGACCATTGCAGCCCAGACCACGGATGGAAACTCCAGAAACCTCAGCCCAGGGACATTAGGCCACAACCACACTCTCAGTGGTAGACTCATTCAAGAAAGCATTCTGACCATGCCTTCCAGTCACACTGCTTAGAAATCCATCTACCTGGCCACGGGGAAGGCCCCACAAGAATTTGTTAGCATTCGTTGGTCACATCTGTGTGTGAGTGACCATCTTGATGGGTAGGGGCTGGGGGTGGGGACAAAATCCTCAAAGGCTGGCCTCTCTGTGTGCTGTTCAGTCACGACTGCTTACCATCCCCCCCCGTCTTTGCATTTTGGGTGCCATTTTGTGTGTGATGCTGTCCCAGAAGGGAAACTATCTACTGGAAAATATGTCAGTCTTGTATAGTGGATTTTCCCTGCTCATCATAACTTGGGTGGTATCTTTGATCTCACCATCTTGAAGAAGAAGATTATTAGTATTTTTGCATCCAATTCTCTTATTAATTAAAAGACAAGAATATAACAAGGATAGGAATCCATGTGATGCTCCCGTGTAATATGCTAGATTATAACTGATTTGGGGTCCATTTTCACTGCTTCTGCTCCATGAGAACTTATACTGGTTTCCAAGCTCAAGGGAGTTTACCCTCATTTCCAAGAGGGAGAACTGCTTCCACTGTTGTCATGTCTAAAATCAAGAATTTGGTACAAACTTTCTCACTGAAGTTCAAATTCAATTTGAAAATTCTTTTTGGTAGTGGCTGATTTGGGCACTGAAAATATCTAGATCTGGATCAGAGAACCAAAGTGTAATTCCTGAGCGGCCTCGGGTGACAGGTGGAGAAACCATCTCACCAAAGGGTGTTCTTTAGGATGACTTGGTGTTCTGTTCCCGAAGGTAATCTTGAACTTGATGGTCAGGCTCCTGATTCTGTCAAACAAGGAATTTGCAATAGATCAGGTTGTTTCTAACTGTGGAATAGAGAATATATATAGAATATAAAATATTGGAATGCATCACATGGAATAGAGGCGTGAAGTCTTTCTTAAAATGTGTCGCTCAGTCATATGTACATGCGTATATACATCGAGTTGATGTACACTTTCTTACTATGGAAAAAGGTGTGGCCACTGCAACAGCTGATTGCTTTGCTCCTCCCCAGATCGGGAGAGCGACGATGAAGGTGATTTCAGTTAAAGGAGGATACTTTGTCCTTGACTTCTTTAGCACGCATGTGCCTTTGTATGGAAGAAATGAGACAGCCTTTTTAAAAAGGATTTTATTTATTTATTTGAGAGAGAGAGAGAGAGAGCATGAATGGTGGGGAGGGGCAGAAGGAGAGAGAGAGAAGCAGATTCCCTGCTGAGTGGGGAGCTCCACACGGGGCTCAATCCCAAAACCCTGGGATCTTGACCTGAGCTGAAGGCAGACATTTAACTGGCTGAGCCACCCAGGTGCCCTGAAACAGCATTTTAAAATAAATTTCCTTCCTTTTTCCAAAAGAAATGTGTGCTTATTTTACAAACCTTAGAAAATATAGATAGGTACAAAAAATACATTAAAATTTGTTCTCACTGCCTAGACATAACTTCAATATTTTGATGTATGTACATTTCCTATCTTTAGGATATGTGTGTGTAGGACGTGTATATGTGTGTGGGGTGTGTGTGTGTGTGTACGTGTAAAAGAGGCTTGTTACTACATATAATTTTGTAAATTGCTCTTTTCAAATCACCATAGCATTGACCATTTTTTCTAAAATGCCACTAAAATGGCAGAACTGCATTCAGTGTAGGCACTTTTATTTATTTTTTAAAGATGTTATTTATTTATTTGAGGGAGAGAGCACAAGCGGGGTGGGGGAGGGGCAGGGGAAGAGGGAGAAGCAGACCACCTGCTGAACAGGGAGCTGGATGCAGGACTCGATACCAGGTCCTGGGATCATGACCTGAGTCAAAGGCAGATGCTTAACCATCTGAGCCACCCTGGCACCCCAAGTGTAAGCACTTTTGGAAAACAAATGGACACATGAATAAACGACGCTTGGACTGTTGAGGAGAACATCAGCCATCATGGTATTGGGAAGAAAATTGTCAAGATAGGTCTGGAGAGGAAGAAGAGCAGGGACCTGGGTGTTCTTAGTGAGAGAGAAATATATCAGGTGAACAAAAATTTGAGATACTGTTATTGCGGCTAAAGAGAGAATTTTTACTGCCAAATTTTGATGTCAAATGACCCACAGGTGCCCAAAAGTGCCCAGAAGTGTATTTTCATTTGGGTCGGACACAAAGTGTTTACTCTAGGATGTTAACAATTTACTTTCAAAGGGCTAAAAAGTTGTCCTGGTTGTAGAGAACATTCTTAGATTATTTGCCACATGCTCACGTCCCACAGGGGCTTACAGTTTTTTGAAGCTCTTCTCAGGAGACGGTCTCATGTGGACATGATCATGGCCCTGTGTGCAGAAGCAAGGTCATCACTGCTATCTGATTTTCTAGACCAGGAACACAAGACGTGGCCAGATGAAGTGGTTCTTCCAAGGTCACGGTTGTCAGGAAGGCAGGCTGGAGCATGTAGTTTTTTGACCCCCGCCAGGCCTTGTCTGATCAGGATTTGGGGCTGGAACTCTTCCTTATCAGGAGACGAAGAGCCACCCAGCTTTTACGGGGCTTGTAGTCTTATGTGGGAGTATCTTTCCCTGCTTCAGACTCAGTGTGAGCTCCTTTGTTCTGCCTAATGTTTCTAGGACACCCAGCCAGCTCCGCTGTTCTATCTGCGAGGAGGGGACAGGGGCCTTCTGCTGCAGTGCAAGGGGAGGGGATGCTCATGATGGGGGACGGACGCTCATGATGGGGGTGCCCTTGCCCTGCCTTGTCTCGGCGAGGATGTTTCTATACAGTGCTTGGCTGACCCCAGCACCAAGATGCAGTGGGCGCCAAGGGCTGGGATTCCCACTCTCGGGAACAGGCAGCAGGTGCCCTGGCTTGAACTAGGGACGCTGCTAACGTCACCACCTGGAGGCCACGGCTGCTGACTCCTGACATGGTGTCCTTCATTGGGGACCATGAGACCCATTTTCACTGTCATCTGTGAAGGTCATGTTGGTCTCAATGAATAGATCTGGGCCAACACAGGAAACAATGGGACTTAATTGAATGAGACCATGACCTCTTATTTCTAGGAGCTTCTGATCCAAGACTAAGCAATGTTGTGACCATGTGGAGAACGAGCAATGAGGAAATCTTAACTGAGAATGACCAATGAGGCTTTCTTAACTGAGCAAAGGGCAACTAAAGCGTGAACGAAATTTCCTTCTAAAACTGTGGAGCTTGTGAACTGGCAGGTTGAAACTTCCTCATGATGACAAATGCCGGACACATCATCAACACCCCAGCGGGAAGGGTTCAGGCTGGATCTACCTTCCGAGGAACGTCACTTTCTAAAAAGAGGGGCTGATTCTACGGTGGCACTTTCGAGCTCCCTGCGTAGACATTTCTGCTACATAAGGACCTTCCTCAGTGCATCTATAGAAATGAGCAGAATATTGAAACCCCATCGGAGGATTAACCTCTGCTTTTCTCAGGCTTACAGGGTGCTGACTTGCTTTTCTTGGTTCTCAAACGATGCAATCTGATAGCTCAGCAGCTTCCTGTTTGAGGGTTAATTATTTCTTTTTATGCCTATATTTAAGATGCTTAAATTTATGATTCACTCCCTATAATTAGATATAATGCTTAGAATATATCTATGTATATCACATTAACGTTTCTCCTTGGAGGGCCATTAATTTCCCCTCTGAGCAGCTGCCAGTGGACTCAGATCCTGAAAAGATGATGATAACTGCAGCCATCTCAAACACAGCCTTGAACTTGCAGTTGGCACGGCCGTGAGCCAGGAGGCCCCCGGCTGTGTCCCCATGGCCATGACATCGTCCCAAGCCTGGTGCACACGAGAGCCCCTGGGATGCACGTACCTTTGTAGTCTGAACTGTGGCTCTTTTCAAGTTGAGCGGCCCCATCTTTTTGGCTTCTTTGCCCCTTGAGAGCGAAACCAAGAAATGACTTTCAGAGTGGGAGACGAGTCAGCGAGAGGGTGGAGAGTAAGAATAAGACCTCACGTCTCGAGGGAAGGGTGGGGAATAGTTTGAAGTTCATCCGAGGTGGCAAAAACGGTCTTCCCCCCTCTCCCCTACCTTGACTCTGCTTAGGTCAATAGAAGCTTCACCCAGTTCTGAGAACTGAGCCCATTTCTCCTCCATCAGAGCCTCTTCCTCAAGAATAAGTACTTGATTCAAATTGAGAGCGGGACCTTCTCTCTGCCCCAGCAGACATCCCCCGGCGGGGGAAGGAACAGAGGGAGGAAGGGGAAAGAAGCCTGTCTCAGGAGGAGAAAAGACGAGGAAGTGACAAGTAGGAGGAAGGAAGAGAACCAGAGGAAGAGGAGAGAGTCAACGTGCCTCGAAAGGAACAACTTGCCTTCTCAGGTTTGCGAACAGCTTAATGGCTGTCACTTTAGCACCTGGGACTTCCTCTTTCTCCAGACACACTGAGCTGGTGTTTCACTGGTAACAATAAGTTAATTGAACAGCCTCTCGACAGATGGGCACGCTGTGGCTCTGAGCTTTGGATTCCTTTGTTATATTTCTATGTGAAAGAGTCTGAAATAGCACCTAGCCTTTAAAAGAACACACACACACACACACACACACACACACACACACAGACACACACACAAACACATGCCCCTTCTTTCATCCCTACTTCCCCGGCCCCTCCTAAGCCTAGCCTTTCCACAATTCTGCCTTTTTAATGATTTTCCAGAAGTAATAGAGGATTTCTAATTGGGGGTCTGAGGCTCGAAGCCTATTACGTCAGGGGCAAAGTTTGTGCCGAGGAAGATCTGGTCATAAAAAAGGGAAATGTATGTACTCTATTACAGTGGTGAAATGAATCTCTTTTCACGTATTTTCCATCTCTTTTCACGTATTTTCATGTACCTCCCCACTGAGAAAGAGCCACGTGCGAAACCCGTGGTCTCTCCTGGATATCTGTGTGTCCCTTGTGGCACTTGCCGTCCTCACCATGAAATGTTTTGCGGGCAAGTTCTATGCTGGTGAGGGCAGATCTACGATGCCTGCTTTCAGTTACAAGTAGCAGAGACGTCTACACCTTGTCACAAAGCACCGTATCCGAGGCTGGCTCTGCGGGCCTTCTCATGTTGACTGATTTTCCTGAGTCGACTAGTCACTCTTTGGATTAATCAAAGTGGAACCTTTGGACCGTGGAAAGCATGACAATCAATAGATCGTTAACTGAACGAATGAACTGAATGAATGAACTAACTGAATGAACTGAATGAACTAGTTCATGTTCAGGTTCTGCAGTCTCCTTTTTTCCTACCCTTTATGTGACATGGAAGACGGGAGCCATATGGTCCGGTATGCGGCACCGTCCACACACCTGGGAACTTGTCGCACTGAGCGTGGACCCGGGACTCCGCTGTGCTCTTGCCGGGGCCTCAGGAAGATAACACATAGGAGATGTGATGGGGGATGCCTTTCTACTTGCCCCTGGGTAGCCAGTTTATGCAGGCTGGGCAGATGATCAGAGAGGGTCAGGGTCCAGGCACGGTCAGGCAGGGGGGGCTTATGGTAAGAGCCAGTGGGGCCTCTGATGTACACAGATGTCTATCGTTGCTGAAGACTTTCAACCACTCATATTCCTCCTTCGATCAAAAGTCGCCTTCTCTCCTACCTGGAAACGTCTCTAGGAAGTTAAGAAGAGTTGAATTGGTGGCTCAGAAACTCCAGTGTGTAGAAGACTCACCGAAGAAGCCCCTGAAAACAATGCAGATTTCCGATCCACCCCGGACACCGCGTCACGAGTCGGTGACTCGGAATCCGCATTTTGTGCAAGGGCCGTAGGAGATGCTGGCACAGGTGGACACGAGCCCTCATCCCGAGAAACACCGCCAAGGGGACTCGCTCCCAGGGTCGGCATTTCCTTAATGCTTCCCTTCGAAATTCAGCAAACAGGTGCAACGAGCCCCAAACATACATTGTGTTAGGTCTTGATGACAGGCAGAGAAATAGGAACTCTACTCTTTGTTCTCCTGGAGCTGACCACTTTAAAGGGTAGGGGCAGTCCTCCCAGGGAGACAGAAGATGAAAGATTCTCAAGCTAAGGAGGGGAACGGTTGAAGGCCATGAGAATGCCTCATTGATCCTAACCTGGTGAGATCTGAGGTCGGATTCAGTGCTAAGCTCTAATGTGCTTGATACCATTTATACGGTGAATAATGAAATAATTATTTGTTGACTCATTGGTGTCTAGAGAGCCTTATCACCTCCCAAGGTGAAAATACCGCAGACTCCTTAGGAAGAAGGGGATTTTCTGGGGTGACGTCTGGTATGCTGGAAGTCCCTAAAAACATGGTGGATGAGAGGGCAGGGCGTGGGACCCAGTCCCTCCTGCGAGAGTACGGGAAATCCGTTAAGGCAAGTCCCCCTTGAGTGGGAGCTGATGGCGCTGGGGTTTTGCCAGTTGCTGTACCAAGTTGACCCTGAAGTCTTGAATTCAGAATGAACCCAGGTGGGTGCAATGAGTGGAACTGAGGAAAGAGAGAGACTGGGGTGGGGAAGAGGCAGGAGAAGGGGAGTCTGTGAGTGGGAGAGCACTGGAGGGTAACCAAAGCCAACTTCTCACTTCAGAGCCGGGGTGGATGGGAAAACAGGTCAGTGCTGGCAAGGAGATGTGGGAGGCCGGGTGTGTCCTGGAGGCCAGGATGCTGGGAGAGCACGTCCACAGAGGGGCGAGGCTGCCTCTGCCCTTTGCGCCCCAGCGTGCTGGAGAAAGCCCCTGGAAGGGAAGAGGAGGGCTTGGGACAAGTGAAGCTGGGCAAGAGCAAAGAGCTGTCTACTCCAAACAGCTCGTTAGGTGGTGTGGGGCCTGCAAGAGGGGAGCCCAAGAGTCCCAAAGCTGGACCTCATTCTATTTCTCAAGACTTAAAACCAAGCTACACGTCTAGGTGGGAGTCTGGTTGTCTCCCTCCCAGGTCTGTGCCCCAGCTCAGGGGCCAAGGGGCGGAGGGGTAGAGGCTCCATGGGATGGGACTGGGTCACAGCATGGCCTGGGCTGGGCTGACAGGTGCTTCTAGGGTCCCAGGGCTTTCGGGGCAGGTGATAAGGGAAATCAGAAGAGCCAAAAGCCAGGCAAGTCGCTCCTTGAATCGAGAGCCAGCTGGGACTGGGGGCGCCCAGCCTCTCCTTGGGGTTCCTGTGGTTTTGCAGAGCAGCGTCATGTTTCCTTCGTCTCACCTGGAGCCTGTTACCAAATGATAGAGTCCATCCCAGTTTTTAGACACAGATCCCCACTCACTGTACCTGGCCTAAGCGAGGGCCACCTGGGGCCCGGGAAGCGCTTTCTTAAAGAAACAGACACAAACTAGGTCAGTTTCGGGGGTGGAGTGTTGCAACGCTTTAAGGCAGAAGCAAATGGGTGTTGCAAGCAGGGATGGGCAAACAAGTTCTGAAAAAATGCCCCCCGCCCCCGCCCCCACTCTGCCTAACTTTCCCTTCTTTCAGATCAGAGCCAAGTTGATTATTTTTTTATGCACTTGTTTCCACTTGGTTCCCATTAGTGGTTTGAGATGGAGAGCGATGAGCTCTAAGATTTGTGGAATCTTAGGCCTATGGACCCTTCGGATGGTAGTTTCACATGAAGGAAACACAAGGGTTCCTGTGCCCGCCGAAAGGTTCGAGCTGGAAGGGGTTGGTGAGATCACTCTCAGCTGCTGGCAAAGCTGAGACTCAGGTTTGCCCACAACCTGCGAACAAGGTCTTGGTGTCTCTATTAAGCCCTCTCAGAACAATTACTACAGACATTTTTTTTTTTTTTTTTTTTTGGAGAACGTTCGGAGAAGCAGACTCCATCATTTGCTGTGACAACATCCTTCCACCATCGTGAGTTAGCTATTTTCAAATCTCTTTGCATAGAAAAGGTCATAAAAAATACAAGAATACAAATGCATGGGTAACATTTTCTCTTGAGACTTTGTTTTTGGAAGGAATGTCACAAAAGGCGATTTTAGGAGGTGACTCTCCAGACTGTGTCAGGGTCAGGATGGGTTCCAGGATTGTAGCCTAAAAGAACACAAGTACTGGCTTATGCGGAATTAGCCCCCAACCCTTGACCACTGAAGTCTGTTCTAAACGTGTGGCATGGAGGGATCATGATGATGGGAAGCCAATGTGGAACTTCCTTTGGCGGATGGCGTGGTCACCCTTGAGGCATATCCCCCTGGGTGTGAGGGGCGTTCATCCAGAGACCTGCCGGTTGGCATGTCAGTTTGAGTCCACTTGCGTGCTGACGGAAGTCTAACGTATCAACATCTCCTCTCGGTCCTCGACATTCATCTCGTGTTTGGTTGTAAGCTATGAAATCAGCAAGCGATATTTTCGAATGTCCTTTCAGGAAGAAGACCTAGCATTTGACCACAGGAAGTGAACCCATTCTGAGCTTCCCAGCAGCCTCTTGCCAGAGTCCAGACTCAACAGGGCACTCCAGGCCTAGGCCTTCATTTTTAAATGAATCACGGGGCTACCTCTGTGTGTCCTTTCACAATGGTGCCCATCAGCTCGGGGGCCCTGAGTCGAGGTATCAGGATTCAAAAAAATAGGTCCCAGATGAGCGTGTGTAGTTGACTGGGGGCAAAACATTCAAATCGGCTTCCAGCCGGTAGATGCTTTTGGCATCTGGGATCTGAACTGATGGTAACAGGTGTTGGGAATGGCTCATCATGACCATGCCTGGCCCTTCAGCGTCATGCGCTCCAACAGTACACCTGTTTTGGAAATTGATCCAGAGAGAGTGGTTGGGGGAAAACAAAGAGCAAGAGGATAATTCCCCTTCAATTCTTAATATAATCATGAATTCTTTGGGGGTGAATCGATGTGGAGAATCACCAAACATTCTAAAACCCTAAAGCAATAGGGATTATTGAAAGATCATTAAGCCCACCTTTATTCTGCTACAGAGAAAGGGATTATGAACAAATGCCCATTTGTACCCTTTCAGAGGCTGAGGGACGTTCAGAAGTTACTCAGGGGTGCATGGAGGTTACATATGCAGCAAATCAGAGCCTCTGCGAGGGTTTTCCGCTGAGACATCTGGCTGAGACCCCCAGCTCTGTGTTTTCGAGAGGTCCTTTCATTGGTTGGCAGGTGCTCTGTTAGTTCTATCCTGATTAAAACCGAAGGAATAAGAGGCAAGGCAATTCTCTTTGTAGCAGGACATGAATCATGGCTGCTAATATCGTTTCTAGTCATGCAGTGCCATCCATGCCCATTCTGGACTGAACGCGACAATCATGTGGTGTGGTTCCTTCTTCTGCTCAAACTGCTTGCGATCATTTACACATCGGGTCCCTGCAACACTCTGGCGGCCTACAGAGGTGGGGGATATATACGACACAGAAGCCTTCGTTCACTGACGATAACGGGAATGTCTGTAAAGCTTGATTCACAAATACAAGATCATAGATGCGCTCCTCCTTCCTCTCATTACAAAAGAGACCATTTTCTTTTAGCAGCGCTAATGAATGAATACAGTCGGCAGAATATGCTATTCTGAACGGTTTCTCAGTCCTGGGTTTACTCTTAAGGACCCCCATTTTCTGTCATCAATTCTCCTTCCACTCTCCACAAGAATAAGTAAATCCAATAAATATTTGTCAGGTTCCAGACTGTATAAGGTAGGCTTGTGTTGCATTAAAGTCGGGGGAGGGTGCAGGGACACAGAGATGGAGAGAGCAAGGTCCAAGCCCTCTACATGCCTTGTAGGAAGTAAGGTTCTCACACGGGGAGAGGGAAACCGACCAAGGGAGGCCAGAGAGCACCCGGTGTATGGAGCACCCATGAGTCGGTATAGGCAGAAAGTTCTGTCCAAGTACAGCGAAGACAAACATGGCAGTCCTATAGGATCGATTGCCCCAGAAGCCTTGTTGGGGAGGTAAGAAGTTCACCATTAACTGATTAGGGCTAGAGGTGGAATCTTGTCCCTCAGTTCTTTCCCTTCCTTTCTTTGAGTTCATAAGCACAGTGATTTTGCTCATAACCCTGCCTTAACTTGCAATGCATGCTGGAAAATGGAATTATTTACCTTGACCACACCTGAGTCAATGTAGTCTTCACTACAAAATAGACACTTCTAGCGGTTGCTAAGGAGAAATCTGAAATTACACGTGGAAAATCCATATTCTCAAGCATGGAAGTTGGGGGGCGTAAGGATAGAGCCTGGCACCCATAGCCTTCCGCTTTATCTCTGTCAATTACCGGCAGTTTAACCTCAAGCAAATTAAATCATCCAAATTTAAACAATTAGATTTTAATGATTAATTTGATCATTTTAATTAAAATTAAGCAAAGGATAATCTTTCAAGAATAGCCACATCGGGGGCGCCTGGGTGGCTCATGGGGCGCCTGGGTGGTGCAGTCGTTAAGCATCTGCCTTTGGCTCAGGGCGTGATCCCGGCATTCTGGGATCGAGCCCCACAACAGGATCCTCCACTGGTAGCCTGCTTCTTCCTCTCCCACTCCCCCTGACTGTGTTCCCTCTCTCGCTGGCTGTCTCTCTCTCTGTCAAATGAATAAATAAAATCTTAAAAAAAAAAAAAAAAGAATAGCCACATCGACCATGGCAATCAACAACAAAAGACGAAGTAAGAGAATACCTGGCTGATGGTTGTAAGAATTGGGAGGACTGCCATCCTTGCCCTCCAAGAAGAACTTCCAGATTCTTTCTTGTTGGATCCTCAACCATGTCCCATCATTTTTGCCATCAGTCATTTTTTTTTTGTTTCTGAAAGGCAGAGGGGGGGCTTTGGGATGAGACAGTTTGGGTTTGCATCCTGGCTCCGCTCCACTCCATGTGGACCTAGGGGAGTTTCTTATCCTCTGGGAACTTCACTTCCCCCATCTGGACATGGCGGTGATGCTACCTGCTTCTTCGGATTGCTGGAAGATTAAAGGAGACATTGCTTGTGAAATGCTTAGCAGAGCCCTGGCATGTGTTAAGGACTCAATAAAGAGGGTTAAGGATCTGGTTCTTGTTTAAGAGATTCACCCAGGAGGTCTGCTGTTTCGAAGAGAGGTGGGAGTGTCTTTCCCCACGTCTGCAAGGTTGGCGCAAGACTGGCTTGCAGTGGGGGGTTGAGGATCTGTTACTTGCCAGGTATGCTATCTACAGCCAGTCATCTCCCCTCTCTCATGCCCCCATCTTCTCATCTCTAAAATGAGGAGGAAAATCATACCTACTCTGTAAATTTGCAATGAGGAACAGAGGACTTCATATACACGAATGATTCCAGGCACGCAGGTAAGCACTCAGTAGATGCTAACTAGTAATCCACTATACAACTCATTTCACATCCTCCAGTGGAGTTATCCTCTGAGTTCCCAGAGAAAGGCAGTTTCTTGTCTGCCCCTCGGTTATTACAAATTTTAATACGAGACAACCCCTACTGTAGCAGTAGACTTCTTCATGTCATCACAGCTTCCCGCCATTGACACATTGCTGACATTAGTAGGTGTAGGAAAAATGTTGTGGTCTGGTCTATGTAGCAGAAATGTTTGTGGGAGGCCCCTCTGATTAGCTTTATTATTGCTTTTAATGTGTTGCACATGGGCAGTCAAACATGTTTGGAAAGAGGCCATATTGGTCTTAAAGACAGATGATCTAAAACTAGCTTTCATTCAATTGTGGATTCGAGGAATTCCAGCTAATGTTCCTAAGAGCTGCCACCAAATATTTAGTGGTATTCTCCCTGTGACTACCAGTGTTCGTTTTATTCTTTCTCCACCCGACACATTCGGCCCTTGGTCTCTACATGACGTAGATATAACATATCTGAGTTTTAATATTTTAGATCTCATTTTTTCATCAAAGTTACACATGGACATAGTTTTAAAGAGTCAGATTACAAGATTTATTACGACAAATGGCAGCCCCTCCCCCAGTACTCCCTACTATGATCTGAATGTTCATGTCTCCCCAAATTCATATGTTAAGGCCCTAATTCCCAATGTGACAGTATTAGGACATGGGGCCATTGGGAGGTATTTAGGTCATGAAGGTGGAACCCTCAGGAAAGGGATTTGTGCTCTTATGAAAGAGGCCCCAGAGAGCTCCCTAGACTCCTTTCCCCATGTGAGGATACAAGGAGTCTGCAACCCTGAAGTGAGCCTTTGCTAACCATGCTGGCACTCTGACCTCAGATTCCAGCCTCCAGAACTGTGACACATATATTTCTGTTGTTTATAAGCCACTTAGTCTATGGTATTTTGTAATAGTAGTCTGAGCAGATTGGGCCACCCCCCTTTACTCTCCTGATCCCCAGAGGAAACCACCTTCAATAGTTTTAACCATTCCTTTCGGTATTAAGCTCCATTATCTCTGAATAATGTTTTTAGGGCTCTTTCTTGAATTCAATATCAGGCATTTTCTATTTTCTTTCCACTCTTAAAGATAAAAACTTTCTTTTTCCCCAAACCTATGCCTGACCTACTTTCTAATACCTCTTTCAACTTTTACTTCCTACTTTCCCCATTCTACCGACACAATTGCGTAGTAAACGCAGTTATGCTATTTTGACTACGTAAACGCTGATCACAGCTGGGACACTTGTTATACTATGATTCCCTTGTTTTCTGATACAGCGTTTTGATTTTCCTGGAGTTAATAATTGTCTTGTTTTCACTTAGTGTTTTTTGATTTTTATTGTCACTGATCTCCAAACTTCCTTTGACTTGTTATAATCTCTCTTCAATATACTCAAATTTGTCAGGTATGCTCTTTAGTTTTTGGAACGTTGTCTCTCTTTTTTTTTTTTTTTTTTAAGAGTTTATTTATTTATTCGACAGAGAGAGAGACAGCCAGCGAGAGAGAGAACACAAGCAGGGGGAGTGGGAGAGGAAGAAGCAGGCTCACAGCGGAGGAGCCTGATGTGGGGCTCGATCCCAGAACGCCAGGATCACGCCCTGAGCCAAAGGCAGACGCTTTAACCGCTGCGCCACCCAGGCGCCCCTGGAACGTTGTCTCTTGATGGCCAATTTAGTGATTGCTCTCTAGCCTTGACACCTCCCTTCACCCCATCCTCGGGATCCATTTGCCCCTTTGTGGGGCTGAAACCCCATTTCTTGGTTCCTGTGTCTTCATGTCTTCCCTTCGTTTGTCACTTCATTTTGGGAGAGCCTGCTCTAGTAGCTTCCTCCGGAAGTGCTCATGGGTAATGAGTATTTGAGACCATACGTGCCTAAAAATGTCCTTAGACTTTGCTCACACTTCATCAATGGGCTTAGTGTAAAGCTCTCCCTTGTAAATGGTTCCGAAACATTTTCCAGACATTACCCCACTGGCTCCCAACATTGATGTTGAGGGGCCTGAGTCTATTCTGATTCTCAATCCTTTGTATGTGAGTTTCTTTTTCCTCTCCTCAATATTTTAGTAGCTTTTCTTTGTCTCCAATGATTAAAGCTTCACAAAGATGTGCTTTTTCATCTACTCTGCTGCGCATGGGGACTTTTTAAATCTGGAAACTCATGATCCTAAATTCCGGGAAATTTTCTTGAATAATTTATTTGATAATCCCGCCCTTACCTCTTGTTAGTCTTTTCTTCTTTTCTGGAATTCCAGAACAGATCTCTAATTTTCTTCCATTTTTTTCTTTTCTACTTTTCATCTTTATGCACTATATTCTGGGGCATTTTCTGACCTCAACTTAAAATGCTGATTGACGTTTTTATTTCTGGTATCATTTTTATTGTAGAATAATTTATATATCATATAATATATTTTTAGTTTTCAAGAGTTCTTTCTTGGTTTTCCCTAGTTTTCCTTTTTTGAAAAGAATGCTCATATATCGATGATGGTTTTTTGAAGGGTTCATTTTTCTGCATGCTTTCTCATTCCCCTTGTTGCTTTTCTCTGTTTGTTTTGGTTGTTTTTTTTTCTGTTAAAGGCCCTTTGCTAGAGTGAGTGTCTGCTGATCCTTCAAGGGTGGGAAACTGAATGAGGATAATCGGATGCTCTGTGTTCATGAGGAGGAAGTGTTGACTGTAGTAGACTTCTCTGTAGGGTAATCTGGCTGGACCATTTGTTTAGGAAACCCCACATCAATTTTTAAGGTTTTTTTTCCATAGGCTTCTTAATGTATCTAGAGGATACTGTTCTTGTCTTTAGCCTACATGAAGAGTCCCATTGCCAGTTTCTGGGTGAGTGGCAGAGAAGGCTAAGGATCTCAATTTGCAGAAAGTAAACTTCAATTTTAGTCCATCTGTTTTCTGGTGGCACCCCTCATTTCAATTGTGCCTTCGGTACTGCCATCGAGAGACCCTCTATTTTAGCTTCTGTGGAGAATAAACCTTCAGATTTCTCCGACGGTGGGGAAAGGCAGTTAGTTACTTGGCAAAACGGGGCTCCCCTTCTGAGACAACGTCAACACGCCTTGCTATTTGGAGCCCTATCTTCACTCCCGCTTCCTGGGATACCTGATGTAGCATCTGTGCCTTTTGGGGATTTGGGTGGTAAAAGTTTGTTTCTTGGATTTCCAGACCATGGTTTAGGATGCTGCCGCCTTTCGCAACGCGATGGCCCTGCTTATGACTGAGCTTACTCGTAACTGCTGATCCAGAGTTTTGATTTTCCAGCCTCCAGAGTTTTTCTCCTTGCCCACTACTTTGTCCTTGTGGATTTATTCCTAAAATAAACCTCTTTACTGTTATTGTTTTATTGGGATTTCAGGAGCGAGTGGTGAGAGCTGCATGCTTTCAACCCATTTTTAACTGGAAATCATGATCGAGGATTTTTTTGAGAAATAAGATCTGGGATGTTGACATGAGTGACTATTGTTTTAAGTGGTTGGATCAGTCGACTGTATTCTTATTTTAATCCAACTGCCATTGGCCAACACAGTTTTCTGGATCTTCTTCTGCAATCCCTTTCACAACCCACGCCGTAGTCCTTTGCACTTATGCCAAGGGAAAAAAAGGCGATATTGTGTCGGATTTGATTTTTAGAAGCACCAAAATGTTACCTGGAAACTAGGCTTGAAAGAAAGCTGATGAGAAACCTTAACTTTCGTTTAAAAAATCTTGCTGATTCTGTAATGGCCACAACCAAGTCATAAACTGATTTTTTGAGGGTGGTATAGAGTGGGGAAGACTTTTGTTTTTCAATTGCTTGAGACCGAAGTTTTGACTGGCAGTGTTTTGAGTCAGGATATCATTATTGAAATAATTCAGTCTCCTAATAGCAACATCAAGTTGTGTCTATAAGCACAGGCGTTTTTATTTCTTTTTCCCCCATCGTATCGAGATATAATTGACATGTAACAGTGTATGGGTTTAAGGTATAAAACATAACGGTCTGATGTATGTATATATTGTGAAATGATCACCACAAAGTTTAGTTCCCATCCATCTCCTCATGTAGTTACACATTTTCTTTCTTTGATGAGAACTTCTAGAATTTACTCTCTTAGCAACTTTCAAATATACATTACGGGATTGTTAACTGTAGCCATCATGTTATACATTACATTCTTGAAGTTATTTATCTTATAACTGGAAGTCTGTACCTTTTGACCACCTTCACCTACCTCCTACCTCTGCCTCTTGCAACAGCCAATCTGATATCTGTTTCTGTAAGTTTAGGTATTTATTTATTCATTTATACATATAAATATATTATATATATTTATAAGTTTGTTTGCTTGGTTTTTTTTTAGATTTCACCTATAAGTGAGATCATATATTATTTGTCTTTCTTGGACTTATTTCACTTTGCATAACGTCCTCAAGGTTTATCCATGTTGTTGCAAATGGCAGAATTTCCTTCTTTTTTATGGCTGAATAGTATTTCATTGTGGCTATCTTTCTATCTATCTATCTATCTATCTATCTATCTATCTATCTATCTATCATCTATCTATCTATCTATCTATCTATCTATCTATCTATCTATCATCTATCTGTCTGTCTGTCTATCATCTATCATCTATCTATCTAATACATTTTCTTTATTCATCCATCTATTGATGGATACTTAGGTTACTTCAATATTTTGGTTATTGTGAATGATGCTGCAGTGAACATGGGGTACAGATATCTTTACGAGATATCAATTTCATTTTTTTTTTTTGGCTAAATATTCAGAAGTGGAATTGCTAGATCATATGGTAGTTCTGTTTTTCATTATTGACAACCTCCATACTGTCTTCCACAGCAGCTGCACCAATTTACACGCCCACCAGTGCGCAGGCTTCCCTTTTCTCCACATCCTTGCTGGCACATGTTCTCTCTTGTCTTTTTGATGATCGCCATTTTAGCAGACACGATGTGCTAACTCCTTGTGGTTTGTATTTGCATTTTCCTGGTTAGTGATGCTGAACATTTTTTGTGTACCTGTTGGCCATTGGAAAATTTTCTTTGGAAAAAAGCCTATTCAGATCTTTTGCCCATTTTTAAACTTGGATTATTTGGAGGTGTTTGTTTGTTTGCTTGTTTTTGCTATTGAGTTCTATAACCTCCTTGTATGATTTGGATATTAAACCATCATCAACGCTATGGTTTGCAAACCTTTTCTCCAGTTCTGTAGTTACCTTTTCATTCTGTTGGTTGTTTCTTTGCTTCTGCGGAAGGCACAGGTTTCTTTTCCTCTTTTTTGAAGGATAAGTTTTGTAACTTAGCCACATCTCATGGTCATTCTGCTAGATTACATTCCTCCAGTTAGAATGCCATGGATAGGTTTAAAAATAAAACAAAAATTCTTTCTTAGAAGTATGAAACTTCCTCTTAAAAACCTGGACCAACATGAGACCATCGATTTTAGGGGTCTGGGTTTATATTTTCAGCTCCTTGGAGCACAGCGTCCCATTCTTACTCTAGAGTAACTTTTAATGAGGGGTCTAATCTAAATCTCTTAAAAGTGAAGTTGATAACTAATTGGACTAGTGATTCTATGGTACCATCCACACCTTTATATGATGATATCTTTTGAGCGTCTCTTGAGTGCTACACATAGATCTATGTATAAGCAATCTCTGTAAGTTGACTCATCTTCAGGATACAAACTTGCCATGTGCAGCTGAGGGATAGAAATGGTCACTCTCCTCCTTACCTCTTTGCCCAATGTATTAATTCGAGCTCCTATGAATTCAACAAACAGTTGAAGACTGCTGGCATTCTCCTAGGTAGTGATTCTCTTAAAACCCCTATATTGGCCAAACCCCCTAAGCCCTTAAAAAGTAATACTAAAACTCCATCTTCAACGTCGAATCTTAGAGCTGGAAGCGTTTATAAAGATGGTTCAATTCACACTTACAGATGAAGACACAAAGGCCAAAACTTGTGAATGGGCTTGCCCAAGTTCACACACCAGAACCCAAGATTCTAGTTGCAAAAGGAAGTGAGAGAGTTTTACTTAGTTTTAAGGACAGTTTGGCTGGGTGTTGATTGATCAAAACATTTATGAGAAAAGTGCTTAGATCCTTATTTTTCTCTTTCTATGCTAACAGAATGGAGATCTGTTTATTTGTTCAATGTAAAAGGGTAAAGATGTGAAAAAGATTAAATTGTATGGAATCTAATTTTGCAGCCAAGGAAAAATACACAGAAAAAAATGACAAAAGAAATAAATGGAGAGGCGACAGAGACAGAGACCTTCTTTTCTATCTGATCTTCAGCTGAAATCTCTCTCCGTGAGACACAACTCTGGGAAGATCAAATGCCCAGGGCTGAAAACATGCTTCCTACCACGTAGAGCTGCAGCCCAGATTTGGTGAGCTTCTGGGAAGAAGAGCCTTGATTGAAAAAGTAGTGTTTTTAAATGAAAACCATTCCTGTCTTCTTTCAGCTTCAACTGGGATGACATAGCATGTTCTCCGATGACGGAAAGGGAAGAAAACCCACGCTGGCCTCCTTGGTCAGCAGCAGAGTGTGTGAGCACAGCTTTCCCCGGGGACTGAGGACACACTTGCCTCTTACCTGGGAGCCAGAGACCAGGCTGAATGAAGGACAAAAATCATCCTTAACAGACAAACCCACGTTGATTTTAGATCTGAAGTAATCTGTAGCCTCACAACTATGGCACAATATGTAACTTTTGACTGAAGTGGCTCGTGATGTTGGTTGACCAAATAATTCGGTTGGTTGGGAAAAAGAAGTCAAGTTTGATTGCCGGGAGCCTGCGGGGTACGGCCCAGCCCCACCATGTCTGGTGGCTATCTCTGGCTGCCCTTATCAGCAGGGATTGCTTTGATTTGCATAATATAAGAAAAAAGAAGCTCAACCCAACGCACTTGGTCCTGTGTCTCTACATGAGCAGTTAACAAATTAGCACAGGGGAAGCTTTTGCAAATGAGAGATTAAATTTCCTTGTTTATGTTGGAAATCTCCCTTGGTCTCTGTCAGCAAATGTGCAATAACATTCTTTCCGTGTTGGGCTGGCTTTCAGTTCGTTTGTTATTTTTATTTCTTTTGTTCTTGCTATGGGCCTTCAGAGTGACCATCTCTCTCAGGGTAGAGAGAAGCTCTTGTTGGGGTTAGGGGAGGCTTCCTGGGGGAGGGGTGGGAGTGGAGTGGAGGTGGGGTTGCCAGATAAAATACAGGATGCCCAGTTTAATTGAATTTCAGACAAGCAACGATTAGGTTTTTTTTTTTTTTTTTTTTTTTAAGTGTGAGTATGTCCCAAACATTGCATGGGACCTACTTAGACTGAACAAAGTATTCCTTGCTTACCTGAAATTCACATTGAATTGGGCATCCTGCATTTTTATTGGCAAATTTGGGCAGACACAGAGCCTCCCCTGGGAGGAGAGGCAGGGCTTCTGTGCCTGAGACATTCTCAGGACTGCAGGAGAAGGCTGCTTTTCTTGCCCTCTTCCTCTTTGCCCCGAACAGACTAGATTTCAACTTGCCACTGAGACTTGGTTTCCTTTAGGGCTGGGACCAGGGTGAGGAGAGCAAAGCCCTCACCTTAGGCACGGACCCAGTAATTGAGATAAGGAATACTTGAATGCAAAATTTTAAAAAATGAAAATTAAAAAATGAATGACCCTGTCTTTGTTAAAATGTTTCATATTTTGTTCACCATACATTTTTTAACATTGATTTTTACTCAAAAATATTGTGTCAAAATATTCTTTATCTTGATTACCGAGGTTTTTTTTTTTTTTTTTTTCTTTTTGTAGCTCCTTCAATTTTGCTTCTGGGGTGGTGGGAGTGTTTAATGCAACTTGTGGTCCCACTGAGAACAATGCCAGAATTCTGCATTTAGAATTAAGGTATGACTTTTTCACTTTGATGGGTTTCTAGTCACTTCTGGATTTGAAGAAGCCTGGTCTTCCCTCACCAGTTTTAATACAGTGGTTACTTTGAACTTAAGAGAAGTTTCTCTCTACCCCCGTTCCCGCCCCCTCCTCTCTGCTTTGTCTAGCAGGTACTTTTGGGTCCTGGCTTTCTTCTTTCAAGGCATCAGAGATTCCTGGCCCTTTCATTGCTTAAAGCCTGAGGATAACATTTGAGGATAAGACCTTGGTCCAGTGGCAGGATCTTCCCAAAGAAACTTGGAGAAACCAGTGGGCTTGGATGCACGGACGCAGGACTGATGACTAGGGAATATGTTCCAACATTGTATTTAGTTGCTTGCTGCATATTCATGAAATAAATGCCAGTTAGCAACACAAACTGGCATCCTTAGTGTGATAGTTTTGTTAGTATTTGTTTTCTGTGGTATCTAGGAATCCTAAATGACCGCGGGTTATGCAACCCACGGTTGTGTCTGTAAACCCAATGTTTTAGACTCACCGCATGGAATGAATGTACTCAAATGTTAGTAAATTCTATCACCCGTTGTACTAAGAAAGGCATGCAGTGTTCACACGATAATCACGTGTGCCTGTGCGTACTCGTGCACTCATGTATGTACACACAGGCACATACACACACACTCATTCTTTTTCTCTCCAGTGAGTAAAAGCTTAAAAGCAGAGATTATCAAAAGACAGAAAGTACAGATGACGAGGGGCACCTGGGTAGCTCAGTCCTTAAGCGTCTGCCTTTGGCTCAGGGCCTGATCCCAGGGTTCTGGGATCGAGCCCCACATTGGGCTCCCTGCTCTGCTGGGAGCCTGCTTCTTCCTCTCCCACTCCCCCTGCTTGTGTTCCCTCTCTCGCTGGCCGTCTCTCTCTCTCTGTCAAATAAATAAATAAAATCTTAAAAAAAAAAAAAAGGATTACAGAAGACGAAAAGGTTAGCATTGACATTTGTTTCAGGGATGACGGAGTGATGAGGAAGGCGACAGTGGTGGCCACATAGGGCGGGGCTCAGGGTGGGGGGCGGGAAGATCCCCGCTGCCGAGGGGCCACAATGGCTCCTCCATCTCTCCTTGGCTTGGTCGTGGCTGACGGTGTTCCAGCTCCAAGTCCAATAACGGTCGGTCGTGGTGAGTAACTCAGATTATAGTTACCGCCTCTCAATACTCAACCACTGCTTTTGGTTTTACCTCCTTTAATATCTTCTTAGTATTCTGAAGAAGAGTGAATCAGTTGGCCTATTTAGACAAGAGAGATGATCTCAAAAATAAATCTGATATACAACATCTTAACAGATGACAGGCATGGAATTTACAAGTTTTTAAATGAGCCCCAAGAGTAGAGTAACACTCTGATTGAACAATTTCACTTCGTCACTTTAATCCTAGGAAACTTAAGTCTTCAATTTAAGCAAGAGTAATTGACGATAACGCCCAGCATAGAGTTGTTTATGAGAGCAAAAACTTGCCAACTACCCCAGGACAACAATATGATAACATTGTGTGCAGTCATTAGAAAAATCGTGTTTTAAAAGAATATTTAACCCTGTGGGGGAAGTGCATTTCCTTACATTGTTAGATAAAAAGATTACAAAAGCATGAACAAAGGAATTATCATATTAAAAAATCTATCTATGACTCTATCATCTGTCTATCTAACCCACTTATATAAGGGGGGAATCTAGGGACTATAACAAAATGTTGATAGTAGCAGTTTTCATCCAGTGGTGGGGTTACAGGTGGTTTTTATTTTTCTTCTTTACCGTTTTTGCCATTTTTGATTTTATAATAAGCATGTTTTACTTTTATAATTAAAAAAAATTAAAGCAATTTTGTTTTCAAAGAAAAAAATTCCAGATTACAAAGTAGGTATGTGGAAAGTGATCTGAATTTGTGTGTGCATGTAGAATGAAGAATACAAAGATATGTTTATATTTTCTACATGTGATATAATTTCAGAAGGGTAGAGTATATTTTGGTCTCCTTGCACATTTTCCACAGTAAGCGTATTATTTTTGAAATCAGAAGGCAAATGACGCTAAGCTGAATCTATGAGTAACTATGGAAAAAGGAATGTATTTAACTTATATGTAATAATATTTTTTCTTGTCACGTCTTTTCATCGAAGACTCTTAGGATAACAAAGGTATGAGACAGTTACATATAAAAGACAGTGCAAACTCTCCATTATCTCAGGGCTGGATCATTGCACAGACTTCTCTTGGCTTTTCTCCATCCCATAGGCAGTGGCGAGGTGCTCATGCTTCGTCTCTGTTCCCAAACCTACCTGTTCCCGTTCCCATCAGGATAAAGGCTGATGTCTCTACCTACATAGAAGGCTCTGTGCTGTCCTGTAGCAATTTAGTATCTTCTTTCAGACTTCGCAAAATTCATTTATTCATCCGCACATATTTAATGAGTTGGTACTTACGTGTAGGACACCACACGCTAGGTGCTGACAGACCGAGGACGTTCTGGTCAGACTAGATAATTCAGCTTTTCCATTTGGGATCTGGGATGACTCATCACTGTATTTTCTCTTATGCCACTTTTTTTTGTGTGGCTCTTCTTCCTTTTCTGCTTTTCAAATCCTCCCCATCCTTCAATTCCAACCCTATATACCACCTCCTAATTCCAGTTGGTGGAATTTTTCTTTTCCCCCGAGGAGTTCTCGTGTGTACCTTTCATACAGTTCTTATCAGACACGGCCTTCTTCTACATCTGGCATAGACTTTCTTTCTTTCTTTCTTTTTTTTTTTTTAAAGATTTTATTTATTTATGTGACAGAGAGACAGCCAGGGAGAGAGGGAACACAAGCAGGGGGAGTGGGAGAGGAAGAAGCAGGCTCCCAGCAGAGGAGCCCGATGTGGGACTCGATCCCGGAACTCTGGGATCACGTCCTGAGCTGAAGGCAGACGCTTAACGACTGCACCACCCAGGCACCCCTGGCATAGACTTTCTGAGTCACAGTGACCATCATGCTGGGGCAGGGCTGGGGTGGGGAAGCTCCTTAGAAGGGGATGTTAGACTCTCTGGTGGGCCAGGCCTATGGTGGTTCAAAATAGCATGTTAAAAATAACTATGGCTTCTGTTTATTTTTAGCTTTGGTATGACATTTATTTGGACTTTAGAAATCAGATTATCAAAAGGGACATGAGTTAACTATAGTGAGCCACACTGCTTTATGAGCTTGTATGGATATCTTCATAGCTGTTGAATGAATGAATGTGGAAGAACGAATGAGCCATTTTTCCACCCTAGTTGGCGTTAGGGTTCGCTCTTGGTGTTGTACATTCTATGGGTTTGGACAAGTGTATCATGGCATGTACCCGCCATTATAGAATCATATGGATGATGTTCACTGCCCTAAGGATCCTCTGTGCTCTGCCTATTCATTACTCCCTCTTTCCCAGCCCCTATAAACCACTGATCTTTTTACTGTCTCCATTATTTTGCCTTTCCGGAATGTCACAGTGTTGGGATCATACAGTATGGAGCCCTTTCAGATTGACTTCTTCCACTAATATTCATTTAAGGTTCTTCATGCCTTTTCATGGCTTGAGAGCTCATCTCTTTTTTTTTTTTTTTAAAAGATTTTATTTATTTATTTGACAGAGATAGAGACAGCCAGCGAGAGAGGGAACACAAGCAGGGGGAGTGGGAGAGGAAGAAGCAGGCTTCTAGCAGAGGAGCCAGATGTGAGGCTCGATCCCATAACGCCGGGATCACGCCCTGAGCCGAAGGCAGGCGCTTAACCGCTGTGCCACCCAGGCGCCCCGAGAGCTCATCTCTTTTTAGTGCCGAATAATATCGCACTGTCTGGATGGAATTTATCCATTCACCTGCTAAAGGACCTCTTAGTGGCTTCTAGTTGTTGGCAATTATAAATAAAACTATCATAAACATCCATGAGTAGATTTTTTTGTGGACATAAGTTTTGAGCTTATTTGGGTAAATACCAGAGAGCATATATATATATATATATATATATATATATATATATATATATATGGTTTGTTTTGTAAGAAACGGCCAAACTGCACCATTTTGCATTCCCACCAGCAGTGAAAGAGAGTTCCTGTTGCTCCACATCGTTATCACCTTTTTATACTGTCACTTAAAAATGATTACCTTTTCTAGGGGTGCATGGGTGGCTCAGTCAAACATCTGCCTTCAGCTCAGGTCATGATCTCAGGGTCCTGGGATAAAGCCCTGCATTGGGCTCCCTGCTCAGTGGGGAGTCTGTTTGTCCCTCTCCCTCTGCCCCTCCCCCTTCTCATGTAAGTAAATAAATAAATAAGTAAATAAAATCTTAAAAAAAGTAGTAGTCATCCTAATAGGTGTTTAGGGCATTTCATTTTTGTTTTAGTTTCTAATTCCCCAATGACCTATGATGTGGAATATCTTCCCATATGCTTATTTTCTACCTCTAAATCTTGTTTGATGAGATGTCCAGATCCCTTGCCTGTTTTTTAACTGGTTATTTATTTTCTTATTGAAGAACCACTTTCAACCACACTGTGCCCATGTGTGTGACAGGCCATGAGTTCCAATGTTTGTGAGTTTTGGTGATCCGAAGGTGACACTGTTCATTGCTGATATAGGAAAGGTGACTCTGTCCATCACTGATTTCTAAATAATGACAACTTCCCCGGCAGGGTTTTTGAGAAGAACTTAATGTTAATGTTGGTTTTCCACTGCAATCTGGTTTTCTCTCCCTGCCCCTCTCACCCCTGCCACCTTCTGTGTGACCTTGTAAGTGAGTGGAAACCCAGAGGCTGATTATAACCCAATGACATCTGCATTGAGCTACTTCGTGTCCCAGGCTTTCTTACGTCCTGGCTTTTGTACCTGCTGGTCCCTTGGCCTCCAAGCCCTCCTTTTTTTGTCTCCCTCACGGGCTCACCCATCCTAACTTGCTTTTCTGGCTAATTCATACTCATTCTCCAGGGCAACCGTCCAGAAACTCTCTTCCCCAAACCAGAGTAGGGACTTCTTTGGAACTCTCCGCGAGGTGGTTCTCTGCCATAGCACATGACCACAGACACTGGACTTGACCTCCTTCCCTGTAGATCTGGGTCAGCAACAGCAGAGAGCAGGCTGAATTTGGGGGCTGTGTTTCATTCACTTTTGCAACGTCAATGCCTCAGAGACGTGAAGGACATAGGAGTTAAACGAATTCATTCACCCGTGCATACTTAGTGAGCACCTGCTATGTGCTAGCATTTATTTTATTTGCTGTGGATATAGCCACAAACAAAACAAAGATCCCCTCCCACTAGCAACGTACAATCTCATAGTAAAGAATGACTAATAGATGAGTGTCAATTAAAGTTCCAGAGGGATGGGAAGAATCCTGAAGTTCACCCATTCACAATGTTACTGTGAATTTGCAAGGCTGAAGATACACCCACATCTCCACATCTCTTCATGGCTTGAGACCCTGTTGCTTTTTAGCAGGCAAATTTCTTCCCACATTATGGGCTCTGCCTTTCCAAGAGGGGGTCCGATGTTGCCCTCCGAGCCTGTTTCTCAGCTAAGGTTCTGTCAGTCAGCCCCACGGGAGGCTTAGATTCAGAGGACAGCTTCGGGCAGCCGGAGATGAGGCACCGAGCTGGTTTCAGGGTGGCGGGAAATGGCGGAGACATGAGGCCCTGGGAGCCTGAGCAGCTGGTGGGAAGCTGGCCTCCACAGAATGCACACATTGGTCCAGGGCTCTGGGACAGTAGCTGCAGGACTTTGGAGGGGCCACTTGGAGATATTCTTGGCTGGATAGCTTTCTAGCCTGATTCTCTGGTGTTCTGGCAGCTTCTATGAGCTACCTGACAGGCTTTAATGCATTTTCTGTTCAGGCTAGTTAGAGTGGGTTTGCAGCTTGCAACAAAGAGCCCGGTGGATGCAGACCTCTCTCCTGGGTATACCAGCAGCCTCGGCCTGCCACCCATGTAGTACTGAGTCAGGTGTGACTGCACAGAGCTGAGTGACTTCAACCAGCCGTGGATCCTGCCAGGGCTGTCTCTCTACTGGGAATTAGAGTTCTCCCAGCCCCGAAGGGAAGCAGCTGCAGTAAGAAGGGTAACTTATACATTGGGCTTAAATCCAAATTTTTATGCACGTAATTATGCCAGAATTCAGGTCAACCTCTAGGCTGGGTTGACTCATATTCCATGATCTATAGGAAGGAAAACACCATTCGAGCTGCCTTTGTGGCATTCCCCCTCCCCCCTGCACTTTGAAACATTGTTTAATTATTTGGACTCTACTATTTAACTGCAAATTACTCGACTCTTTCACATATCACGCTTTACCTGCTTGAAAAATAAATACCCCAAATGACTAGGAGTGAAGGACTATAATTAAATTACGGAATGTTGTAATGGACACTTGGAGGATGGTGGGAGTTGGTGCTTTTCCAAAACAAACTCAAAGGTTTAAACTACTAAAAAGTTGGAGGTGGCCAAATTTGTCCACTACGCCTCAAGACCATCGAACGAGATCATGGCACCATCCTAGCCAGAAAAACATTGACTTTAGTGTTTGTGTTGGTTCTGTGTTTTCAATGCTGCAAACTCCCCTGCCTCCCTTCCTTCTCTTTCCCCAGTGCCCATAGAACTCTTTGAGACCTGGGACATGGGGTGGCTAGCTCAATTTTCTTGTTGTGTTGTCAGAAACACCTACTGGAGAAAAAAAAAAAGTATGTAAAATTAACATAAAGTCAGGAAATGACCCATGGAAGCCCAAATTCCCTCTGCCCCAAACTCCCCTTGTTCATTGATTTCTCGATCATGGTAGATGAAGATGCCGGAAGCCCCTTGGTGTCGCTTTTCTGCTCTCTGGTCTCTGTCGCGAGCTATTACATTTCCGGGTCTCACTGTCCTCAGAGCTTCCCTTCTGTTGTTCTCATTTTTATTCCTCTACAAGTTGGTTTTTGAGGAATAAACAAGAATTTTCCTATGTGAGTTTTTAAGAAGTGACGCCTTGGGTACCTGCCCTTCTCCTTATGCTTCTGGCCCCCTTACCAATGTGAGGCGTGGGGTCAGGATGAGACAGTTCAAGAGCTTGCACCTTGCAGAAGTCCATCCTCGAGCCTGTGGATGAGTGAGCACTACGGAATAGTAGCACCCACTGAATACAGGCTCAGCGAAGCATGTGAAGACACACAGGAGACTCCTCAAATATTTGTCGGCTGAATTTTGTTGAGCAACTGAGGTGACTTTACTATAAGATGAACCGGGTCACCTCTTGAATATGTGAACAATTTCCCAGATCAGGAGACCTGGCTTCTTCCATCGTTGAGGATGCTGACCTCTCTGCCATCAGTATAAACATGGTCCTACTGCATTCTGCACAAATTATACAAACACAATCAAAATGCCCATGGACTGTCAGATTTTTTAAAAAATTTACGATTTCATATTTTTCAGAGCAGTTTTAGGTTCACAGCAAAATTGAGTGGACGGTACAGAGATTTTCCATATATCCCCTGTCATGCCCACACGTGCAGAGCCTCGCCATCGGCAGGCCCGCCAGAACGGTACACTTGTTACAACCGATGAGCCTGCATTGGCTCATCATCATCATCCAGAGTCCATAGTTTACACAGGGTTTCACTTTTGCTGTGTAGACCATGGGTTTGGCCGAAAGTGTAATGACATGTACCCATCATTAGAGTATCCTATCAGGTATATTCACTGCCCTAAACAGCTGTGCTTCACTTATTCACCCCTCCTCCCCCTGCACCCCCGACCTCCGGCAACCACTGATCTTCTTGCTTACTCCATAGTTCTGTCTTTTCCAACTGGAGTCCTACAGTAGATGACGTTTTCAGAATGGCTTCTTTCACTTAAATATGCATTTAAGGTTCTTACATGGTTTTCTTTTGGCTTGAAAGCTCTTTTCTTTTCAGTATTGATCAGTATCCCACTGTCTGGATGGGTCTGCTCGTTTCTAAGTTTTGGCAATTATGAATAAAGGTACTATGATATCTGTGTGCAGGTTATGGTGTGTACCTAAGTTTTCAACTCCTTTGGGTGAATACCAAGGAACACGATTGCTGGATCACATGTTAAGAGTATGTTTAGTTTGGGACACCTGGGTGGCTGAGCCAGTGAAGCATCTGCCTTCGGCTCAGGTCATGATCCCAGGGTCCTGCGTTCGAGTTGCACATGAGCCTCCTTGCTCAGCCTGGAGCCTGCTTCTCCCTCTGCCTGCTGCTCCCCCTGTTAGTGCTCTCCTCTCTATCTCTGACAAATAAATAAATAAAATCTTAAAAAAAAAAGTATGTTTGGTTTTGTAAGAAACAGACAGACTGTGTTCCAAAGTGGCTGCACCATTTTGCATTCCCACCAGCAGTGAAAGAGAGTTCCTGTTGCTCCGCGTCCTCACCAGCATTTGGTGGTGTCGGTGCTCCAGACTTCGGCCGTCCTAACGGTGAGTAGTGGTGGCTCACTGTTGGTTTAGGTTGCAGTTCTCTGATGACGTACTATATGAAGCATCTTGCCATGTGCTCATTTGCTGTCTCTCTTCTTGGGTGAGCTGTCTCGTAAGGTCTTTTGTTGCATTTTTAAATCAGGTTGTTTCTTGTCTTATTGCTCAATTTTAGCTTTCTTGCAAATATTTTTTCCCAGGCTGTGGCTTGTCTTCTCATTTGCTTAAGGATGTTTCTTTCCTTTTTTTTTTTTCTTTCTTTCTTTCTTTCTTTCTTTCTTTCTTTCTTTCTTTCTTTCTTTCTTTCCTTTTTCTTTCTTTCTCTCTCTCTTTCTTTCTTTCTTTCTTCTTTCTTTCTTTTTCTTTCTTTCTTTCTTTCTTTTTCTTTCTTTCTTTCTCCTTTCTTTCTTTCTTTCTTTCTTTCTTTCTTTCTCTCATGAGAAAGATACTGTGCTTTTGGTGTAGTTTTTCTATTAGCTCTGTTGGACTAGGTATTGTACATACTCACTTAGAAAAGGTAAAATTATTCCATTTGAGGTAAAATAGAAATATAAAATAATAAAAACAAAATAAATATAAAGCTTTGGTCACTGTTCCTGTGAGTATAGTTACTATAAGCTATATTCCTCTGATTGGGCCCTTGTACCTTCAGACTAATTGAGCCATATGCAAATCTAAAACTCAGAAAAAGGGGTCCTGGGTGGGTCAGTCGTTAAGTGTCAGGCTTCGGCTCAGGGCGTGATCCCAAAGTCCTGGGATCGAGCCCCGCATCGGGCTCGCTGCTCCGCTGGGAGCCTGCTTCTTCCTCTCCCACTCCCCCTGCTTGTGTTCCCTCTCGCTGGCTGTCTCTCTCTCTGTCAAATAAATAAATAAAATCTTAAAAAAAAATAAAACAAAATAAAACTCAGAAAAAGGAGGTGTCTTGATTATTCGTGTCACTCAGAAGCTTGTTTACAGATCTGTCCGAACACAGTGAACAGATTGTGGAGACTTGATGTGACACTGTATCAGCCACATGTATTGGTGCCTTATTAACGCTCTTGATCTACGACTCTCTCTAGTGTGCTGTTAATAACTCATGCTTTCCCACCTGTGTTACCATTCCATAGCCTTGATTTTTTCTTTTTTTTGTTTGTTCCACCTTCTAAACTTCAGGGTAGGGTATATAAACCAAAGGGGTGATCCAAATGGTAAAAGCGAATTGATTACCAGTGAATAATAGTAATACAATAATATCGTGCTTACTGAAAAAGCATACTAGGTCATGCACAAAGGGTAAAAACAGGTGGTTTGAGAAAGGTGACTTCCGTCTTGGAGGCCTTTTGCCTGGAGCCTTGCCAGCCCCTGATCTGCTTGGAGGCATTTCGTTTCCTCCCTAATCTCCAAAAGATGCTGCTTCAAGCTCTGGATGAGAAAGGGGGACACATGAGGGTGAATATCAGAGAAAGACAGAAAGGAAAAGGGGAGTCCTTTCAAGTAAACACAAAATGGGCTTACACACAAAGGAAACCAAGGCTCCCCATGACCATTAAAAAGATTATTTCACACCACGTTTCACCACTAAAAGAGCCTGCGTAAAAGCTGGTATTGAGGCAGTTCTGAGTTGGTTCTCCTTTATTTTACATGAATTCCACCCTTTCCCTTCGTATTTTCTCCTCCTGAGTCCAGAGTTAGCGGGCAGGATGCTACTGCGTGGATGACCTTGATGTTGCTGGGGTTGCCCATGTTGCAAACACAAATATAGATCAGTCACAGTTGGTATCTGCTTACTGGCTTTTCATTATTATCGATCAAGAATCCTCTTGGAAAGTAATGGAAGTAAGTGTTTGTAATGAGATGTTCTCATTACGCTTGCACCAGTTAGGGATATGTTCGTGTTCTCGAGTATCTCAAACTCTCTCCTAGCATGTTATTCGTGGACCATCTCTTTCTCTCCTCTGTTGTTATTCCATAGCCTCGAGGTTTTTATCTTCCTCTTTAGAAACTTCGGGACAGCCAAAGGGGTTATCCAAAGGTCTCAGCTTACTACCATTTGGTTTGTTTGTTTTCAAAGAATTATCCTTGCAATCAACTAACAAACCCACGGCCCGGCCCAGTGGAAGGTAGGTGCCAGGTGGCGCAGAAGGAGAGCTGAATATTCAGAAGCTTCCCATGTCCCTGTCAATCTGGCGGCTGGATATGAGAAGTTGGTGCCTTTTTGTTTGCCTGCCTTAAATAGACAGCTGTCCCCACCGCGGCCATTGGGAGTGGACTTGAGAGGATTTTAAGTAAATACCATCATGAGGCCAGTGTGTGCGAACTGTCAATTGTATTTATATGATGTGTGATCGTGCTGAAGCCGGCATCGTGAATCATTCAGGATTACCCTTCTGGAGAGCCTCTAATTCTGCCTGAAGGATTAGGGAAACAGGGTTCAAATGCCATTCATCAGCCTTGTCTTTCAGGGAGCACTGGTAAAGTCATCCCCTGCCTGACCTACAGTTGAAACCCTCCACTTCCAGGTCTCAGAGAAAGGTCACCCAAAGGTCATGGTGGCGTAGCCGTGCTCCCCAAGCTGGTGTGAGAAAGTACTTTCTGGGGATAGGAGTGTCGTGGAGCAGGAAAGGAGGGCATGGTCCAAACGCCCTGGGCACTTCTAGAAGATGTCTTCCTGAATGATAGATATTAATACCACTTTTAAGAATAATCCCACTAAGATGCAGTGTCGAAGTCTTCGCTAAGGGGGGTAGTAAGTTCACCATCAAGTGCTTGCTAAACAGGTAAGCCAGGAGGAAACTTCTCAACAGGCTATTTGGAGCTCCTCCCGTTTCTTCTCATGTCAGAGTCTCTGAACAATTTCGGGAGGTTCATGGTGCTCTGCCACCTTATCTTTATTCTCTGCCCGTCACTCTGGATGTTTTGGTCGATCTTGGACATACTTAAGTATCCAACCAAATGTTTGTAGGGAGCGGACTTCATCGAATCATCCAGAATGCGAACGAGAATAATGAAGCTCAGCATAAAGAAACAACTAGCCTAGAGTTAGGACTTTATAGCTGACGCTCGATTTCAGTCACTTGGACCAACCGTTCCGCAGTTGTTGCGAAGATACTTTCCTCATCGTTGAAACTTTAAGTCCCATGGCCAAAGAACCAAGGGCATCGAGGAATGTGAACGTTGGTACCTGGTGAGCTCTCACAAGTTTTAGCATGAAGGAATAACGGAGTAGAACACAGGAGAAACAAAAGCTGGGGACAGGAAAGTAAAGCAGGAAGCAATGCAATTTAAATCATGGGTTTTGAAGTTCAAGGATAGGAAGAACCCAGGACTGCAAATAATGAATGACTTGCACATTCTTTTACATATTGCATATGAATATAGGTAGGTATTATTACATACTTTGTTTTATTGTGCTCCCTCTTCTAGTGCTTCACAGATACTGTGTTTTTTTTACAAATTGAAGGCCTGTGGCAGTCCTGCCTCAAGCAAATCTATCGATGTAATTTTTCCAACAGCATTTGTTCACCTTGTGTCTCTGTGGCACATTTTGGTGATTCCAGCAATGTCTTAAACTTTTTCATTATTTTTACATCTGTTACGGTGATTGATTTGTGATCGGTGACCTTTGATGTTACTATTGTAGTTATCTTGGGGCACCACAGACTGGGCCCATATGAGACAGTGAACTTAATTGATAACTATTGTGTGTATTTTGACTGCTCCCCTGACTGGCTGTTCCCCCATCTCTCTCCCTCTCCAGATACCAAAATACCAACACGAACAGGAGTTGGGAAGAAGTTGATTCCAGCCCTCATGGGATGACTTTGAGGGTTTCAAGACTTCAGTGGAGGAAGTCACTCCAGATGAGGTGGAAACAGCCGGGGACCAGAATTAGAAGCAGAGCCTGAGGATGGGACTGAACTGCTGTGATCTCATGAGAATCATGAACAGATGAAGCGTTGCTTCTTCTGGATGAGCAAAGAAAGCGGTTTCTTGAGATGGAATCTCCTCCTGGTTAAGTTAACAACAGAGGATTTAGAATATTCCATGAACTCAGTGGATAAAGCAGCAGCAGGGTTTGAGAGGACTGACTCCAATTTTGAAAGAAGTTCTTCTGGGGGTGAAAGGCTATCGAACAGCGTCATCTGCTACAGAGAAATCGTTCATGAAAGGAGGAGTCCATCCATGTGGCAAACTTCATCGCTGTCTTATTTCAAGAAATTTCCATGGCCACCTCCACCTTCAGCACCCACCATCCTGCTCAGCCAGCAGCCATCCACTTCAAGACAAGACCCTCCACCAGCAAAAAGATTACAACTTACTGAAAGCTCAAATAATGGTTAGCATTTTTTAGCAATAAAGTACTTTTTAATTAAGGTATGTCCATTATTTTTTAGACATAATGCTATTGCATACTTTACAGACTGCAGTGTAGTGTAAACGTAACTGTTTTATGCACTGGGAAACCCCAAAATTCATTTGACTCACTCTATTGTGATATTTGCTTTACTGAGGTGGTCTGAACCCAAATCCACAGCATCTCCAACCTCTGCCTGTATGATGTAGGAAATTAAAACTAAGCTGGCATTGACAAAGTCTCCAAAAAGAGGAACAAGAATGGAAAAGTTAAGTGATCTTAGAAAGTGTTAGTGTTTTGGGGCATTGTACTAAAATTTGGCAACTATCCCTTTTTTTTTGTTGTAATACTGCTAAGAGGTTTAAACATCCCCAACCAAGTCATCTTTCCAGGTATTTTAACTGGAAATACCAGTTTTTAAAGGGGGAAAAAAAAAAAAAAGATCACTGCCTTCTTTATCATCCCTGCCCCCATGAGACGCCTTAACCAGGATTCTTCATATTTTTGTTGGCATAACCCCCAAAAGAATTTGGAAAAACTATGTATGCCCATACACCTTTTAAAATTAGTATTCAAAATTTCACACTGTAGTTTTTACATGGTTGCAAAGAATATAATTCCTGGCCTATTATACATTTTGATTTTTAAATAAAGCTATTGCATTACTTGAAAAACACAAAACTGAAGTTCAAGTTCAGTGCGTTTGGCACATACCCTTAGGGCAAAAGCCAGGTTCATTGTTCCACTTGTCTCTTGATTCACTACTTCACTCAGTCCCTGGCTTGGTTATTGTTCAAATTTTTCCCAGCTCATTGATGCTTTTAAGGAGATTACATTTCCTTTTACCCAGAATTTTAGTTGTTTTCAACAGAAATGCCATTTCATGAGACCACCACACCAAGTTTCCAGAGGGTGCACCATTTTGTTTTTGAATAGTGGCAAATAGAGCCTCTGTTCTATTATTTTTAAAATATTTTTTAGCCCAGCCATCATAGTTTATACATACATACCTACAACCCTACATTTTCTTTATCCTGGGTGTAGTGAGATGTGATTATATAAGATATGAACATCTTCTGAAAACGGATGAGGAATTCAGGTCAGCTCATTGAGTCCCAGTGAGCGAAGCGCTGTACTGGTGACTGGGATAAACTGGGAAGAGATTAATGGCATAATCCCACCATCCACAAGCTCTTAATCTAGTATTGGAGATAAGCCTTAATTTTTATACCAGATAACCCAATGATAAATGTTACAGTGAAGGATATATATACGTAGTGAGATTATAGGAGAGGGACAGAATGGGTGAAGGGTAGGAGACAGAAAGAGGTCATAGTTAGCTGTTTGAATAAAGGCACGGAGATGGGAAAATGCAGCATGTTTGGGAAATGCAGAGTTGGCCAGAGTGGATGGGTCAAAAGCTGAATGTGTGTGTGCGCGTGCACATAGCATGAGGGAGATGGGGACAGGGGCCATTGTGATAAAATGGGCTAGGAAGGCAGTGTAGTTATCAGGGTTCTCCAGAGAAATGGAACCAATAGGACATATGTGTATATGTGTACACACACACACACACACACACACACACACACACACACACGTAGATGAAGTCCTAAGGCCTTCTGCTGGAGAACTCCCTCTTGCTCAGAGGCCAACCTTTTGTTCTACTGAGATTTCAACTGATTGGATAAGGCGTGCCCACAATAGGGAGGGCAGTCTGCTTTACTCACCCAAAAACACCTTCACAGAAACATCCAGAATGACGTTTCGCCGAATTCCTGGCCTGACGTCCCCACCAAATTGACACATAAACTTAACCATCACTGGCAGCTTGCAGCAAGACTAGGAGTTTAAATGCCATTGTGGGGAGATGGGAGTCTATCTTTTACTCAGTGGAAAGAAAGTTGGAGACACTTCGAGAAGGAACATAATGGATAAATGTGTAAAGCATGGATTGCAGGGCAGAGAAAAATACTGTGAACATAAAATAGTAAGACCTTGCCGCGGGGGAGAGGATGGAGTGGAGTCTGTACCCCATTAGTTTTGTGACTGTAGGTGAATTGTTTCATCTCCCTGAAGCTCAGGTTTCTCATCCTCAAAATGAGAGCAAAAAGCAGAATCTGCTTTATAGCGTTGTGAACATCTGACTAGACAGGGTAAGTGCATGGCCGACGTTGACCAGAGGGCTGCGTCTATAAGAGCCAGCCTTCACGACGCAGTAGGGACAGGTCCTCAGCGGTCCCTGCCACTCTCCCTCAATTGTCCCAGGGTTGGCCTATGTGCCGAGCAGTGTTTGGTGGAAGTGACGTCACTTCTAAGACGAGGTCATAAAAAGCCTGCAGCTTCTGTCTTGGGCACACTCACGCTCGCTGGCTCTCTGTCTCCCCTGGATCACTGGCTTTGGGGGGAGCAAGCTGTCACATGGTCAGCAGGCCTGTGGGAGACCTTTGTGGGGAGGAACTGAGACCTCCAACCAACGAAGCAACGGTCAGAGGGGAGCTTGGACCTGCCGGGGGCCAGGTGCGTGAGCCAAGCGGAATCTGCCGATTTTGTCCAACGATGGCTGCCCTGGATGACAGCTTGATCACTTCTCTGGCTAAGCCATTCCTGGATTTTGCACCCACAGGGAAAATGCTTGCTGAGAGAAGAGGGTTTGCTGTTTTCAACCACTGAGTTTTGAGTACCTCATGATGGATCAGTGAAAGCTAGCAAACACCTTGGCATTCAGGATATGCCTGAGATTTTGGAATCTGTAAAATGTGAGGAAGGAGCAGGGCGTTGGTACTTTATGACTCTCTAGGGAAGATTGGTACACCTTGGGAGGGGGACAAGGGAGGAATGTGTTAGGGTGGGGCTTAAGAGAAGAGAAAGGGAAGGAGAGCTAGGGAATGGATATTCTCTGATGACCTAGAGAACAGGTGAGTGAGACGGTGAAGCAAATGAGAAGGAAGGGAAGCTGCGCCCTTTTATGACACGCGAAGGAAGGAAGTAGCCAGACCAGGCGTGCAGTGCCCTTTGCAGCAGCCCGGCCCTCCCGCCCCAGGACACACACACATGCACACACACCACACGCTTTTGGGCAATCATCTGGGGCTTCCACTGGCCCGCACTTAACCTTGATGTGAACCTCTCCGTGTGTGCCATGTCTGACATCCTCAGGCCCACAGGCACGTTGCTTGGTAAGCGGACTGGGCCTTTGTGTGAAGGAAAAGGTACCTCTTCTTTTGCATGGACAGAAGCCAGTGCCGGGGCTCAGGGGTTGGCAAGCAAAACAGGAGCTGGATATCAGCCTGCGCCTTCCCCTGGGTCAGCTGTCTTGTGCAATGTACAAATCACGCAACTGTCCTGAACCCTTCTGGAAAAAGCTGCTTAAATATTTATGTGAATTTGGTTCAGGGAAGGCAAGAGAGCTAGAGGGTTTTAGAATCAATCAGTAAGGGGTGATTCCACTTCTTGGAGCGGTGGCTTCGTATGCCTGCTGGGTGGTGAGGACTATTCACACACTGACAGTTGCCCATTTAGAACAGCAGTGCTGATTCCCTGATTTCCCCTCCCCTGAGGACAGAAAGCAAGACATTGTGCACGTCAGAGACGCCTGCCACCCTGGGTACATATATGGAGTAGCAAAGTATTCATTCCAGCGCTGCAACTTTCCATGAAGAAATCCAAGCTTCCTTTCATTTGTTGTTGTTTTAACCAAAAAGCCAACTTTCTGTTCTTTCTTCTCCTACCAATCCCTTGGTTTCATACAACGCTTAGACAAAGGAGCTCTTAATGCCTCTATGGTTTAAAACTCAACCAACCCACCCATAGATAGAGGGGCCAAAATCATCGTACAGATGACCCTGAGTCACTCAAAGGTCGAGTGTCTGGTTCGAGGTCACATGACGTCCGATGGCTGCAGTGGGGCTGTAATCCGAGACTCCTGCCTCCACTCATCTAGGGTAGACCATGGCCCTCCATGTGCCATGCCTCGTGCTGAAGATGGGCATGTAAACGGATTTTTCTCATATTCTAGAGAAGTTTTCTGCCGTGTTTTGGCCAGTGGAAAAACACAATGAGTCAAAACAAATTCTTCTTTCAAAGGATAAAAGTCTAGTATATTTGTAATCATTTGGCAGCTAGTATCCAGGCTGAGGCCAGCCGCTATAGCTAAGATGAGCAAGAAAGGAAACGCATTGAAAGGAATTCATGCAGATTTCACTTTGTAGTGAGTGGTAACAGAAAAAAAATTGCAGTAAAAACCTTGGGACTCAAACCCTATTTTTAGAGTCTTTTGAGTTAATCTACAGAAAAATGATTTGAATCAGTTTGTAAAAAAGGGAGTGGGGGGGGGCAGTGGAATGCCAAAATTGGCACCTAGGACAAAGGAGACTCGGGCCTTACACAGATCGGGAGCCCCAGCAAACTCAGAGTCACTTTGAGAATTTTGTAGGGAAATGAAAAGTTGCGGCCCAAGGACAGGATTAAACATAATCATACGATGGGGCGCCTGGGTGGCACAGCGGTTGGGCGTCTGCCTTCAGCTCAGGGCGTGATCCCGGCGTTATGGGATCGAGCCCCACATCAGGCTCCTCTGCTATGAGCCTGCTTCTTCCTCTCCCACTCCCCCTGCTTGTGTTCCCTCTCTCTCTGGATGTCTCTATCTCTGTCAAATAAATAAATAAAATCTTTAAAAAAAAACATAATAATACGAAGACGTGTGGAAGGGTAAACAGCAAAAACATTACCTAGGCAGGAGAGACTACATGATTTCCTGTAGTGTGCACATCCGCTGAAGTGCTATTTACAAGCCAGGAAAACTGGATGACAAATCTGGGAGGGGAAATGTACAAAACCCTGAACCGACAGCCACTTCCGTTGCCATGTGGATTTGATGCGCCATGAGAAATGGAGAGATGAGGAGATTGCACAGAACACGTGGGCAGCTAGGAAGCAGAACTGTTTCCCGCGAGAATCAGCAGCATTCCGGGGTCATCCAGAGCCTGCGTTCTTGGCTGGGGCACCAGTGGGTGGGGAGGGAAGGGCCTGGTGTCAGGAACTTTCTGGTTCTACCTGGCAGATAGTTTATACCTCTTTCTACTGAGAAAAATGCTCGGTCTTGTGCCAATTCAGTCTTTGCCCTGTAAAAGTTGGGAACCATAAGGACACAACTCTACCCTTTATTTTGATCATTTTTGTAAATGTAGGTAAGTTCAGTATTGGGGGATGCCCTTGCCTATGACAAACTTGGCAGGTCACCGGAGCGCAGCGATGTTCTTGATCACGCGCTCCTGCTTCAGGGAGATACTCCTCGTGCCTCTAGGTCTGGGTTTTTCTGCATTTAATGCTACAACTTCCGTTCTTTCTTTAAGAAGTACCTACCCACATAATATATCACGATTCTGCAAAATAAGTTTTAAAGAAAACCAAGTTTTCTCATCAACTTTGAAGTATTATCAGTCACGGTATGCAATCTCATCTTATCTTCAGACTTGACAAGAACAGTCCTTTCCTCTCTCAGCTCCAGGTTCTTTTTCTGGAAGTGGGTGCCAGCAGGCAAACCTGGCAACCGAAGCCCCGTGGGGATTTGTTGTCTGCTTCCTGGCATGTATCTGCCCCAGGCTCAGGCTCTCCGCTGCTCTGACTAGCCATAGTTAGTCTGACTTTCAAGCATCTTTCCTTTTGATCTCCTGGTGTCCTCTCTCTCCATGCATCTTACAGCAGCAAGGCCAAGAGTGTAGTAGCTAATTTTGTATGTCTTGTAACCTCCTCCTGAATAGTTTCTGCAAGTGGAAAGTTTCGTGGCCAGACTGAATCTGTGTCATTTCATTTTCACCCCCATGGAGAGAGTAGGGACTGATGCCATCATTTAAAAACTAAGGAATTGAAACAAACCATGAGACTCTTAGTGATAGAGAACAAAATGAGGGTTGATGGAGGAGGTGGGTGGGGGATGGGCCAGATGGGCGATGGGTATTAAGGAGGACACTTGCCATGATGAGCACTGGGTGTTGTATGTAAGTGATGAATATTGTGCTGTATGTTAACTAGAATTTAAATAAAAAATTTAAAAAATGTGAAGTTGAGTTATGGAGATGATAACTGAAATATAGACATGCTCCCTGATACCCCAATAGGGGATATTTTCAGGAAAAAGAGCCTGGAGAACTTGGTCCTTTTTATGATGCCTTGAAAGCATAAAAAGACCAAACTAACTTTACATTACTCTTATAATATGGCATCCTCCAGACCCGTGGTTCTCATCACTGGCTCTACGTTAGTATTTCCCTGGGAAGCTTTTAAAAGTATTAATGCTCAGTTCTTACCCACATCAATTAAATCAGGTGTGGCTTTCTTTATATTTGTCCTTTTTGGAATTTGCTGAGCTTTTTGTATCTATGGATCACATCTTTCATCAGTTTTAGAAAATTCTCAGCCATAATTTGTTCAAATGTTGCTTCTTCCCCGTTCTTTCTTCTCCTGGGATTGCAATTATACATTTGTTAGACTAATTTGACTATGGCTTCCATGTTTTTGTTGTTGTTGTTGTTCTGCTTTTTCTCTGTATTTTATTTTGAATATATGAAATCTGCTTTTTCTTGAGTTCCCTAACCCTGGCCTCTGACTTGCCAGTCTGATGTTAAACCCAACCAATGCATTCTTACTTTCAGATATTTAAAATGTTCAGTTCTAGAGTCTCCTCTGACTCTGTTTCATAGATTTCAATTCTCTGTTGAAATCCTCCATATTTTAATCATCTGTCCCCCTTTCCTTTTATTTTGTTTAACATATTAATAATAGTTGTTTAAAGACCTTGTCTGTGAATTTCAGCATATAGGTCATCTGTCTGCTTGCTTCAAATGGCTGTGTTTTTTTCTCTTCTTATGTCTTGTAACTTTTTTTCTTGTAACTTTTTATTTTATGCTGGACATTGTATATAAAGAAGAGTAGACTAAAGTTTATATTACTTTGACTCAGAATTTGTCCTTTGGTGATTTAATCAGGAATGGGGCTTCAGTCAAATTCAGTCTATCGCTGGTTTCAAATGTTTACAAGTGGAGAAAACTCTGCTTGGTTTGACTGCTAGCCTAGCAGGTCTCTGCCTCCTCTATTCTGCCTACAGAGCTTCCTGGGCAGTTGGTCTGCCTTTTGGCACTCCTTTTTTTTTTTTTTTTAAGATTTTATTTATTTATTTGACAGAGAGACAGCCAGTGAGAGAGGGAACACAAGCAGGGGGAGTGGGAGAGGAAGAAGCAGGCTCGTAGCGGAGGAGCCTGATGTGGGGCTCGATCCCATAACGCTGGGATCACGCCCTGAGCCAAAGGCAGATGCTTAACCGCTGTGCCACCCAGGCGCCCCTGCCTTTTGGCACTCTTAAACTTTGATCTCTAGTTTTTGGCAAATATCTTAAGAAATAGACTGCTTGTGTGTTTGAAGCAGATGCTTCTCTTGAGACAGACTTTGTCTCCCCACTATTGCAAGACTACAGTGTATTTCAGTATGCTATTTTATTTTTATTTATTTTATTTTTTAAGGCCTTTAAAAGATATTTTATGTATTTATTTGAGAGAAAGAGAGTATGTGTGTACAAGCAGGGGGAGTGGCAGAGGGAGAGGGAGAAGCAGGATCCCTGCTGAGCAGGGACCCCGATGACACGGGGCTTGATCCCAGGACCCCAGGATCATGACCTGAGCCAAAGGCAGGTGCTTAACTACTGAGCCACCCAGGCCCCCCCAGTATGCTATTTTAAAGAAGTTTCCTGACCTTCTAAGTGCCTCTTGACTTAGCAAATGAACCATAGGGGAAAATGGCCTTTGTGCCTATAGGGCTCCCGAGGTTTCCAAATTATCATTCCAGCTCTGTACAACCTCCACAAGCTAGGGTAGTTTTTCTTTCTTACAGTGTTCAGCCCATGCTCAAGCCTCATCTTGCACTTAGAAATGACAAATATTCCCAGGGTAGAAAGCAGCCAGTGGCTGCCTACTCATCTTGGAAGTATTCTCTTGCCTTTGATTGAGATCGATTAGTTTTTTTTTGCTTCTCCAGCTTTATGGTGTCTTGGCTAACATGATTTTAGTAATTTTGCTGGCTTTTTAAAATTGTTGCAGCTAGAGCAGCGTCCTGTCGCTTTCCGTTACATTTTACCTGGAACCACAGTTCAGTTAGACCATACTCTCTGGTGGTTAAGCATTGGCTTTGGTAGAGGCATCTTATAAAATTGGAGGGGGAAAATAAGATAAATAAAAGATGCCATGATTTGGGGAGTATACTATTTGAAAGAATAAACTCATTTATTGCAAAGTCTTCCCTTCTAAAGAAAGGTCTTACTCAGATATGTCCTTATTCTTTGTTGCTATTCACTAAGTCAATGAGAGAGTAACTAATTGTCCACCTCAAAACGCTTAACGTACCTAGAACATGGAGCAGGAGAATCATCAGTGAAAAGTCTACAAGTGAGATCTCTGAAAACATACAACCATATTTAGTATAAAATAAGAAGTCTCCATGATGTGAATACACATTATGTGATCTTTCTTCACACATGCTTATCCTTTTCCCCTTCTGACCTTTTGCAGTCTATGTCACAGATGCATACAATTATGAGTGGAACGTGTGTAATTTTTTTCTTGTATGATAACCCTGTGTCCCCAAACAGATAATAAGCTTCCTGTGATCGTTGATAGGACTCAGAGCAGTGCTGAGCAGACATTTTTTTTTTTTTTGATTAATTGATTGTTTGACGTTTTCCACTGGCATTCAGCTAATGCATTTGGACAGAGGAAAAAACATATTGGGTTTGCAGATTCTAGAATATATGTAGTGAATTTAGAGCAAAGACATACACAAACCTTGCAATTGCTCACCATTCATTGGAAATAATTGTATGAAAGATGCAGGGAGCTTGCTAATTTGTTTCATATTATCAAAATTGTTTAAAATTGGAGGAGGAGGTAATAGAATGTTTTTCCAGAAGGTGGCTGGATACAGTATAAATGTATACGTGTTTTTTTTTTTTTAATTTATTTATTCATGAGAGAGCGAGAGGGAGAAGCAGACTCGCTGCTGAGGAGAGAGCCCGATGCGGGACTCGATCCCAGGACTCTGGGATCACGACCTGAGGCGAAGGCAGATGCTTAACCGACTGAGCCATCCAGGTACCCCTGTATATGTGTCTTGAATTATTTACTGGTTATATTGGAAGGCAGTGGTATTGACTGATTTGTCCTACAAAGATTCTTCTCTACCTACCACCCTTACTTTCTCATTTAATCGAGTTATACAGAGGAAAGCTAAGAACAGAGTTACGTAAAATATAGAACGGGCTTTGGTATGATTTCCTTGACCTTTGAATCAGATTCAATCCAATAATATGCCAACATGAAGAAAAGATAGTACAGAATCAGAGGCTTGGAAATACAAAGAATCCATAGATTGAAGTCTTCTTGAGTCATTTAAGTTAAATATATGCTTTTATTACACAAAACATGCTTACATTTTTTAATCATTCAGATTTACATCAGTCTAAAGAGCATAAGTTCTCACAGGATCTTACACCTGGGGAGTGGATCATTTCTGTTTTGAAGCCACAATACTTGTCATTCTCATTTAAAAGGATGCAACTTTTATCTACTTGTAGGTGCATGGGCATGAAGATATGTCAAAAGACCAACTGCATGATTTAAAGACTATCCATTGATTTGTGATTTCCTGGGGAATCTGTCCTCTTTGGCTGATAGAGTACAAAAGGGAGCTTTCCACTAAACAGATGTGTATATATCTTTCACTCTCCCTTGCTCTCTATAATATTAAGTAATTATCTAGTGTAGACAGAACAAACTTATGAGGCTACAGATCTGTAGATTGTCTGTAGATCACTTGGGCAAAGTGTGCGTTGTGCATAAATGAAAATATTATCAAATCACAGAATATATTGAATGTTAGGACACCTGATTACACTCTGTCAATTAACGTCCAATGTCCAATTCCTCATGCTTTAACGTTTCATTTCCCCTTTTGGCCAGAATTTTCTAGGCCATCTGATGCTATTAATGAAAAGGAGCAACTGCCTCTCTGCCTGAGCTGCGTCCTGAGTTATCCTTTGTGAGTAATTTAGGTTTACATAATTGCTAGAAGTTATCCTTACGTTGGTTCTTCTGTTTGGAGGGAATGCAGTCGTTCCACTTTTTGGTAGGAATCTTGCTGTCATTCGATCATCTCAATGAGTGTTAGAGACAAAGAGCCCTCTATCAATTTAATGGAGCACGCTTATTTACAAATGTCCAAACACACTCAGTGAGGCCAGGCCAGTAACTCAGTGCCCCGCAGCTCATTGGCGAGAGTCAAGTTTACAATCGAGGTCTTGGTATTCTGACTGTGCTGTATTTCTGCAGTTTTTACCCTAGAACTTTGCAATTTTGACTTAGCCTTGCTGTCTGATACTGAATATACTGATGTTGAGGCCATTATTAACGCAGCTAGTTCTGGAAGATCTTGCGTGTGTGGATAATAAAAATAACCACCTTCTTTGAAGAAGAAGGTCACTCTTCCTGTGTAATCAGAGCAGGTGGGACAAGTCCTTCAAAAATTTCCTCCCTAGACTTTCCAGAGGGTAAATGACACTCTCCCCATTTTACTTGCTTTCAACTGTTGAGCTAGAATCTTGACCGGTGAACATATTGCGTATCGAGTGGCTAGAAACACAGCGGGGGGGGGGGGGTCAGTTTTATTGCATTTTCTGTTAGGAGAACATCCTTAAATTATATTGAATTCTTGCCTTATAAAGCACCACATGGCTCTTTGCTTTAGTGGCTGCTGCTTTACCATGCAGGCTACTTGGAAAGTAATTAAATTGAACAGACACTGCCCTTGATTTAAAGTCAGAGGGGGAAGCAGTTAATTGAATAGAAATGACAGTTCTTCTTCTCCTTCTTCTTCTTTTTTTAAAAGCTAAGCCAAGCTTAGAGACAACGTAAATATTCAAGGCAAACTGCCCTAAACGATCAAGATGAATCATTTGCTTGGTGAGTACGATTTATTTTATTTCACTTGATAAGCAACAGAAACATTTGAGTCCTTCGTGCTTCTCTGCACGCCCTTTCTCTCCAGCCAAATCACAGTTGGACTTTGTGATTCCTTGTCACCTTGGTGCAGAGGCTTTCAAAACTTTTCTCACTGGATTTTTCTGGTCTGTTTTCAGGTTGAAGGGGCGTGTGTGACAGAAGCTGGGAAATAAAAGATGGGATTGTTTTCTTGTCATCCTGTACCCTTGCCACCTGGCTGCCGTGATTCCGGTGAGTGGAGATACATAATGGCCATCTCAATGCAACGCGCTCCTTTATTTCCCGGGGGTCAGGCACCAGGAGGACCAGGAGGGCTTAAGATCTGTTGAAATGTGACCCTCTTTGGAGCAGGGGGAAGAGTTCCCCGGCATGGAGAGGGGTGAAGGAAATGACTTCAAGGCAGAGTTCACAGAGTTCTGAAATCAATAGTTAAAAGTAAAAATGCTCATTTTTCAAGAACAAAGTATAATTAAAATGTCCCCAGGGGTGAATGAGGAGAAACAATGTCCTTATCAAATAACAGATTTAAAATTCCAAAGTGAAAAAAAAAATCAAATTTCAACTCTGATTTCTGCTGCCATATAGAGAGTTTTAGCTCTTAGGGCATTTGTGTTGGATGTCTTTATAGCTTGCCCTATTCAATTCTATTTTCCTTTTAACGATTTCTTATTCATCGCCAGCCAAATTCTTAATCTTCACACCCCAGGAGAGATCACCTTGGACCTGATGGATCTGTGTAGAAGAGAAGACAGAGAAAACCAGCGTTTCTCCATGTTCCCATGGTTCTTCTGGAACTATCAGAAGTGGAAATCTTTTCACCTTTGCACTACGAAGAAAGCAACCAGGCATTAACAATACATTGGCTTCTGCATACTCTTTGGTAAGCAAGGGCTTCTGCCCCTGAGCCCAGCGTTCTAGTCTGAAGGTCAGGGAGCAGGCTTGCGTAACCCTAAGGAAGGTGAATGTGAGAATGAAGGATGGGAGGCAGTTAGGTGAGACTCAGGCGAGCTTCTGGCTCTGTCACTAACTATCCCTTAGACGATGCCAAGTTCTCTCTTTGGGCCACAATTCCCTATGGCTGCAAAGTGAAGGGATCCAATAAGATGACTAAACTTCTCTTAGCTCTGACATGACTATGTGCCAACTTCCCCCCCCCCACTGCCCCCCTCACTCCTCCCCAGGACATTCAAATGGTGGAATCAGATATAAATTCAGACAGCTAGGCACGTGGACTGGAGGCTGTGAGCTGACTTGGACCTGAGTGCAGCCTGGGAACACGTGCATACAACACAGGTGAGCTTTTTTTTTTTTTTTTTTTTGGACAGAGAGAGCGCACATACGTGAGAGGAGGTGGGGTAGAGGGGGCAGAATCTTGAGCGAGCTCCAAGCCCAGTGCAGAGCCCAAAGCAGCGCTCCATCCCATGACCCTGAGATCTTGACCTGAGCTGAAATCAAGAGTCGGATGCTTCACTGACTCAGCCACCCAGGCGCCCCACAGATGAGCTCTTTTTAAGCAGCACCCGTATTTTTGGAAGGGTTCATGAAATGAGGGGATTCTTCCCCGCAGGAATGAATGGATCTGCAATTAACAAAGAATAAAAAAAAGTTGAATTTTAGTTTGAGGCTGGGTGTATAACTTCCCCATTCAAAACTTTTGCAAGTTGCTGTCTTTCTAGATTCTTCAAGTGTTAAAGAAAGAGATTGGATTGGTGATCTCAAGCAGAAACCCCCATTGTGTATTTCACAGAAAAGTTTCAAGAACTAATAACAAGTGTTTGAGCGAGGGGCAAAGGACTCTGCTTAAACACGAGATTAAGCAGGCATCATTACTACTGGACTTCTCAATATTGTTAACACGCTAATAGTACATTTTGAGCTTATAAGGTAGTTGTACAGAATATACTATTTACTGAACTTATGTAATTATAGAATTCATTCCTCCCCCTCAAACATTATTATTATTAATTATTATTATTATTATTATTATTATTACCTTAAGCAACTAGTGTCTGAGGAGGACAGTTTGGGGAACGTTGCCTTAAGGAGTCAATGCTTTAATATCCAGATACTCCAGAAGAAATGTCCCATTTGTATGTCAGCAAAGAGGAGGTTCAGGTTTGATGCACTGAAGACTTTTCCATGTAGAACCATGTAGTGGGTGCTGAAGACGACTGTGGGATTTTCCTGCCAACCTTGGCTCCATCAGCCCACGGACCATTGTTTGGGTGCCCGTGCAACCAAGGCTTTCTTAAGCAGTTAAGCCCTCCGCTTGGTGAATGAAAACAAAAAGCCGGCCTTCAGAATGAAGAGCCAATGATTAGAAAAAGTGAAATAAACACGCGTGTAAAATTGGTTGCAGTTTTATGTAACCATTGGGAGTAATATTTTCAAGTTCAGTTGTGTGGCATTCCTTGCCTTATGATTTCACGCTGTGGCCAAGAACTCACTATTAGCATTGACATGAAATCTGTGGGTGTTGTTGCTTATCTCGACTGTTATGTAATCCTATTACTCATTAGGATGTGGTGTTCTGGTTGTGCAGTCTCCAGCATTTCTCAGGCAACTTAATTACACAGGCGACTTAGTAGGAGAGCATTCGAACTCACAGAAGAAGGATCTCCAGTGGCATGTTTTTTAAAAAAAAAAAAGTGCTGCTTTCAAGGCCTTGGGTTACCATTTTTCTTCTGTTGTTGCAGGTTTTGGTTCGAAAAGAACCTTATTGTCTGACAAATGTAGGTTACGTAGCACCCAGGAAAGTCCCTCTCTGCAGCACAGGAGACACTGGAGCCGGAAGTCAGAGGTGGCCGGCCGAGATCGCTGCTGCCAGAGGCTCATCACGCACCCAGCACCTGCATCCCTTCCGACTGGTGCGGAAAGCAAAGTGAACGATGCGTAAAGAGAGGTGGTCCTCTCCACGTCCTCCTTGGGTTTCCAGATGCAGATAACTTTCATCGGCCATTGCACGTTCCTGATAAGCACAGTTTTGTGGTACCCCATGATCATCATTCTACGCATAGAGGTGGTGGCCAAGACTTAGGTTCAAATGAAAGAATGAATGGATTAGAAAAACTTGGGAGAGTGAAAAGATGGGCATGCTGATGCTGGCTCCAGCAGCAACCAGCTGCCTGATCGCTGCAGAGCTCGGCCTTTCTTGGCTGTGGTTTCTGTTTTTTTTCACTGACTTAGATTGGGGCTCCTCACCCCCAAAGTAGGCTCTATTTCTAGTAGAATACTGTAGAGTCCTCTAGTAGCATTATGTGTCACGTTCTTTTTTTTTTTTTTTTTTTGCCATTTTTGCCCCTTTCTTTTCCAGAATTTGTAGAAATTTCTAACAGAAAGGGGAATGAAGGGGCGCCTGGGTGGCGCAGTCGTTAAGTGTCTGCCTTCGGCTCAGGGCGTGATCCCGGCGTTCTGGGATCGAGCCCCACATCAGGCTCCTCCGCTGGGAGCCTACTTCTTCCTCTTCCACTCCCCCTGCTTGTGTTCCCTCTCTCACTGGCTGTCTCTCTCTCTCTGTCAAATAAATAAATACAATCTTAAAAAAGAAAAAAAGAAAGAAAAGAAAGAAAGGGGAATGAAGCTCAGTTTGGCACCTTCTCTTTGTTCCAAACACTTCATTCTTAGCTCCAACCCTTCTCTCTTTGGCTACCATGTGCCTCATCCCTCCCCCACCCAGGCATAAGTGGATCTCAGCTTTGAGTTACAAGATCAGTACGTCCTGGGGTGTAATACACAGCATGGTGACTCTAGTTAATAATACTGTATTGTATATTTGAGACTTGCTAAGAGAGGAGATCTTAACATTCTCATCACGAGAAAAAAGATCTGTGACTATGTGTGCTGATGGACGCTAACCAAACCTACCATGGTGGCCGTTTCACGATACGAACGTACATCGCAATGTTATGCTGCACACCTTGAATGAATACAACGCTGTCTGTCAGTTATAGCTCAGGAAACCTGGAAAAGGATCTCAGATAATAAAAAGATAAAGTAATAATAAAATCATAAAGGTGATAGTCATTTGTGAAATCTTGCTACATTCTAAGTGATTTTCATACCCTATTTTATTAAATTCACGTAACATTTGTGTTGGAATCATTACTATTCCTATTCTGGAAAGGAGATAATGAGGCTAGAAGAGGTTGTCATCGATATGATGTGTCACGACTACAACTACAAAGTGTCCGAGCTAGGATTTGAACCCAAGGGTCTCTGCCTCCAAAGCCCATGCTATCTCCTCACAAAAATGGTGGGGACCTTTGGACAAGATGACGCCTACAGTTCCTTGCAACTCTGTAATTCTCTGAGTCTATGTCACCACTGTCTTTTCTATCTAGTGTCCCATTCCTTGTGCTTCCTCTGACAGAACAGCCGGAATAATCATGGCACCTATTTGGTCTGGGGTGGCCATTATTGAGAAGCTTATTTGTGAAGTTTGGGTTGAAGATATCACCGTCTGACTTCCTCCAAGTTGGGTTCCATGTTTTACTCATCTTTTTTATATCTAGAATAACCCGTGAGGTCAGTTTTATTTTTTATTATTGACATTTCATAGGCAAAGAAACGAACGCAAAAGGTAAAGAGAAGGCTGTAGAGATACTTCATAATAAAGTCAGACTTGAATCCAGGCTTCTTGTCTAGAAGTCAGGTACTATTTCCATTCAGTGATGGTACATAGTAGGCACTTAATAAATAGTCATCAAATGAATTAATGATAGCATAATATCTCAACTTGTTTGGAATGCTTTTATAATACAGGTGTCGGGGGTGCCTGGGTGGCTCAGTCAGTTAAGCGTCCAACTCTTGGTTTCAGCTGGTCACGATCTCATTGTCCTGGGATTGAGCCCTGTGTTTGGCTCCTCGTTCAGCACAGAGTCCGCTTGAGACTCTCTCTTCCACTCCCTCTGCTCTTTCCCCCTGCCCCCACCCCCGCTCTCTCTCTCTCTCAAATAAATAAAAACAAATTAAAAAAAAAGTAAAATACAGGTGTCAAATGGCTCACGTGCAAACCATCTGTAGATCTGCTGTATTGAGAGGCCCAGATGTTTGCGAGAGAATGCAGGACACAGCCAAAGAATAAAAATGAAAGTCTTGATGCTCATCAGCCATGAGCACCTGCCTGATGTGTTCTGGGGGGTGCCTGGGGGTCTGAAGCTGGAGATTAGGCTGTTGTCACTCGTCAGGGTGATGCATCACTGAAAGTTTGCTAAAAAGGTCAGCAGCCTTTGGGATAAGTTAAGTTTTCACCACTCAAAGAAGAATATTGTGCTCAGCCAGAAAGATCCTCAGGGAGATCAGACTCCTTGAGAAGGATCTCTTTCTCTTTGCTCACTCCCACCCCCAGCTCCCGGGTTTTTCACGATGACTTTGGGGGGAGGGTGGTGTTCATATACGAAGGGAAATGCAAGCTCGGAGCGATGAGGTGACAGTAACCGAATCAGTGAGTTTTCTGTCATTTGCAAGAGGAAAACAATCCTCCTGCAACGGTGAAGACAGAAAAAGGTCTTCACTGAAGTGTTGCATGGCAGCACGTGAATATCCTTCCGGATAGTAATTTAACATGGGTCTGAGGCACGGGGATGTGGTTCCATGCCTATTGTCCTCAAAATTCGTCTCATCAGAACATGCTTGCCCCAACTTGGGACTCATTCCTCCATGAGTATTTATTTGACTTTTTTTCCTTTTCCTTTTTTTAAAATTTAAATTCAATTTAGTTAACATAGAGCGCGCTATTCACTTCAGGGGTAGAATTAAGTGGTTCATCAGTTGCATAGAGCAAACACCCAGTGCTCATTCCATCACGTGCCCTCCTTCATGCCCATCCCCCAGCTACCCCAGCCCCCAGCCCCTCCCTTCCAGCAGCCCTCAGTTTATTCCTTAGAATGAAGAGTCTTTTATGCTTTGCCTCCCTCCCTTTTTTAATCTTATTTTATTTTTCCCTCCCTTCCCTATGTTTGTCTGTTTTTTTTTTTTTTTTTTAAGATTTTATTTATTTATCTGACAGAGAGAGAGAGACAGCCAGCAAGAGAGGGAACACAAGCAGGGTAAGTGGGAGAGGAAGAAGCAGGTTCCCAGCGGAGGAGCCTGATGCGGGGCTCGATCCTAGAACGCCGGGATCACGCCCTGAGCCGAAGGCAGAGGCTTAATGACTGAGCCACCCAAGCGCCCTGTGTCTGGTTTTTTTAACTTAAATTCCACATGAGTGACATCATATGGTATTTGTCTGTCGCTGACTTAAAGACATGTCCTCACTTATGGATTTTCTTTTCCTACAGGTCTGTGCCAATAGGAATACATTTTTCTGCCTTCCTTAAGGCCTCTGAAATCACGAGAAAGCCACCTGATTCTTCTGCACTTCAATTCTCTTGGGAAGAAATGGGGAAAATGACAGTAGCCATCATGTAAGATAATGTGTGAAGGCTCTAGAACAACACACATGTTTGTTCTCACTGTTGGTGTCCATTCTGCTTTCATAAGAGGAAGCACATGCTTCTTCCTCTGTTGGCATCACCATCATCATCATCATCATCATCATCATCACCATCACTCTTATCAACACTTACTGAACATGCGTCACCGGTAGAGCAGGTGTCAGACCCTGGTGAGACAATAAGCACAAGGCATCTTTGGAGTAGCGAGGTTTATAATTTAATTGGGAAGACCACATATGCTTATAAATGAAATAACATGGCAAAGCATCCTAAGATCAGTGTTGACTGAATACGGTGGCTACGAAAACCTAGGAGAAGTCAGATGGAGGGACCATACAGAGGATGGTGTGCGTGGGGCGGTGCCTGAGCTGGCCTTGAAGGTTGGGTAGGTAGTGCTTGGTAGTCCATGGTCCAACGGTATGTCTGTTGGCCAAGGACTAGGGAACAGTTAGCTATGGAACAGAGAGGTCATGGCAGATCCAGACAGGCAATGTCCCTATTGACACTCTACTCTGGCCATTGAACTAACCAGTGATAGCACCTTATCTCTCTGGGTTTTCTATTCCTCTGCCTTTCTTGGATCCGGAAGACCTTGCCAGCGCTAAGGACTGAAGACATTTTGTTGAGCTGTTAAGTGGCTTGTCACAATATTTATTGTAGTTATTGAGATTAGGCTACATACTTGAGATATGTACATTTTTGTATAAACAGAGGTTGAAGAGAAAATTAGTTTGGGGTTTTGTAATCTTGAAAATGGCAGCCAGTAAAATAAGATTCATATATCATCTCCAGAACTGTTTATATCTGACTTTTATTTCACCATGTGCAACACGCCCTGTATCTCAACCTACTTGTTGTCCTTGGTGAGGAACAGCTCACCCACTTTGTGCTTCTGGCAAACAGCCCCGCTGGCTCTGTTCTTCTGGTGCAAATGGACCCTTCTGTGCAGGTTCTCGGGAATGTGGCCCCGAGGATGAGGTGCACCCCTAACTTCACAATTAATGAGCTTTGGGACGTTCTCTTTGTAGGCCTCTGTCTTCTCATTTCGATCATGAAATAGCTGATCTAGCCTCATGGTATTTCAAAACCTCTTTATTATTTTTTATTTTTTTAAGATTTAATTTAATTTCAATTCAATTAATTAACCTATAATGTAAAATTAATTTCAGAGGTAGAGTTCAGTGATTCATCCGTTGCATAGAACATCCAGAGCTCATTCTATCACGTGCCCTCCCTAATACCCGTCACCCAGTTACCCCATCCCCTCGTGCTCAAACCCCTTGTAGCAGGAAGCCACATCTTCCTGCAGAATCTTCTAGGAATCATAATTTATAAAACTAACAGTTTTCTAGCAAAGACAGAGATGAGACAGAGGTTAAGGAGACCTCAGTGCTGGTGATGGGCCTCTCGGTTCCTGGCTTTAATGACTAGGGCACTACGGAAACATGGCTGAATAAGGTTGAATCGAATACTCTTTAAAGTCTCTTCCAGTAATGATATTTGGTTATTCTAATTCTGTGCATGAAAAAAAAAATCATAATAGAACCAGGCCTGGCATCCTTGTGTGTCATGGAAGTGGAATGCCATGTAGGTTCCATTTTGGGGGAAAGTTCCACATCACAGACAAACTGCCAAGCCAATGGGATTCTTTGTCTGGGTTTATGTAATGTTTCAGTCTTGTTTCATTTACTTGTGGACCTCTCTAACAGGTTGTGGGAGGCAGGTCTAGAATTTCTGTACCAACTGGGGTGCTTGAATCACTTGTTTTTTTGGAAAACATTTGTATTTGAGGAATAATTTATTTCTACTATTCATAATAAAGGCAAATCATCAAATGGTATATAATTGCCTCTCTTGCTTATTATCATTTTCAAACCATTAGTGGAAAAGCCAACTCAAATCTTATATTCATGTTGAATTGCCTATGTATATAACATATATGTATCTCCCATGTATCTGGGTAATAAACGCTTATCTAACAAAAACATAACATAAAGATATCTATCATATTTTTGTACATTTGATATGTTTAAAAACAGCAAGGAGATAAAACATTTTGGTGTCAAGTTGATAGCAATTATATTTTAGAATGAGCACTTGCTCTCCTCTGGGAGATCATATCATATAAGGCTTCCCTGAGGAAATGATCTTCGAGCTGTGGTTTGATTGGAAGTATGTGCTTATGAGCTGAAGGTAGGTTGTGGTTAGGAAAGACTTTTAGAGGGAGTACAGGAGAGGCAAGAGGATATTCTGCGGATAAGGGAACTTGGTGTAGAGAAGAGGCCGAGGGAAGCTCAGACGGTGGGGGGAGCCCAGACTGGGGGCAGGGGCTGCAGAATAAAGCTGCCGGTGGATATTGAGGCCGATCCCGCACGTCATTCTGAAGATTTGGGTCTTTACGCTCAGAGCAACAGGAAGACGTGGGAAGGCTTAAGGAGGCTGTATGAGTTATAAGATCAGGTTGTGGTTTCTAATGTGGAGCATGAGTTGGAGTGGGGAGAGCTGGCAGGGGTGTGTGGGGAGAGTGGTTAGTCCAGGGGATACCCGTGAAGAGAATTGGACACACCCGAAGGGCAGTAATGGCAATGGGGCTCCGTGAAGGATTCAGTATGAGTAGAAAGAGAGAAAAGGACCAAAATTGGTCCTCACATTCCCACTTCAAACTTTTGGAGTATATTTGCTATATTCATTGCAACAGGAAGATAATTTGACATTTGGGGGGCAGATGCTGGAGACATTAAGGTAATGGGGGTAACAGCTTGACGTATGGGTCTAGAACCTACAGAAGGGTCTGGGCTGCAGATGTAATTTTGGGAGTCACGGACCTGTTAATGATTCAGCTGGTCAACAAACTACTGGTAGGGTGAGCTTGCTTAGGGAAAGAGCCAAGGGGAAGAGATAGGGCCTTCAGCCAAACCTTCCAGAATCTTTACCATTTAATCACTTGGCAGAGTGGGATAACCTGGCCAGGGAGAGTGGCAGGAGGCCAGTAGTGGGGAGGGAGATGGGGAGAGGGTGGAATGGCCACGAGGGAGGCAGACGAGGGGAAGAAGGGAGGACTGGACGATATCCAGGGATTTTGCATTTGGACTCATGGCGGAAGCCAGGTTGGGAGTGTTCCCATCCTTCCAGGGGAGGGATGGGAACGGAGGCCACAGGGGAATGGGCTGGAAGGAGAGGGTGTCAGGGAATGGAGGCAGTAGAGAAGGAGAGGGAAGAGGGGCGAGTGGCAGAGTCCGCAGGAATGGGATGAAGCCCGGGGATGAGGCCCTCGTGGGGCATCGTGTGTTAGCAATGGGGCCGCAGAGATGGGCTCCACTCAGGAACCTCTGGGGAGCACGGATTCAAAAGGTGCATAGTAAAAAACAGAAAATTTATCTTAAAATGTAGGAGGAAAGTGGGCAGTCTCTAGTTTTCTTTTATTTATTCAATTATGAATTCATCAAATATCACTTACTGAACTGACAATGCCAAACAATTCTCTGAATTCTTGGTTCTCAGGAATCTGTGCCAAAATAGACATGCCCCCTCCCTTTTTTTCTAAAGATTTTATTTATTTATTTGTCAGAGAGAGAGAGAGAGAGCACAAGCAGGGGGAACTGCAGGCAGAGGGAGAAGCAGGCTCCCCACTGAGTGAGGAGCCTGATGTGGGACTCGATCCCAGGACCCTGGAATCAAGCCCTGAGCCGAAGGCAGACACTTAACCCACTGAGCCACCCAGGTGTCCCGACGTGTCTCCCTTTTTTAAAGCATTGTTTGTACAGCTCAGAAAGAGAAGAAGGAGCTTTAACCTATGTTTACACATCCCATTAGCTAATTACAGCTAATAAATCTGTTTGGTCAAATGGACATTAGCAGCTCTGTATTTACACATTACTGAACACATGTGAGAGAAAGATAGCTGTCTGTTTGAGGGCTGACTTGTCATAGGCTCTGTAACTTTAGGCATCTCATCTCGTTCAGCAGCCCTCTTCTTTTAGATCACCTTCCTTATCCCCATTTTACAGATCACCAAAGTAAGCCTTTGAGAGATGAAGGAATTTGCATATTTAATAAGAAGTGAGACTGCGCTAGAGACCCAATTCTGTTAGATTCCAGAATGTCTTCTCCATGTTTGATTCTCTACTGCCTCTCAAAAAGTCTGAATCTCCCCCTCTATGTAAACAAAACACTTGGGGATGTGTATTTGAATGCTCGGTTCCAATTTTGTTCAGTGGATAAGTCAATGAAATGGCATGTAGCAAATTATATGAGCACGGAACAGTTCAAAGGCAAAGGATAACTTATGTAAATTTTACAAATCTATTAAAGGATTATTGCTAAATTTTTATGAGTGATAACAGTATTGTGGTTATGCTTAAAAAAAAAAGAATCCTTGGGGCACCTGGGTGGCTCAGTTAGTTAAGTATCTGCCTTCGGATCAGGTCATGATCTCAGAGTCCTCTGATGGAGCCCTTGTCAGGCTCCCTGCTCAGCGGTGAGTCTGCTTTTCCCTCTGCCTCTGCCCCTCCCCCTGCTCTCTCTGTCAAATAAACAAATAAAATCTTGAAAAAAAAAGAGTCCTTATCTTTTGTAGCTACACTTTTCAATGTTTGCAGATGAAATGACATAATGTCTGATGTCCACTTCAGAAATGATGAGGTGAAAGGTGGGTCACGGGTCAATGATGAGTCATGACCCTTGATGTATACATGGGGTGCATTTTATTATTTTTCTTGTTTTTGTATACATTTAAAATTTTTCATAATGGAAAGTTTAAAAATTAATTAGATTTCATGGAACAAGAACCAAAAAAAGTGAGGGGGGAGTAAAAGTCCTTTGCAGGGAAGTCTGCTCTAGTTTTTTTTTTTTTTTTAATGGTAATTTCCTGATTTTCACCGAACTAATTACAAAACACATGTCTCTAATAGAGCTCCTTTGGGGGAGGCCATTTTTAACTATGATCTACTTTTCACTTTCTTAATACAGAACTAAGGATCGATTTCCCTAATTTATTGTGTGAACCTGAGTCAGTCTGAGTCTTTGTATTTCAGTTTCATATCTGCAAACAGGAGACTCAGTCTAGACGATGTCTGAAATTCTTTTCATTTCTAAAATTCTATAATTCTGACTAGCCAGTGAAATGCTACAGGCGTCATTATTTTGCTATTTTATTGTGAGCACCCATATTCATGGACAAAAACAGCCTAAGAATCTTGACACACCCTGAACTCAGGAAGTAAGACCACTAAATTTAACACTGCTTCTGGGGCAGAGCACATTCCTGGGTCCTTCTCCAGAATACGGGCTGTCCTGTAGGCAGCCAGGGCTTTTCACCAAGGGCGGCAAGTTTAGTACACAAAGAATTGGTTATCTTCTAGAAGGCTCCTACCTCCTGACAGATGGAATTAAACCAGTGTACAACCGGAATAAAAAGCCCTTCCTTCCATAGAGTGGAACAACTAAGGTATGTTGTCAATTACCCTTCTGAAGCCTTCTCCAGTAGGCAGATTACAACCAGAATTACTTAATCATTTTAGTAACTCCAAGTCAATGCTTGGAGTTGATATACCACTTATACAAGATACAATCCAGTTAAAGCCAAACCTGTTTTAAGGAAGATGTTTCAAGGGTATGTGGTTGAGCAATAATGTTCTCATGTGAATTCATCAGCTAACAGACCCACCTATTAGTTGATGTGATTTGGCAAGCTGTGTCCTAAAGTGTACCTCATTTGTGCATGTATCGGCTTATGTATCTGCCCAGATAGGAACTCCAAGGGCCCGAAAGGACTCATTTCAGAAACTTTTAACAAATTTTATAAAAGATGCTTAAAATACTGTCATGTAGCGTTGGAGAAATTTGACTCCCAAGCTTGTATCAGGAGAATCAGGATTTCCGATATTTTCGTATTTTAAGTCTACTTGGGGGAGTAGGTCTTACTAATATTATAATTTACCATAGAGTTAGTATTAAAACTAATATGAGTTATAATACTTATAGAACAGAACTTTTCCAACCTAGTTTCCTTTCCTGTGTCCTTGCTGAAATGCTGACCTTTAGGTTCACTGCAAATTGGAGATAAAATACGACACTTTCCTAAAACCTTTAGAAACCTCCTTTATTGAGTAAATTATTTCAATTCACACAGTGTTCTTCAGAGTTGAAGTTTCTTGGCTCCTAGGGATGATTTTAATTTGCTCTTAAATCTGAATTTAAGATTCAAATCCCCTGCCTCTTGGCTAGGAAGAGCGGGGCCAAAGGTAAGAGTTAAATTTTGATGAAAGAGAAGGGGTGAAGTAAGAGAATGAGCAAACTCTCAGAGGTTCCCCATTTTGCTCACATCATTCCTGGGGTTTAGTTGGAAGAAAAAGTGTTACATAGCAGGGCAGTTCCCAGGTCCCTTGACTTTCAAAATACATCAGGAAGGAAGAGTGGAAGAGAAGACGGGAAGAACATAAAACTGGTTGAAGATTGGGAAGAAAGAGAGGCATGTAGTTGGGTTGGAAGACAGAAGTGGTAGCTAGTGTGAGTAACAAACTAAGTCAAGAGAAAGAACTCCCCTTTCAGAGAGAGAGAGCAGTGATAGCTCTGGGCGATTAGCGTTGGCCACCGTTTGCCACATGGAGAACACCAAAGTGGTGGGCAGTTAAGCGAGGGGGAGAGGTAAGTCCCTGTGATGTCAGGTCACGGAGTGGAGGAGAGGAGAGCAGAAGAGCTAGAAACTCTGCACATGGATTGTGTATCCGTGTAGGAAAGAGTCCCCTCTCTCTGCAGTTCAGGCGATGTTGATAACGTGGGGCCCTGTACCACCCAGACATGTCTTTCTGAGATGTAGTTAAAAAAGAAATATCTAAAAATATGTTCTTACAAGTTTATAGTATAAAAATTAGAGACTACAGGTGCATTAAAGGAAAATTTAAAAAATTTGTTCATCCTATGGAGAAACAACCCTTCGGTATATATCGTGCGTACATATACATTGGGTAACTCATATTATGGTCTCTACAGAACTAACATTGAATTACCAGTCAATTTACACAAAACCACAGGCACATTTACCCAGCACATAGTAGATCTTGATAAACTTCTTTTCTTTTTTACTTCCCAGATTTTCTTTCTCAAATTTAACCTCACGGAGCTTCCTTCCTGAATTATTCCTCCCAGTGGACCTCCCAGTCCAATGCTAGGCCATATTCAGTAGCTAATCTAGGAAGGAAACGTATTTTTCACACTTTTTTTTTGACCTTATTAAAAAACTAACAAGCAGAGAACATTTCTGTTGGAAACATGGTCAACCTCTTCTTCTTTTTTTTTTTTTTTTAAAGATTTTATTTATTTATTGGACAGAGATAGAGACAGCCAGCGAGAGAGGGAACACAAGCAGGGGGAGTGGGAGAGGAAGAAGCAGGCTCATAGCGGAGGAGCCTGACGTGGGGCTCGATCCCGGAACGCCGGGATCACGCCCTGAGCCGAAGGCAGACGCCTGACCGCTGTGCCACCCAGGCGCCCCAACCTCTTCTTTTTTTGGACTTGGAAACCAAGAATGACAATAAAGGGACTGGTGAACACTCATTAAAATGATAATGGTGAACCGTCTTCATGGGAGGGAAAATGAGGAAATTACTTCTTAGGATTAGGTTGACCCACACTTGTGAAGACACAAAGTTCTTATTAACAATTAGCTCAGTGGATTGCGGAGGGAGAAAACTCCACAATAGTGCCAAGCCCCCATTAGCAGTGTCTTGAAGAGAGAAACTCTGGCAGGTCTTGAAGACAGCCCAAGAAATGGAAGGAACTCCCATTCCAAGAAATGCAGGGAAAATTATGGAGATTCATTATTTTAGCAGCATGTAAAATACAATCCACCTGGAAGAAAAGGGACAAATTATAATAATGCAAATGAAGGAAATCATTGTAATGACAACAGTTTGAAAGCAATAGTGTTACCATTACTCTTCACTATTCAATTCTCTGAGCAGTGTTCCTCCTCTGATATAAGCTTATGTGAGGGGTATTTTTGAGTTGGTATGAAAGACACCTGTTAGAGGTATAACCTCCATAGAATGATCTAAAAGAGGACATTAAGAGAACGTGTGATCCTAAGGAGGGATTTAGACTTGAACAAGGGTAATACAAGACAACCTTCATCCCCGATCCGTCTTGTAGCAGTTTGCATTTGGCTGATACAGATCTCTGTCTATCCATCTGCATCTGTATAATCTATATTCATGCTTGCATGTGCGTATCGGTAATATAAATTTAATTATTTACAATCTGTAGTTATAAGATTTGTTATTTTCTGATCTTAGTGATACTATGCTTTATTTCCCTGTTTCTCTCTGATAACTGAAATTTCAATGTCCCACATGATTTTCCCCTTTTAAGCTTTTAAAAGTCTTCTTTTGGAGGTGTACTAACCTCAAAGTGCATTCAATGATTTAGTTATATCAACTTCGGTAGTAATTAAATGAATGTAAGTGGAAACAGCAATGCCATAGCCCTGCACCCCGGCAAAATTGGCAAAGCTTAAAGAAATAATCACATTATATTGTGAATGATGGGGAAAACCAAGCACTAACATTTGCTGTTGATGTGAGCGTGAATTTATGCCACTTTTTGGTCAAGAAATTGGCACTAAGACTTAAAATCTTAAAAGTGTTCATAAACACAGACCTCACTATTCTGTTTCAGAGAATTTATTCTCAGGAAAAAGAGATGATAAGAGGATAAATATACAAAAAGCACACGTATACTTGTGAAGCCCTAGAAACAACTGAAAAGTCTACAAAGAATACTGATGGAATAAATTCTGGTGTCTTCATACAGATGGACTACTTGCAGCTCATAGAAATAGTTTGTGGGAGAATATTTCCAAATTGAAAAACGATTCATGATATGCACTGTGTGAATATAGCAGATTACAATATACTGTGCATTATATGATTATAATTTTATTCCAAAAATTTATATAAAAATGGAAAATCTTAACTATTTCTGGTTAGGGTATCCCAAACAATGTTTCTTTTTTTCTTTTTTGTTTTTCCATATATTCCAAAATTTCTCCAATAAAGAGGTATCATTTTAAAGTAAGGAGAACTTGGGGCACCTGAGTGGCTCAGTCAATTGAGTGTTCAACTCTTGGTTTTGGCTCAGGTCATGGCCTCAGGGTCATGAGATCAAGTCCCCTATCAGGCTCTGTGCATAGTGGGGAGTCTGCTTGAGATTCTGTCTCCCCCTCTCCCTCTGTCCTTCCTTTGCTTGTTCTTTCTCTCTCTCTCTCTGAAATAAATAAATAAATAAATAAATAAATCTTTAAAAAATATAAAGGAAGGAAAACAAAACACATATTATGGAAGTGAAAATTTATCTGGAATTGAAGTCTGTTATTATTTTTATAAGCTTTATTGATTAAATTAATTGTTGGGTATATGATTAACACTTGTGATATAAGTGTTGGTAGTAAGCCAGCCTTACAATTAGTATAATTATAAATATAGTTTCCAATATCATATATAGACATGTATATGGTGCTTTAATGCTTCAGAGATTATAAAGCGCCTATCCAGAGATGATCTTATATCATTCTTAAATGACCATGTGTTCAATGGTATCATCTTCCATTTTATGGGAGGAAAAAGAAGTCTGAAAATTTTGGTCATCTGCCTAAGGTCTCAGAGCTGGTCAGTCCGGCTCCCTGACTTCTGTACCCTCAGAGCTATTTCCATGGTACCCAGTTGGGCTTGCTCTATAAACTCATGTTGCGGGTGTCTCAGTCTGCTGTATATCATGTCGTAATGGTATTCTAAAATATCAGCACTCATTGCTTTTTCAGGCAGGATGTGGAGTAGGATAGTATCTGCCTTTGGTTAAAGTTAACTGAAGGATAATCAGTCTCTTTGCAAATTTCGTTTCCTATTCTTTTTTCATTTTCAAGCCTTTGTTCTCTGAATTTAGAGAAGTTTCTGAAAATCATAGCTTGTGTCAGCTAAACTAATGGAAATTGCCATTGGTTAGAGTTTTAAAGGGAGATGTGTGTTGATAGATGTGTGTTGAAAGTGGGTCGGAGAGATAGGATCCCAAGGACAAGTTTAAGATCAGGGGATCTCGCCAGCTACATTTCCTCACCTCGGGATTTTCCCCGTCAGAGATAAAGCCTAGATTTTGGCGTGCTTTGGAATTACCTGGAGGGCTTATTAAAATTCCATATTGCTGTCCCTTCCATACTCACCCCCTACCCTGCACCAGAATTGCTGATTCAAGGAGGTTCGGGTGGGGCCTGAAAATTTGCATTTTTTTAAGTTCCCAGGTGATAGCAGATGAATCGGGTGATGTCGCAGGCCTCAGGACCCCCGTGTGCAAACCAGTATCGTACAGGTTTAGAATGGTTCCTCTTATGCAGGAGCAGCGCTCCGCAGTGAAGGATACAAAGATGAATAAGGAGATCGTACTGTGAAATGAAGGAAGACAACACACAAATCATTATAGAAGAATGTGGCAAAGGCTGTAGTAAATATGTATGCTCAGAGGCGTTTGTAATTAATATGGACTCGGGGGAATCAAAGAATACTTTATAGAGGCAATATTTGTGCTGCATTTGAAGGGAGAGTAGAGGGCTCACCAGGTGGGAAAGAGAATTCTGAGTAGTGCAAACAGGACAAGCAAAGGCACAGAGCCTGAAAACACACAGTACATTCAGCAGTAGATACCCACAGGATTTGGGTAGGATTGTTTAATATTACCTTTGTGTTCGTCGAATATTTTCAGCAAATTTACCTGAGACCGTTGATCTGTTCCTCCTCGTACAACATTATCATCTTTTTCCACTCTATTTGAATCTCAGCTTGCTCTTCCTGGAAGGCGGGAGAAAAGTCATGAGCATAAATGGTCTTGATCTCAAACCTGGAATGATTAATTAGAATCTTTAATATGCATTACACATTCCTCGGGAAACTAGCACATGTCTAAATGCTACCCAAATAACTAATTGAAAAGTTCAATGAATTCAGTCATTTGGCACCATCTAATTAAAAAAAAGCCTATAATTTTCAAAATTCTCTCTTTTTAAGATGAATTTCGTCAAATTTAGACAAAAACAGTGCTATCAAAAAAAAGTGGTTTTTTTTTCCGACTTCCAAAGCACTGAGGTTTTTAGAATAAATACTGCCTCCAGGCAAAATGGGCAATTGTGATTTGAACCCTGAAGCAATGCTCAGAAGTGAATATTCTCTGCATAATCTCTTTCTGTAAATACCAGGCTCATACTTTAATTTATAATAATAATGAAAGACGCAATAACCCGTCTTGTAAGTGTTCCAGGTTACTCGCCTAATTTAAAAAACTGGCTTTAGTTTTTTTGTTTGTTTGTTTTGTTTTGTTTAGTCAACTGAAAGGAAGATGTGATGGCTTTCTGAAGAACCACACCTGGTGGGTGCCTGAGATTTCGGCAGAGCTGCTCGGAAAGGGTGATCACCGCTGCCAAGAACATCCAACATGAGTAATTCAATACTCGCTTCCCGGCTAATGAGTTTATGTACACATTTTAAAATATGGGCTTCAAGGACAGTATACTTTGTTCTGAGGACTCTCAGAAACTCACTTGCGAGATATTTCTATAGGTCAGTTAGAATTTTATAATTGCAGGGGCGCCTGGGTGGCACAGCAATTAAGCGTCTGCCTTCGGCTCAGGGCGTGATCCCGGCGTTCTGGGATCGAGCCCCACATCAGGCTCCTCTGCTGTGAGCCTGCTTCCTCCTCTCCCACTCCCCCTGCTTGTGGTCCCTCTCTCGCTGGCTGTCTCTATCTCTGTCGAATAAATAAATAAAATCTTAAAAAAAAAAAGAATTCTATAATTGCAAAACAGCATTGAGGCGAAGTCTGGTCTACACATCTGTGGAAATAATTAGGTAACTTTACCTTGTCAGAAAGAGTACAGACTACATGACATTTAAGGTCCATTTCAGCTCAAAGATTTTTTTTTTAAACGATTTTATTTATTTATTTGAAAGAGAGAGAGACAGCCAGTGAGAGAGGGAACACAAGCAGGGGGAGTGGGAGAGGAAGAAGCAGGCTTCCAGCAGAACAGCATTACACGGGGCTCGATCCCAGACCTCCGGGATCACGCCCTGAGCCGAAGGCAGACGCTTAATGACTGAGCCACCCAGGCGCCCCCATTTCAGCTCAAAGATTTTTATCATCTTATGACTAATAAAGCATTTTGAATGTATATTTTTGAACAAGTTTTGAGAAAACTTGTTAAACAAAGAAGGGACGAATTCCCACGTGCAAGAGCTAAGCGACCATTCTGTTTCATGCCACGGACGACACATGGTAGGTGCTGAAGTAAATATTTACTGTTTGGCTGGTCGAGTTTTCTTCATTGCTTGCTTATGATGTCGATGTTTCTGATGACCTTAAAAATGAACATTCAGAGATGTTCCTATGTGAGCAAACAAATCAAATCTCTCATTTAAATGATTTGGAGGGTAAACAATTTTCCCACATTATATCCAGTTCATTATATATAGTTCAGGTCCTAAAATGATTTTCTTCCCGAACTCTTGATAAAATTGATTAAATTCTCTTAGTGAAAAAAAGTTTCAGAAAAATAAGCTTGAGTTCTAAGTTCTAGACGTTTCCTTTCAGAAGTGATGGGAGTGTCACACGTATTGTGTCTATTACATGACATTGTGATGGATAAGTGGAAGGGTGGTCACTTTATTGACTTTTGATTTGACTTTTTTTTATTGTTGTTGTTACAGATTGAACCCCACGGTTTCACTTGCTTCCGTACAGATAGCTTAGAGAGCTCGGCTGATTTTTGCTTATGAAAGTGCATCGGTGAGCTTGTACGAATAAGAGAGGGGGAATCTCAGCATTTTGAAACCTGAGGCAAAGCTCTGGAAAAATGGAGAAGTTTGTGCTGTCCTCATTGGTTCAGCCAGGCATAATTCCACCTTCTGTTGGCAGTATTCCAGAACTGAAAATCACCTTTCCCTTTCCCTTTCTGACATCCGCCATCAATGACATGAGATATTTTATGACGTCACACTAACGTGCAAGGGTTGCAAGGAATATGTTTTTTTGGACAGAAGAAGCGAGCTTTGCTTATGCGCCAGTCTTTGGCCGCGTTTGAGCCTGGTCAAACGCTAAGGGCTTGTCTTCCTCTGTAAATGCGGCACAGGGACTGATTTCCTACCAGGGAAGCACAGGGAAGAGCTTATGGGGTTTATAATGAGACAAAGGGCACTCATCAATGTTATTTAATGGAGATCAGAAGAAGATACAGCAAAGGAGAAGGAGGAAAAGAGGAGGAAGAAGAAGGGGAATCAATTGAATTTCCTCCCATATTCCCAAGATTGAGCACTATTTCTATGGAAAACCACCTTAAATAACAAAAGTGGTCTTGTCCAGGAGGTATGAATGGGGCTTATTGTGTGATTGTAATTTCTTTTCATCTTAACAGTTGTGGCATTAAAATGCCGATAATGAATAAAGTAGTTACCAATAAATTTTTATGTCATGTCAAGCATTGCACCTAATACACTGAAAACGTTTATCACTTAATGAATTATGTTTGTTTGCTTTATATATATATATATATAATATATATACATGTATATATATAAAATATATATGAAGTAGGCTCCACATCCAGTGCTGAGCCCAATGTTTGAACTCACGACCCTGAGGTTGAGACCCGAGCTGAGATCAAGAGTTGAATGCTTAACCAACTGAGCCACCCAGGCGCCCTTAATGAATTATATTTATTCAACAGTTACACTTAATGAACAATAAATCATTTTTATGTGAAAAGCAGGAGGCACAAGCTACTTGCTTTTTCCTTGATTCTATCCAAAATATGCTATCTGAAGTGATTTCAAATGGTGTAATTATCCTAGAGCACTGTGCAGTCTCAGAGAAATATTGATAGACCATTGTTTTAATAAAATGAAATAAACAAATCCATAAGGAAGCATGGGCAGAACTTATTTCTCTAATAATGTAAAACAAAATGGCAGTTGTAACCAACTGGTTAGAACTTGTTAGTTGCCCATAATTTGTTTTTAAAAAAATCATCAACCGTCTCTTTATACATTGGGAGATATACCAGTACAAAGGTTATCTGGGTAGGTAGATGCCTTAATGCAATATTTTTGCCGTTGTGGTAATGAATTGGCAAATACAGACTGTGCTTTGGTTGGATTATTTGAAATCCCCTAAACCAGACCTGAGTGGGACATAATCCTAAAGACATTTGACAACATGGTTTAAAGTCCTAATGATGAAATTTTGTTCCCAGAGTGTTATTCCTTGTATTTCCTGTTTGTTTTATGCATAGCTGCTTTCTGATCTTCCTAATACCCTTGAAGCAAGACAACTGGTTACTCCTATCTTTAAGCATGATGTGCAATAGGATGTCACAAGCCTCACATAATGGCCAAGTTCATGTGAAGTGTGCTGCTCTTATTTGAAATTTGAAATCAATGTTCCAGGTTGTCCTGTTATGGTTAAAAAGAGCATTGGTTGTCATGGTCAAGAACAAATAGCGACACATTTTACAAAACCCTGGAAAGAAATAATCAGGTTCTTAATTCGATAAGAGAGTCAATTGTCCTAGAAAAGCGCAATGTTTCTCTTGGATGATTTCAAAGACAAACACTACCACTCCTATAATCCCAAATCGTGAAAGGATATTTTGCATTGCGTACTGTAGCTTTAGTGTGGCTCAAATGTCACTGGGGAGGGATCAGTAGAAAGAACCTCTCTCTTGGTCCTTTTTTTTTTTTTTTTTAAAGATTTGTATCATTTATTTGACAGAGAGAGAGAAAGCCAGAGAGAGAGGGAACACAAGCAGGGGGAGCAGGAGAGGAAGAAGCAGGCTCCCGGTGGAGCAGGGAGCCCAATGCGGGGCTCGATCCCAGGACCCTGGAATCATGCCTTGGACCGAAGGCAGACACTTAATGACCAAGCCACCCAGGCGCCCCTCTCTTGGTCTTTGTGTACCTACATAACACTTTGCACATAGTAGTTTCTCAATTATTGCTTGTTTGTTGTGACTTAATCTGCCGCATTAGTGAGACTCCTCTACGGTTTTTTACTACTCATCAAACCGATGAAACATAAAATCAAGAAGAAAGAAAATAGGCTTAAGAAACATTAGGGTGTGTGGACTGATACTGACAAACTTAGGTAGAATATATATATATATATATACCAGTGGTTCTCAAACTTTTTGGTGTCAGGGCTCCTTGACCCTCTTACTAAGGACCCCAAAATGCTTTTTAAAAAAATGTGTTGTATCTGTGATATTTATTCAACTAGAAACTAAGAATGGGATATTACAAATAAAAGCAACGAATCTATGATATGTTAAAAAAAACCATATGTTTTATGAAAAATGACTATTTTCCAAAGCAAAATTCATGAGAAGAGTGATCTTATTTTACATTTTTACACATCTCTTTAAGTAAAATATCTGGCTTCTCTTGTCTGCTTCTGAGTTCAGTCTGTGTGGCTTCACACACACGTGCAATGGGGGAAAGGGAAGACCTCTGATCCCCCCTGAAAGGATTTTGGGGACTCTGGAGTTTATCAGACCACACCTGGACAACTGCTGGCATACATAACAGCAGAATTAGTACTGTGAACACCGTATTGAGAAATCATTCAAAACTTGATCCACCTGTCCACAAGAGTGTTACTGGCTTCATGGGACAACAGAATTTTGTACAATTAATTATATGATTATGATTCTCCTCGTTAGCTCCTGGAAGGTTTGTCTTTACCTAGAGTTGCATTCAGAAAACATAGGTTAATTTTGCCAATCACTTGTCCTCCAACTAAGGAAAGAGAGTGATCCTTGGAAGATACTGCGATCTCTTCTTACCATTGGGTTAATTATCACCTTGCAATCTACAGAAATGTTTGTTGGTCTATCATTTAAGCAAATAACACAGCTATGTTGGCCCCACAGCGAGGGTTTTCCTCCCCACTAAGACTGACACTGCTGCCCCGATGAACTGGTGTAGATTTGTCTCACTCTTCACCTAGCTGCTGTGAGAGACGATGAGAGTGCGTTGGTAAGTAGATGAGTCTGGTTACATGTGATCAGGATAGTGAAATCCCAGAGATTACGATCCAGTTTATAGACAGCTTTATGAAGATACTTTTCAGACTCCCATCTATTGCCTTGAAATGGAAGCACCAAAAAATGTCAGTGGTGCTTGTGGATTAAAAGTCCCAGAGCTTGCCACGTTGCAAATCTTATAATGATTTTGTCAACATTTACCGATGCAAATTGTTTTCTTTAATTTGCCTACTTCTCAGCTTCCTATAATGTCAAAGGCCTAGAGAATGTATAGACATTTACATAGTTTTCAGGGTATTGGAGATTCTAAAAAGGATTTGGAAACCTAAAAGTGTAAAAGAAAGAACAGGAATGTTAGATTGTATATATCGCATTTTCTAAACCAAATTTCCTTTATCCAAAAGAATTCTGAACTAAACTCAATTTTGAGTGACAATCTGCCTTTTGAGATATGGAGTTGAATCTTAGGTACTCAGTGCATATTTGTTGAACAAATGAATGCATTAGTTAATTAGCTACAGAGTGAAATTTCCTTGTGCTACCGAGTCCGTAAAGGTGGAAATAAAACTGACCCGTAACCTGTGTAGTTCACCAGGGAGATATTTGTGTTTGATCATTTTTAAATCAGAAGATATTTAGCGGTGATTCTATGAAGAGCTATTTCTTTCTCTGAATATTTCATAATGGCAGTTACATTATTTGGCAGACTTCTACTGAATATCTAGTCTACCTCTCATGTGCCAGTCATGCTTTAGAGCTAGTAAAGCAAAGATGAGGGAGAGTCTAGTCCCCCGTTTTCTAGACTCCAGAGACTCATGGGTCTAATGAGAGAGGTCAGCAATGGGAGAAGAGCTGGGAAAGAGGCAGGCATAAAGCAGACTGGTAAAACAATGGAGAATATGCTTGTCTTTCCCGGCAGGTCAAGGAAAGCTTTCTAGAAGGAGAAGCGTGGTAACTGAATCTTGGCTGGGAGAAGCCAGGCAGTAAAACCCTACATATATAACCCTATACAAGGTTCACTCTTGGATCTGTCAGAATAGACAATGGGCTTAGAGTGAAGAAATGTCCTTGGAGCATCAGTCAGAACTCATTTGTAAATGGCAGAAACCCAACACCACCTCGTTCATGCAAAAAGAGAACGTATTGGCTTATAGAGTGGGAAGTCTGGTTTCAGGGAAACTTTATTCAAAGACTTAAAGGTCATCGGTGGGTTCTTTCTCCTTTCGGCTCTGCTTGTTGCACTTGTTTTTTTCTACTTCAGATAGATTTTCTGCTCATAATAGAGGAGATAACCACCAGCAGTCTCTAATTCACATCTATCTACCTCTTGACCAAGAGGCTTCAGTTCAAACAATCTCCGTAATAGACCCCTACTGACATTGGTCCGTTCGCATGGCGGGGGGCTCTGAGTATTTGATTAGCAGTTTGAGCAAAATTACATTAGAGTGGGGAAGAAGCAGTTCCCTGAAGAAATGACTGGGGTACACGTAGGGGTGCAGGAGGTGGGGGGGCTAACCACACAAAGAGCAATTGTCCAAAACACTAGGCAAATTTGACTCCATTGCCTTGAATTTGACAAGGATCTTTCTTAGCATTAGGATTGATTTTTCCCAAAGTTCATTTATACATCTACCTAAATAGTTTTCTACTTCTCCAGATTTTTTAGAGGCTTTTGTTTTATTTCAGGAAGCAGAGCCTTCTCATGGACGGTAACAACTGAGGACTCTCTTTCAGGACTTAGACAGATCATGGTTTAACTCAAAGATTTTTATGCAGCCAAGGTCTGGTCGAGCGCACAAGAGGAAAAGAAATTCCAGCAGGCAGGATATGTGAAGGAGAGAGACACGGGCTCTTCTCACTCCTTCTTCTGCCCTGGTGACCATGGCAAGGAGTGCTCTTGCGGATGCCTGATGATCAAATGTTGGAATCTCTTTATCCCTCATCAATAACTCTCCAGGTTCACACAAAGCCCGGATTGTGGGTCACTACCCCAGTGGTGGAATGTTCAGAGAGAGAAATCAAGGAGTAGGTTGGGCTGGGCACCCAGGGTCCAACTAAAAGAGGAAGTCAACAATGACTGGGAATGGAATGAACCGGAGATGGCTGTAGATTATAGAATTCGTCTCATGGAAAATGCTCTGTTGGTTAGAAGCTGCTTGAGGCGAGGGCAAGGCTTAGGTGGTGGCTAAACAGCGTTTAAAGGGGTGGATCTGGTTAACTGTACAGCTTTGCATTTGCTGAATGGGGATGTGAGTTTGGAGGCAGATGTTACAGTGCTCAGCTTCTCATCTAAATATATACTTACCAAAATGGGGACTCCTGGGTGCCTCAGTGGGTTAAGTGTCTGCTTTTTGCTCAGGTCATGATGCCAGGGTCCTGGGTTCGAGCCCCACATCCGGCTCCCTGCTCAGCTAGGAGCCTGCTTCTCCCTCTGCCTGGCATTTCCCCTGCTTGTGCTCTCTCTCCTTCTCTGTCAAATAAATAAACAAAATCTTTAAAATTAAAAAAAAATACTGACCAAATGTTTACAAAATATTAGTTTGAGATACCAGGTCACTACCCTTTCTGAAGCACTCACATGGCTCAGGCAAACCACGTACAGTTCTGATCCAGGGCCACTTCCTCAGTGGGTACCATTTGTAAAATTATCAGTACCACGGCTCGTTATGGAGCCCTTGTTTACTGGGCATTCATTCCCATGGTAAACTCTGGAAAACAAACCAAGCCTACCATCACCTGGCATTTTCATTAAAAATTACTGACAATGTTCTTTAACTTGTGACTTTAGAAAACAACAAAAGTAATTACCTGCAAATAATAAAACAACACAGGGTTGGGACTGTTAATTTAGGCCTATAAACACAACTAATTACATGTGACTTTTGCAAGCATAATCTTGTTTAACTGCTGATGCTTTCTCTCTAAGGTGGCACCTTTCCTCCATGGCTGCTCAGAATCAGTCTCATTGCTTTTTCGGAAGTCCTTTCAGATTGCTATCGTTCCCTTCTTGGGTGCCATTTGGTCCTTGTCCCTTGTTTCCAAATGTCATGTCTTCTCTAACTCATCACGAACTAAAATATAACAGGATAAAGACTTACCACCCTTTTATACAAACAGTCTTCCGTTTTTGCCATTCCTGCGTTTTTTTTATGCACTCCACAGGTCTGGAGGTGGCATTACTCTACATTTGACTTTAATTTTCTTAGGCGTGTTTCTTGTTTTGAGTTCTCGTGCTGTTTTTAATGCTGTATTTTCTTTTTGGTGATCTGTGCTAATGGCGGCTCTTAGGTGTTCTGAAACTGCTAAGATAGTGGCTTTTCAAACTTATTTGACCACAACCCACAGAAATTCGTTTTACATTGTGCCCAGTACACACATTCACATATGACTGAACCAGAAGTTTCTTAGAACAATACCACCCTTATTGCAAAGGATGCAGTCTTATTCTATTTTTCTATTCTATTCTATTCTATTCTATTCTATTCTATTCTATTCTATTCTATTCTACCATATTCTATTCTATTCTACTTCGTCCCATCTCTCAAGGGCACATCTCATAAAGCCCCAAGTTGAGTGACTGGATGGGTGATGTCATTTCCTCTTGGTAGGCTGACAATATCTGTGGTCTCTCAGTGATTCAACGGACTCCTTTCTGCTCACCAGACTGTAAGGGATTATTTATATATTCCTTGGGAGAAGGTGGTTAATCAGTTAGAGATGCCATTTGGAAGACAGTTTCACAGAAAATTAGGACTCAAATAGGTTATTTCTGTTTACTCTTTTCCAAACTGTTTCCCTCACCACTGAACTCATAGATGACCTTTTGTAGTCAAACGCTATTTCCTCAATATTGTTCTGATAACCATCAGAGCAGTTCATTATTATTCAAATATAGTTGTACCAATGTACCAATTGTTTACCAAAACATCATTATAATCAACAAAAATTGGTTTCAAGTGGTTAGTCAACAAATAGTTCTCAGTTATTTGCCTCTGGTCAGATTCATGAACGCGATAACTTCTTGAACGTTTGTATGCTTTTCTTCAGCTTTTTCATACTTGTCAAAGGTCAACGTTATCAGTTGTTTGAGTTTCATTATGTCTAAGGTGATTACAGAAACTCTCCAGATCCTTCTGTGGCAGGGACTGTTAATGCCCACCCAAAGCGCATCCCCCTTTTCCTTAGTAAAAGAGTTTTGATTTTGTCCAGAGTAGCAATGAGTCCAGTTAAAAACACTCACTTCCTCAGCCTCTTCTGCATCTTGGTTGGTCACGTGACATAGTTCTGGCCAATGAGACCAAACTGAGGGTTTCTGGGAAGGGTTTTTGCTATCCCGAGACAGGGACTGCGGCCTCCTGCCCTTCCTGCCGGGATCACTGAAATTCCCGGATGTTTAGCAGCCATCTTGCAACCACAAGATAACAAATATAAAGATGAGGATCTACAAGCTAAATGGCATTAAACAGATCTATAGAAAGAGCAGCGTGGATCCCTAATGGAAGCACAGAACTGTGGCACTAGCTGTGACCGGTCCTCTTGCAGATCTCTGGTTATGTGAGGAAAACATTAAGCCCCTAATTTTTTAATGTATATAAAAAAGTTTGGGGGCACGTGGGCGGTTCAGTCGTTCAGCATCTGCCTTCGACTCAGGTCATGATCCCAGCGTTCTGGGATCCAGCCGGCATCGGCCTCTGTGCTCAGCGGGGGGCCTGCTTCTCCTTGTCCCACTCCCCCTGCTTGTTTTCCCTCTCTCGATGCCCCTCTTTCTGTCAAATAAATAAATAAAATCTTAAAAAAAAAAAGTTTGTTGGCTTTATTTTATAGAGCAATTTTGGGTTCACAGAATTTCCCATGTGCCATTTACCCCCACATATGCACAGCCCCCGCCCCCCGGGGGTATATTTGTTGTAGTTGCTGAACCTATCCTGACACTCTACCCTCATCATCAGTCAGTTTACATTAGGGCCAGTCTACGTTCTGTGTCGTGCATTCTGTAGGTTTGCATAAATTTATAATAACATGTATTCACCATTATTGTATCCTACAGAGTAGTTTCACTGCCCTAAACCCCCTATCTTTTTATGCCAGATTTTTCTGTGGCCTGTAATCAAGTGAATACATAATGAATTCCTTTTCTGAGTTTTAGGTTTCTGTATTTGTCTTATTCTTTGATGGAAATTTGATAACTACAAATTATTATGATGATCATTTCAAATGTCACTAACTAGAGCCAAAGTTATTTTACAGATTTTACAGAGTAATTACTAGTGAAAGTGCACTGATGTCTTTGTCTATAACATTCAAGTGAGAGAAGCTCCCTTTCCAAACTATCCCAACAGGGTTAAAATACTTTGAGAGTTATTAGTCTGTCATTTTTTGACATGCCTCCAAAGATTATATAGCGACCACTACACGGAGAATAGGGCTAAACCAAGGGATTCCTTGATCTATAAATAGCATTTTCAATCTTTAATGGATGATTTTAGATAGACTGTCCACTATCAAGTTCAGATAGTTGTTGGAATGTCCTGGATCTGAACAGGTGAGCTAGAGATTCTCTGAGCATTGAGCTTGTCTCAAGATTTGGAGATTTTATTCAGGATAAGGGAAGCCATTTTGACAAGAGCTTTCCTTAGAACACTTAGAGGCTGTTTCTGTTCAGGAGGAAAAAAAAGAAAGAATGGGTGAGGGCCAGTGTAAAAAACCTTAGTCAAACCTTTGTTTCTGCCACTTGCCTTTTGGGACCTCTCAATCGAGAAAGAACTTTCCAGAGAAATATGTCTTATTTTTTCTACTCCTCAGATGTGTTAGTACTAACTTTTTTTTTTTTTTTTAAGATGGGTAAGGATAAGCCAAGTTAAATAGTTTACAACAGTGACATCCAGAAGAATTATAATGTGAGCCAATATATAATTTAAATTTTCTAATAGTCACATTAAAAAGGCAACATAAAACAGGTGAAATTAATTTGAATAATACATTTTATTTAACACAACATAACCAACATATCATTTTAACATGTAATATAATCACCACGAAAATTGATAGATATTTACATTTTTTGGGATATTGAACCCTGTGTATATTTTATACTTACAGTACATCTCACTTTGGACTAACCACGTGTTATATACTCCGACCCATGTGGCTAGAGACCGCCATATTGGACAACACATAACTATCCCTGTCTACCCCTCTCCACAAGGGCAGTCACCATTCTCCTATCAGCCTGGCCCTATCTGCTTTCCCCTCCCTTGCAACACTGTAGTTACCCTCAGAAAAACGGCGCTCTTAGTAACGGGCTCCTCTGGGTGAATCTACACCTGGTTCAGTGGCAGGAGATATTTCAACACAATACCAAGATATCCTGAAGGTCTATTTGGGTAGCCCTTTCCCTGCTCTGTCTCCATTCTTTTGTTTTGTCTGATTCAGAGAGATTACGGTGAAAACAGGAGATGCTATGTATCAGATGCTGAAAAAGTCCCAGCGGCCAGAATCAGAAAGGACACAAAAGCGTGAAGTGTGTAGTCCATATTTACAAGCATAAGAGAAACTAAAGGCTATAAGGATGCCTGAAGAGTGACTACACAATTGATAAGCAGGTCATGTTTTTTCTTTTCCCAAAAAGGAATTCCCACTAAAGCTATAGGAAAGCTTGTGCATTTGGGAGCTCCTGACTTGGGAAGGTAATTGCTGTATCTTAAAAGTTCCTGTTGCTTAATGCACTCCTGTGATAAAGCAGCTTATAGGGCATGGCAGTTTCCTTCCTGTTCCTGTAACCCTATCTTTGTTTTCTTTGCAGTACAGTTAAGATTGTGCCTATTAGTCTTCCTCAAATTAATGAGATGCTCCCTTTACTCCCTTGATTACATATGAATCTTTCCTTGGACAATCATTTTGTGTTCAGATGAAAGAGCAAGTTGCTCCCCCCTCCCTGCCCCCGCCTTAAAAATAAATATGTTTGAGCATATGACAATGGAATCGTAGGTACCCTTGTGAGAGTAAATATTTGAAAGTCATATGAGACAGTCGCCTGAAAGTCAGATAATGCCCACCACCTATTAAAATCCACACAGTTAAGGCAGAAACACGATTTTATAACATTTTCCTCCACATTTGTGGTCGACCAAATCTTGACAGAAACTTAAAGCATTTTACACACACAGCTTATAGTGCCTTGAGCCTAGAGAAATTCAGAGCATAAACATGACACACATCTTTTGCAGAAGAAACTTCCATTTTACTGAATCTCTATTAAGTTCCCACTGTTTTTTTTTTAATAAAGATATTTATTTACTTATTTATTTATTTGAGAGAGAGAGAATCTCAAGCAGTCTCCATGTGGAGTGTAGAGCCCCATGCGGGGCTCGATCTCATGACCCTGAGATCATGACCTGAGCCAAAATCAAGAGCCAGACACCCAACCAACTGAAGCACCCAGTTCCCATCATTTCTTAGTGTTGTCTAGATGCAAAAGGTTTCCATCAGTGAGAGGCAGAGAGAGTCCCTCCACCAGGACAGTGTTCTAGAATAGAATGAACACAGTACTACTGAAGAAGACCTTGATTTTGACTCCAGTGCTGGTGCTTTCTAGCTGCGTGACTTTAAGCAAGTCCCTTCACCTCCTTCACGTACAAAACAATGGGTAGAATAACAACAGGCTATCTGGCACAAAGGTGAACCGTAAACACTTTGAAGAAGGACCCCACCTTTCTTTTTGGCATCTCCAGTGCTTCACAGTAGTCGGTGAAATGCAGTGGTTGAGCAGTTGCTTTCTGAACGAACATGCCAAGTGACACGTTGCGTGTAAAATTATAGTTGACTTTTGAACAACACTGGTTTGAACTGCACGGGTCCACTTATATGTGGATTTTTTTTTTATAAATACAATACAGTATTGTAAATGCGTTTTATCTTCCTTATGATTTTTTAACTGACATTTTCTTTTCTCTAACTTACTTTATTGTGAGAATATGGTTATAATATATGTCACATACCAACTATGTGTCAATCAACTGTTTTTGTCATCAATCATGCTTCTGGTTACCAGTAGGCTGTTAGTAGTTAAGTTTGGGGGGGGAGTCAAAAGTTATTGGCGGATTTTCGATTGTGTGTGGGTGGTTGGTATGCCCAACTCCCACTTTGTTCAAGAGTCAACTGTACTTGTAAACTTCAAAATTTATACTATCTTAAAATATTTTCCTTACTTTGTTTCTGTCTAAGGCCACTCCTATGAGGCAAGTTGAAAACAACAAATAGAGAGTTTTTTGCTCTTAAGAGAGAACAAAACTTCAAGGGAGAAACACAGAAAAAGAAAATGGTTTTGGAATGGGGGTTATTTTGTTACCTAAGCCTTTGATAGTGATAGCATGGAGAGAAATCTGGGGTAAGGAACATTGGCTTATGGTCATATTTCATAGAGTGGGGAGAAATGGTTTGCTTCTTGGAGTATGTATGCTTTCATTTAGAACTACATGAAAAAGAGACTTATTGGAATAAATGTCTTTTTATAACATTCATATAACAACTGAATTAGTAACCCAACCTAAGTTGGCAATATGGATTCTTAGAAATCCTTGGGGGACCCACATTAATGAGTAGATAAGAGTGATTTGTTGTTAGCACATTCATTGTTTCCATTCTACACTGGACATCAGTCATTTGGCCCATTTTTCAAAGACCCACTTGAATTGTCTGAACCTATGAACTTCCTGAAAGTCTAGCCACCAAACTCCATTAGGAGAGTCAATGACCGCTCAACTAAAGGGTATTTATTTTATTCCTTCCCTCAGTGCAAATCTCCTCCAACCAAGACTCACAGATGTATTTCCTTTCAAGAGGCCATGAACAAGAAAATTTCATGCCACCATGAGATAATTATTCTAATTGGTGAAAATCACTTTGGAATTTGCTTGTCTTCTTATTAGTACAGAGACCAAACTAGAGCTTCATTAAGAAAATTGTGTTAAAATTCAGATAGGCATCGGGATGGACTGTGTCTTTGTATAGCAAACTCTTTACAGATAATACAAAATAATAGTGTACGTGAGAAGACAGGCTTGTTTCAAGTACCTAAAGTATTGTGCAAGTGGCCCCATACAGAGACTCAATGACAGATTAACTATACATCTCTCCCTTTTACTGATCAAAAAGGGTTCCCTAAGGACTTGAAACAGAAATCATCCCAGCTTAGTTTGATTGCCTCGTGAACTTGAAATTAATAAAATGGCACTTCAAAAAAAAAAAAAAGTCACCCTTGGAGACATCCATAATTAATGACTTATTTCCTGACATATTACAGAATTTATCCAAAGTAAGCCATTATTGTGCTGTTTTAGTGCAAGGTGCCAGAGGTATAGGCCAGAGACAAATAGCCCATCTTAACATATCTGTGTATATGGATCTGTTCTAGAAAGAAAGGTTGCCAACCTAGGCTTCCCATTATGTAGGCAGAAGAGCGACGGCTGACGGTTAGGGGCTATTTTTGACATGCTGGACAGTTTACTTGGCACTTTCTTGTATGTGACGATGATGAAGACGAACACTGCCATTTATCGAGTACATTCCAAGTATCAGTATTTTACTAAAAGCTACAAGATCCATTTAAGGTAAAAACTATTATTCCTGTTTTACAGGTGAGGAGAGAGTCTTGAAGAAAAATTCCCTGCTCACGATCAAAATCCAGTGAACGGTAGAACTGATGTTTGTATCAAGGTGAACCACCGCACGGCACAGATATCACACTAGGTCCATTTCTGTCCCTGAATTCCTATTTCGTATATAACTTAGATGTAAGTCCAATCCTTCATCTCCTTGTTCTCATTTTGAGATGAACTTGACTTTAACTTGGAAATGACACTGCATTTATAATGATATACAGCCACCTAAACGACGTCGGATCCGGAGTATTTGTTAATTGAATATTCGGCCCCTTTTTTGGGTAATGGCCAGCTGTTGGTGGGAAGAATGTGGACTGAAGACTGTCAGGAACAAGAATCACAATTAAAAGTAAACTTTTCCCACTATTTTAAATAATTCATTGCTTTTCCTGGGGAAGGCCTGCTTAAGCAAGGGGCAAATTGCAAATATCATTAGGAAATTATTCATACTAAGCAAAGGAATATACTTAAGGAATGAGACACTGTGTGTTTTCCCATTTGGTGATAGACAAAAATCAGTATTTAGGCTTCTCATTTAGAATTCACTGAAATGAAAACATAATCCCAGTTAATTACTGTTCCCTAAGGTATCTGGTTGCACAATGTTTTGTAAAATTAAAACCTGTTAAGCACACACGAAAAAAACCCAAAACTTACTTTTGATGCAAAACATTAAAAAAAAAAATGAAAAGAAAATGAAGAAAAAAAAAAGAAAACAACCCAAACCCAGTTAGCACCTTTCATTCTTGTCATGAATGCCTCCATGATCTGGAACGAGAGAGTGTAGGAGAGTTTTGGGCTATTAGAAGATTTCTTAGGTCTGATTTCTACTTAAAAGACTACATTGGACAGGAAGATTCCAAGAAGCAACTCTGAGGGTGAATTTGTCATTTGACCTGTCAACTTGCCCGTCTTCAGGCTGATTTTAAAATTAGGAAGAGATACCCCACAGAGGCACAGTCAAATTTCACTCAGAGCAGACCGAGCTTTCTTGGGCTTCTTATTTCATGGTTATTTCTCGGAGGAATGAGTTTTGGATTCATTAAGAGGTGGGTTAACGATCCTAACAGGAAGGACCTTAGAATCCTTAGGGAGCCAAACACCAGTTCAGCTTTTCCGGACAACGTGTATGTCCGCACACCAACCTTTCTTATTTGTGTTCAGTCTATGTCAGGAAGCAGTCCTAGAGGAATGAACAGGGATTTGGGGCGGGGGTGTCTGATCTGGGTCTCGTCTGAATAGCTCAGAAGCCTGCTGATTTGATTTAGTCAAAGCAGCAACTCAGTCCGGGGGAAGAAAGATCAATGGAGCGGAACAGGACCAGATTTGTTCCACACCTCTTTCGGATGTGGGGGACACTTTGAAGATACCACTTTAGGTTTGGTCTAGCTTATGCTCGTCCTACGAGGTGGCAGAGAGTTGTGGAGTCTCAAAGCCTAGATCTGTGTTACGGCTGTGCCTATCGGCAATTGGCTTTGTGACCTTGGATAAGTCACTTCACTCCTGTCTGCCAGCTTCCCCATTCTTAGAGCACATGGAGTTGGTTGAGCTCCAGGATCACGTCCCATTTCCCACATGTGATGGCTCTGGATGGCTGGGATTCTGTGAAAAAACTGGAAACCTGATAGGATCCATGTGGTTCACGAAATGCCGTGGTTCACCCGTGAAAAATGAAGACAGTAAAGCTCCCATTTATCTAAATAACCTCCTTTGGGAGTATTTTTGCTAGTATATTTTCACTCGTAGAACTGGAATCTGAGGAGGAACCACATGTTGATTGAAGGAAACAGAGTTTTGGGCATACGTTTTCACCCAGAATTTTTGATGATTAAGAATTTTACTTCAGTTAGTGTTCATACATGTGTGATTTTGATAAGACTAAAACACCACATATTTTTTTAAGTGTTTTATTATGCAATGTTAGTCACCATACAGTACATCCTTAGTTTTTGATGTAGTGGTCCATGATTCATTGTTTGCATATAACACCCAGTGCTCCATGCAATATGTGCCCTCCTTAACACCCATCGCCGGTGTACCCCAATCCCTCACCCCCCTCCCCTCTGAAGCCCTCAGTTTGTTTCCCAGAGTCCATAGTCTCTTGTGGTTCATTCCCCCTTCTGTTTACCCCCTTCATTCTTCCCTTCCTTCTCCTACCGATCTCCCTGCTATTTCTTATGTTCCATAAATGAGTGAAACCATATGATAATTGTCTTTCTCTGCTTGACTTATTTCACTTAGCATAATCTCCTTCAGTCCTGTCCATGTTGATGCAAATGTTGGGTAGTCATTCTTTCTGATGGTTGAGTAATATTCCATTGTATATAAGGACCACATCTTCTTTGCCCATTCATCTGTTGAAGGGCATCTCAGCTCCTTCCAGAGTTTAGCTATTGTGGACAATGCTGCTATGAACATTGGGGTGCATATGGCTCTTCTCTTCACTACATCTGTATCTTTGGGGTAAATACCCAGTAGTGCAATTACTGGATCATAGGGTAGCTCTATTTTTAACTTTTTGAGGAACCTCCACACTGTTTTCCAAAGTGGCTGTACCAACTTGCATTCCCACCAACAGTGTAAGAGGGATCCCCTTTCTCCACATCCTCTCCAACATTTCTTATTTCTTGCCTTGTCAATTTTTGCCATTCTAACTGGAAAACACTGCATATTCATCACCTCCACTGCCAGCAATAAAACGTTCTGTGGTCATGAAACAGAAGCAAGATCACAGCTTCTTTGTGTTCATTTTGACATGTGAAGACTCACACTAAGTGTTCCTCTTTCCATGGGATGTAGAGGAAAGACCCATGGCTTCGTGGCCAGGAACGTATGTTGGATTCCTGACTCCATCTCTTGCTAATTTTCTTTTCTCATCTAAAATATGCATGTGGCTGTGCCTCACAGATTCAGTAGGAGGAATAAGTGAAATAATATATGTAAGGCCCCTGTCAAATGGAAGAGGGTGAACACATTTCAGTTTTGGCCTTCATCTCCTCTCCAAGAAATCGTCCTTTCGGATTCTTCCAGTCTCCATGAGTTTTCAACAGAGAGCTTCGATCCCGCTTGAGCAAATCTGTTTTCTCACCTCTGGATACCATATACTATGCTCCCCCCACCCCTGTCCTGTCCCCAGATACTTTACAAACTCTTCTCTGTGAATCTCATAGGATAGATTTGATCACAAGTCTTCTTTTCTGGGGAGACTTCTGCGGTTTGAATCCCTTGGTATCCCTTTGGCTCAGTATTTATAGCTATTACTGTATCAATTGGCATCTGATTGTGTATCACTTTGCAAAGCTTTCAGAGTACTCTTTACTTATGTGTGCTCTATATTCCTGACTATTTTGTGAGAAAATGCTGTGCACTCTTGTAGCCAGACTGAATAGGGAATGTTGAATTAGGTCAGGACACTTTTATGAAGAGGAATATATATATTGGAGTGCATTAAAAAGACACCTGCTAGGATCATGAGGGAACTTGACATGATTTCCACGTACAAAATGCTTGAAGAGCTTGGGCCACCTCTTCCAGAAAAGACAAAGGTTGATGGGAGGATAGGAGAAATTGTCTACAAACAATTAAAGAGTTACCATGTGGAAGAGGTATTGAAATATTTCCAAATGAAGGCCAATGATATCAAGCTACAAGAAAGAACTTTCTGGCAGGTGCAGCTATCCAAAGATGAATTCTCTGGCTCTGCAAGTATTCAGATATGGGCTGAAAAGTCATTTGTTTGGAATATCGTATAAAACATTGAAGCATCAGATGGGTAATGGGACTGGAGGAACGTGTTGGGGAACGTCAAAGTTCCCCCTAACTCTGGGTTTGCTTTTCACTTCAGACAGAAAGTGCTTCTCAGCCATGTTGTCATTGTTGAGAGGATGGATGAATATTCCTCCCGCCATGAGCGAGCACTTGGCCAATGTTCTTCATCTGACATGTCCTGGGAGCCTTCAAGAAATACTCAGTATTGCTGAAAATATTTTAAACAAATATGAATCACTTTCATATATATGTAAAAAGTCACACTCAACTGCTTTCTGAACAGGACCCTTGACGAATACTTCTGGATATACTCGAGTGACACTATTGGCATTCCTGAGCGTATATTGGGAAAAGTTATACGAAATCCCAACCTCGACTTTCTCAACACGGTGAAAACAGGAACCAGATTAAATAGAAATAAATGAAGCATAAGAAGAGATGGATTGTATTGGAATCCTTGTTTCCCCTTAACATTCGCGTGACCCTCAGGAAGTTACTTATTCACATGACCTCCAGTTTCTTCATTTGTAAATACTGAGATAGTAATAACAGCACTCTTGAAAGGTCATTCAGGGCACAGACCAATCAGAAATGATGTCTGGCCAATTGTACTGGACGCCAGCCAGTATGTTGTACTGGGGCAGACCAGCTGAATGTCAGCTCTGGTTGTGGGGATTAAGAGCAAGTTAAAATGCCTGTACAGTGTCTAGTACATACAAGATTCTGAATAAATGTTAATTTCCTCCCACCATTGAGAAGCTGAGATCGCTGTGATATGTGATAGGAATTATCCACAACTTCCCGTGGGATTCAGAATCAGTTTGAATAGCTATGAAAATATTATTCCTGGTCCTATTAGTTTAGGTTCAATTGGTCTTAAATTGTTATTCTGAAAACATATTTATTTTCCTACAGTACTCACTTGGCTTTGGGTGCATAAGACAACAAAAGAATGCACGAGTCAGACTCTCTTTCTGGTGAAAATAGGCAAATGTTTCCCTTTACTTTCCTGATTTTCCAGATTAATCTGTTGAGTCAAATGAAGGTGAAGTAGTTCAACTTAGGGGTGAAAATTTCACTGAATCCGTGGAGAAAAACACTGAGGAACGATTACTTTATTATGACTATTTCCTGGATATGATCTTTATGTTGAATGTTGAGCACAGCCCCTTCCACTCCCATCCGATTAGTGCTGGTGACTTACCTCCTTCCACACCACACACCTAGTAGGAATCCATACCTGTATTAGAACTAATTTGGGGGTATTACTGTTCCTAGGGTTCTATTATATTTTATTCAATTATCTAAGTAGCTTTGTTTCCTCAGAGAAAGCTGATCAATTTAAGGGAAGCGTACATTCAATGTTCTGTAATGCTATTATCACCCAGGTTATGATTTCTTTTTTCTTTTCTTTTTTTTCCTTTTTAAAGGCTTAATTTATTTATTTGTCAGAGAGAGAGAGAGAGAGAGCACGAGCAGGGCGAGTGCGGCAGGCAGAGAGAGAAGTAGGCTCTCTGCTGAGCAGGGAGCCCGATGTGGGGCTCAATCCCAGGACCCTGGGATCATGACCTGAACTGAAGGCAGACGCTTAACTAACTGAGCCACCCAGGCTCCCCCCGGTTATGATTTCTTGAGGAATCAAATCCATGCTTTGCTTCCAGGGGAGGGTGAGGCGGTAGGGGAAGGCCGCAGGACCGCGCAATTCAGTATGTCACGGTCAAGAACTTCACTCTTTTCTGCTTGAGAAGAACTCCTATTTCTGTTTTCATCAGCCCCAGTGAAATCTTGGCATTCCCAAATGTTCTTTGTAAGTTGTACCTCCTCAACCAAAAAACAAACAAACAAGTTTAACCTGTTTAGCTTGTAAAAAGCGAGACATTGAGACCTTTTCTCAAGAAATGCAAGAGTATTTAAGTCAGAGAGGAGAGAGTCCCACAAACACCAGAACGTAACCTCACAAATTAATAGTCTATTCCCAACTAGTTTGGCTGTGGCTTGCCAAAAATATGACCCAGGTGGTAAAAGTAACACAATCATCATTATTTCCTACAAGCTGGCATACATTTGGCTTCTCCAAACGAGTGGGAGAGCCATGATCTGACGCTCTTTTAATCTTTCGCGATAAGACACTTCAGAGATGCCCTCAATCCTCCAGGGGCGGGGGAACCAGGGCCGGAGAACTCTTTTCTGGTCCTGTAATTCTTGAGGAATGTATCTTCAAGGATGTGCAAAGGCCATCTTTTAAATGTTTGCAAAACTCTGATGGAACCGCTGAGAGATAAAAATCAGTTACCTCTCTCTCGTGACCCTAAAATTCATGTGATTGGTTACTCTAATTTTTATAAGTCCATTGCTCCATTCCTTGTGTATGTGAAATCAGGGATCCTGCCATAAAAACCATTGGGAAAGTTACCTCTGCTCCAAAGTTGTTAGTGGAGAATTTGCCCTTAGGAGAAGTGGTTGGTGCTGACACTTTCACTGAAGCCATACACGCAGGTGCGCGCGCACACACACACATATGCACACGCACACAGTCTCCCTTCTTCTAGCCTTCCATACACTGCATGGAGAGAGCCTTTAATAAATCAATGTTTTAGGGCCAAATTCCTCAAAGGCCTTTGTAAGAGCTTTGACCCTGCTTGTTGTGATAGTGTGTGAATGGCCTAGATTGAATCAATGGTATCTAGTCCACAAATCATGCCATCCTGTGAGTGTTTGGGGGCTTAAGCCAAAGGAATTGGTTTTTTATCATCCTCACTAATTGCCATTCACATAGAAAGCTGCAGGACTGTAAACGGGTTAGCAGATCTTCTGACTGTGGGTCCATAAAGGGATTTCTGTAAGAAGAGTTAAGATATAATAAGGAGCACAGGCTTAACGTGTAGCAGGCAGCCCGTAGACCAGGACACAACACTTTCTCAGGCTGGTGCGATCGTGGGGCGAGGAGGGAAGAGGGCCCTGGAGGCCTTCGCTCTGCGTTAAGGACGCCCTGACTAAGCACGCCTCTCAGAGGCCGACTCATCTGCATCTCAGACACGGGCCTCCCCAGCCTTGGCACCTGGTTGTTTATGCCCCTTAGCTCTAGTGGGGGAGCAGCTGCTGAGCTCTGGAGAGTGGGCAGCAAGGTGCAGACAGTCACCCGGGCAGAGGTCAGACCTGGTGGCCTTCCAGAAGAGTGACCACAAGCCGTTTTCTTGAAATCCTCAGTGAAATAGTTAGGGCAAGTGTGGCCCGGGGTCCGTCCTCTTTACAGACGGCAGCTAAAGCAGAGGCCATGGCTAACCTCTCAGGGTCCACTCATGCCGGCTCCCGTGGGGTCCCACTTCTCTGCTCCCTGGGCTGCCCTGATTCCCGTTCAAAGGCCTCCGCGGGTTTGTGTGAGTCCCTGGCGGGGCTGATGAATCACCGAGGCCGAAACGAGGTGTCTACTCCCTTCAGAGGGTTTTGTCTGATGACATGTGATGACAAACTGTTTACTGTACGCTGTTTGCCATCACCTTGCACTCCTTGCAAGACCACTGACTTATTAATATGATGTATCTGTTTATCATTTATCCATCGGGCTATTTATCTGTTTCCAAAGGCCCCATCAGATAGGACCTGCGCGCTCTGAACCTGTGCCCACGGGCGAGCTGGAACTTGTCCTGGGCTCCGAGACTGGTTCTTGATCAAGTTTTATGGAGAGCAATTAGCATAGAGGGAACAGGTTTATAGGTAGCTCTCAAACTTTAAAATGTTTCATATATATCATAATCGAGCTCTTAAATAAAACCCAAACAACTCTGGAGGAAGCTGTTAAATCTCTCTTCTTCTTTTCTCAGCCTGCCCCACTGTGAAGTAGGGGGAGACACTTTCCCCAGGAGATTTAAGTCCTTCTAATGGTGTATGGACGACTGTCCCATTGAACCGTGCATCTCCCCACCCCCGAGCCCCCAAGCTGCGGGGCGTGTGCCAAGCCGGACGGGTGGTGTGATTTTAAGCCACGGCACTAACATGGTCACAACAAGCATTCTCCTGAAGCCAGTCCAATTCTACACATTGTGTTTCTCCCGTCTGCTGAAGCTAGCGAGCTGCAGAAAAGGGAACGGGCGTGGAAGCCAGTCTGGGACAGAACAAACAGAGAGACGAGGGCCAACTTTCCCAAGCAGGGGACAGCGTGTGTGTTGCTAAAAAGCAAAGAGCTGAATTTCACTCGTTTTCACATATGCTAAGTTTTCTGGGAGAATACTTGTCTCCAAACGAGGCTCTTTCCTCATAATATTTGGAGGCTTGTCTGCAGCTTAAAATCCAATCGCACAGGGTTCAGAACAATATCCCTGGTTTGCTTGGCTTGGCTTTAGGAAAAGGGCAACATCCGGCATTCTCCTCCTGGATCCTTGTTCTGGATCACCCAGGCACACGCTCACCTTTCTGCTTCACTACCTCTTTGTCCCCGTCAACCCACCTTTTCTCGTGGCCCCTCTGAGGACCCACCCCCTCCAGTTATTCCCCACGGAGACCTTTCCTTGCTCTGAATTTCCTTGACAGTGACATGTACCTGGTCAATCATTTTTCCAGTCTTACAGTCATTCAACTATGTGTAACTTTCTTACATGTGGTTTTCAGAACAGTCTCAAGTTTGTCCATAAAAACTTTTGTCTTGGGTCCCTACCACCTGCTCACGAGGCTGAATCAGGGACCACATGTTCTTGGTCTTCATTGCTTGATCACTGTCATTCTTTCCAGTAGGGACAAATAATCCGGTCTAACGACAAGGGACACCTCAAACTGCATTTTGCATCTCTTGTCCTCCTCTTGAAATTCTGAATGTCCATGGGCCGTTGTCAAAGAAGGATGCACCCGGAGTTTGTTGGAGAGGAGAAATGGGCCCTGCTCTCATCGAAGAATCTATTCTATGGTGGGAAAGCAAGAGACGAAGGCAATGACATCTCCTTTCCGTGCTATCTCTATCAGGGGAGGAGGAGAAGCCAGGGCTTGGTACCTGTACATTTCCTCCTCCTCTTCTGCTTCTGCTTTTCTCATTCTCAATCAGACTTTAAAATCAATTTTGAAAGAGCTTTCCCTCTTCATGGGATATTGTGGATTATTCTTCAAAGTCCTAAATAAAAAGTCATGCAGTGTTTAAACCCTTTCACATGAAATTGGCACAAAACCTTGCTCTCTTGTTATAACCCTTTGGTAACAGACCCTAGTGTTACAGTAATTGAGTTATAATAACTAAGGGAAATTGAGGCAAGACTGGGAGATGCTGTTTTATGACACAGTAAATCACCGGTTAGGCCTGGTCATATTGGTTAAACTTCTCCCATTGAATAAAATTATTACTTGAGTTTAGGAAATTGCTGCCATAGTTCTGGCAGAGGAGTGAACAAGACAGCACAGGCTAGCAGTAATTTTTGGCATAGAGGTTAATTTTATTGCACGCTTTATATATTTTCAATAAAATATATAGGTAATTAAACATTGAACTGTGGTGCTTTTTTTGGATTTATAATAATTAGCACACACATTGCACTTTATATTTTCAAAAGCTTTACACAGCGTTAATTAACTGCTTCATGCTACATGAGCAAGGCAGCGTGATTATACCCATTTTACAGATGAGCAAGCTGAACTGTGGGGTGCTTAACTTAATTGCCTACGGGCTCCCAGCAAACCAGGGCAGAAGGATGGGCTGTTGAACTACAGAGCCTGTGACACCGCCTGGCCTTGTCTGTCCCGTAGCCATGCCTAGCATGTTGTGCCCTCACCCAGGGGTCGTAGACAGGTGTAGTAATGAAGTCTTATCTTCTTTTTTCCCTCTTGGGGGGATCTTTCATAATATTTTATTTTAATACAAGAACCTCAATGTTCTTAATTATATTGGGTAGCCACGTCCCTTGGAGGAAGGGAAAGTGTGTATGATTTCATATCTTTCATAGGTGGGTGAATGGAAACAGAGAGGCCGCTCAAGATGTCAGTGAATCAGTGGCATTCTAAACCTGTAGATACTGAAAGAACCACAGACTGAAACCCCGGTCCTCTGAGCCCAGCCTTCCTCTTGCCAGAGCAGAGATTTAGTTCTTGATTGCTTCCTTGACTTTTGAGAGCACATGAATTTAGATCTCAACGTTCTCCAGATCACCATCACGAAGGCTCCCAAAATGGGAAGATAACCACAGTCCTACCCATCGTTCTTCCTTTGCCAAGAGGAATTAAGAAATATAAATTTCTCTCCATGATAAATTCCACTCACTACACTCCCTCCATCCCTGCCAACATACGAGCTATTGAATGTGTTCATTTTTTTCTCTTTTTAAACACAACATATCCAGCAAGTATTTACTCCTCCCTTTTGTTTCGAGTGTTCAACAAAGATCAAGAGCTCACTTGCATCGAAATCACATGTTTCTTTTTCTTTATTTAAATTCTGTTAGCCAACATATAGTACATCAGCAGTCCCAGATGTAGTGGTCAGTAATTTATCATTTGCATATCACAGAAATCACATTTTCTACACTTATTCCTCACGTAGGGATATCAAGGACTAGAAGTGAGTGGGAGACAACGAACTATTCCATAGGCCGATAGTCAACTTCTCCTCCTTCTAGGAAGTGGATTTAGTCACAGGCAGAATTCTAGACAGAACCAAGTTATCAGCATGAACACCCCAACCTTGCTTGGTGCATTTAGTCTTACCCATTCCTTAGACGATGGGGCCACCATCGTCTTTGAGAAATCGGGGACCATAGTCCAGGGCTGATGTTTTCACTGACACTTTCATGTTAATATTTAAAAATAGAAAAGCAACCCCTTCCATGCCACTTCTTGTTGAGGAGGTAGTCTTTGTTTAGATTTAGGAAACCTGATAACTTTTCAAGTGAAATTAAACATGGCAATGGGAACAGAGCAAGGCTGTGCAGGCTCCATAGTAACAGTGGGAATGTACCATGGAAGGTCAGCTCTTGGAACTTTGGAATAAAGAGGCAATCATGATGGAAATAAGATGGTAATACAAACGACTACATCATGAAGCCGGGGAGAGGACTTCCGGCCCCTTCTCCCTGTTATATTACTTTGTGCTTATAGCAGCAGAAGCTTGAGGGTGAAGGATCTGAAGAGCCCAAGGCTGGTAGACAGTGGTGCCCGCCGTGGGCAGGCACAGGATGCTAAAGGAGTGGCCGCAAGAAGTGCCTAGACTGAACTTGGGCTTGTGGGAGACAAGCCATTCCTTAGTCTTTCCTTCTGCTTCTCAGGAAAGCACTGGGGCTTGTATGCCTTTGACAAAAAGATGATTCTGTCCAGCTCAAAATGTTCCTGGACAAAGAACGAAACTTAGTGAGGGACACACATGGGGTAATGAAGGAGGGAGACCACCTCTCGGGAGCCCAGCCGAGAAGCTGCACGCTCTCTGGCGATCAGTAAGATGACACTTAACACCCTTGAAGTTTCAATTTTTCAGGTAAAAAGATCATACTTGCTGTTTCTTGAAAGATACTGTGCTATCTGTTAATTTACTTTGTAAGTATAAGCCAGAAGCAACTGCAAACAAAGCAATCCATAAAGTCAAAAGTAAATGGCACCTTAGACACCTAGTTCTTTCTATATGTTGACTCACTTAATCCTGACACGATCTCTAGGAGGCATCCGCCATGATTATCTCTACTTTTGTGATGAGGAACAGAGGCTTAGAGAGGTTGGTTGCCCAACATCCCACAACTGCTGAGTGAAAGAACCTCACCTGGATCCCCGGTCCATTTGGTTCTGATTCTCAAATTTGAGGGGGTGCATGAAATCAGACAATCCACATTAACACATACAGCAGTGTCGGGCACTGCGTAAATGCTCAATCACTGTGGGTTGTTATTGGCGGTCATCGTTGACTATTGTGCTAGAGTAGCTAGTGTCTGTTGAGTTTGTTGTATGGATTAAAGCCAATTATATCATAAAAGCAGGTGATCCTGCCTTTCTCTACACTTAGGATAAGCCACTCTGAGCATTATCTATCCAAGCCATGCTGACTTACCGTTCCCTAATGATTTCTGCCCTCTGTAGAAGTTGTGATTTCCGTACACACTGACGCTTCTTCAACCACCCCCATGCCCACCATCGATCTAGAATTCCACAACTCGGGAAGGAACTCAGGGGTCCTGTCTCATGCCAACGTTTCCAACCTCTTCGCCAAGTTTTCCTCTGGCTTTTCTTTGGAGGGTTTAGTTGGGGCAGGTGACACCAGCAGCATTTGTCACTAATCGGCCTGTGTTTTTTGTGCCTGAAGGCGGACTGTACCAAATGACATAAGCAAGGTAATTCTAAATTACTCATTTTGGAAATGCATATGCAAACAAACACAGATTTGAGGCCACATCTGGGAGGCAGGAACACCGAGATTCACCTTCTCTTTGATTTTATCAGTAATTTATCAGATTGAGAAAATTAGTGAGGCTTGTTTAACAATGGAAGAGGGAAGGCGGAGCTAGCAGTTCGTTATGCTGAATACATCATTTTACATCTTTCTGCCTAATTTTTCATATCTGTAAAGCTAGCCTGCCTTAGGACATGATTTGTAAGGGTTGTTTTTGAGTACTTTGCCGGTACAATGTGGGGAGATAAAGAGATGCCCGTCCTAGGAATAAGTGAAAGGTGAGCTGTTACACTTTGGACTAGTCTTTGGACTAGGTTCCTAGCAAGCTAGTAGTGACGGCTCTGCTGCTTTCTAGTTTCTAGGGTATTTTTTTTTTTAAAGATTTTATTTATTTATTAGACAGAGATAGAGACAGCCAGCGAGAGAGGGAACACAAGCAGGGGGGAGTTGGAGAGGAAGAAGCAGGCTCATAGCGGAGGAGCCTGACATGGGGCTCGATCCCATAACGCCGGGATCACGCCCTGAGCCGAAGGCAGACGCTTAACCACTGTGCCACCCAGGCGCCCCTCTAGTTTCTAGGGTCTTAAGCCAGTGGGTGGGAAACTTTCAAAGGAGAAACCCACATGTATCTGTTCAACAGCATTTCTGTGGTCACAGTTTCTCTATCAATAGCCATGCCCTACAACTCACATTAAAGAAAGAAGGGCAGGAAAGGAAGAATAACCGAATGGTGGGCAGCTCTTGTAGAAGTCTCATTATTTTGAAAAAGGCATCCTCAGATTTCAGCCCGTGCCCGTGTGCTGATCGTGCTGCTGGAGATCATCCCCGTGGACTGGGAATCACCTACAGAGACATGTTTCAAATGTTGCGACAAGAATTTTCTTTCTGTTAGTGCTCAAAATCAAAGGAGCTTCAAGGGCTGTGTTATGGGTGCATGAAGGGAGAGAGATTTGCTCCTTGGGGGTGTGGCTCTTTTTCAGTGACAGATACGCACTTATGTATTGAAAGATCTTTAGAGATGCAAGGCAATGGTTGTTCCACTGTAATGTGGGTTCCGTTATTTGATGTACCGATATGTAATGATGTAGGTCTAAAATCCCTGCCTGGCTCCAAAATTCGGGCCCCAAATTGCTATTGGGAAACCAGCCGACCATTAATTGCACAGACTCTTAACTCTTGAGATGGACATTGGGAAGAAAACCAATGAAGAAGGCAAGAGTTCTAAGAAAAAAACCCGAGAATGGTAACAGTGTGCTTTTCCCTTTGCTTTTCGGTGTTGTAAAGTCTCACCTGGTGGTGTGATTTTGAGTAAAGCCGTCTTCCAGCCTATGGGCATTGTTTCGTCGTGAATCGTGGTCCACTGTCTGTCATAGGGTCATTTAATCAGTAGTGGCAAAGGACAGCTCACAGACATAACGTATAAAGAAAACTTTCTTGAGACTCATACCCCATTTACCTCGATTATTTGGATTTGGGCTCCAAGTCAAACAAACTGTCTTAGGAGGCTAAACACCGTCGGAGAAAGTGATCTGAGCATTGGAGGGGGAGGGGGATGAAATAAACCGCCAACAGCACAGACTCAGAATTTAGGCCCCCAGCTTTTGGCCGAGGTTCTGGATTCTATTTCCAGCCAGACATTGCAACACTTAGCATGGGATAGCTTGTTTTTTCGTTGCATCGGAAGGCCCCAGAGCAACTGGGAAGCTGTTGCAAGTTGTACGCGTTAACGTCTCTCCACTGCCTTGGTTGGAGGCTACCATAAAAAAAAGTGAAAAGTTAATTGTACTCGTTGAAGAGACTGTGCTGAGTCAGCATCAGCACTCAGGGTAGGTTTTGGCAAGGGTCCTGTGAACCATTAATTAATATCATGAGTTAGCTGTCAGTGGGTCAACATGGGTGCTCAGTTTCACGATTGCTCTGTAATGTTAAACCATGGATTTAAAAGTATATTCCTAATGAAAAGCATTACTATGTGTCTTTCCTTCGGGGACACGTAGCTCTCTAGGTTACACTGATGTCTAAGGCTGTTTCTAGCACGTGGAAGGAACCTGAGTCCCTATCCAGGGGTCCTGGGTTTTGCTCTTTCCTTAAGCTGTTGACTTGCTGGGCATCAAACTGGGGTTCTCCAGGGCTCACACCTTTTAGTTTCTGGTGCTAAACTCACTGTCTCCTGCCTTCGAGGGCTGCTTTAAAGCTCGCTGGGATCATCTGTATCAAGTGCGTTGGGGAATCAGCAATATCTTTTCATAAAGTCCTTACGAATCACTTGAAATCGTCTGCTGGTGGAGAGTGTAAAAAGCCTTCACACTTTTTTCCCCCCCTCCTAGGGAGGGAAAGCACCAAAATTACTCTTAAATCTAAACCCACCTCCTAAATTCGTGCAGAAAACGGAGGTGATTTTAGACTGGGGGAAAAGCAGGGTCTCCCTCATTAAATTTTAGCACTGAAACCTCCATTGTTTCCTCTACATCTCCCGTTTATGGGGCTGACATCACCCAGAGATGAGAGAGAAGCTTTCATGGCACAGTTTCAAAAGCCAAACACCTCGCAGTTAGTCACTAAGTTAATAACAACACAAGAACTGTTAAAGATGCACCGAGCTCGCTGGGACTGGAATTACAACAGAGCAACTTCTTGCCGTGCCCAGGGGGAAAAGCTGAACAAACAAGCACTTCCAGCCGGATCAGAACTGGGGAGGGACACCACCTGCCACAGCTGAACATGGGCTTCGGGGAGACCCGGACCTGAGGGCGCCCGCGGCCAGGATGGCGAATGTCTTTTGACGCACTAACAAATCCCTTCTCTGCTTACTACTGCTTTGGGGGGCAGGGGCCTTCTTCTTACACCTGGCTTTGGAAGATCCCCGTTTCTTTGATTTCCTCCGTCATTTGCATCTGTGCGAGTGGCAGAAGTTCTGCTTGGTGTGGGGCTGAGGCTAAGCCACAAAATGTTCCACCTACTTCCAACCCGATACCCTTCCTCCTCCCCACCCGTCATCACCAACTCTTCCCCTCCCCTCCTTGGGCACCTTTGTAGTGTTCATCTGTGCCCCGAGTCGGCTTTGCACACAGAAAAGAAATACACACGGTAGAAAGTTGAAAACAATCTGATTTTTACCAGGAACATTTCAAAAAATTGTTGTATTTAGACTTGGGAACTGGCCTTTTTCTGAAGCTGGTGCTCGAAAAACCTGAGACATATTTTATGTTTTTGCAGCTGTATGGCTTTAATACAGGCTCAAAATCATTTATTGGCATTTCTGACCGAACTTTTTGTTTTTATAGGTGTGTAAATGTGTTATCGAAGATATTTTGGCATTTGCCAAAGACCTGAGTTTGTAGCTTCAGTTAAAGAGACCCGCTACACCTTTCCCCCCCCCTTTTGCTTTCTTGAAAGAAAAGAAACGGTTTATTTGACAGGTGCTCTGGATTTTGGGGCTAAGTCTTTGACTGAATTTATTTTGCTTGAGGTTGTTTGTACTAAAATGCTAACATTCTAGTGTTCATGACAAATTTTTTTTTTCTCTTCTACTCTGCTCAGGCCATGGCTCGTCCAATGTTTTACATGGATGTTACCATTTCATGCTCATTTCTCTTTGCGTCATGGCAGATTTCTCTGACCAGACTTTAGCAGTGATTCCAAACCCCGGCTGATGTATCTGAATTATGTCGGGGAACGTTTTTGGGATCTCTGTGCAAGGGCCCAGAGACCTCATTAGATGACCCTGGTTGTCGGCCGGCTAGATGTAGAGAGCACGTGTATGTGGAAGCAGGGGAATGGGGACAGGGACAGGGGACCCTGGTCATGCCCCCCTTGGTACAAGGCAGTGTCTAATCAATCAGTTGTTCAGTTATGCTTAGGTTAAACAAACATTTACCAAATTCCTTTCACGTGTGGGTGCGATGCCAGGTGTCAGATGTGGAAATGAATAAGAACTGCTCTACCCTAGATGAGTTCATAGTCTGGTGAAGAGGACAGACGCACAGAGACTCTTTCCATGTAACGGGGTTGGGCACAGTGTTCGAGGGGAGACGTGTGGCTGAGCTCAGGGTTAAGAGAAGACTTCCCGAAGAAGAACCCACTGCAGATGAACCAGGAAATGCAGCAGGAATGGATCGGTGTGGTCAGGTGTGGTGTGGGAGGGCAGCTGGGAGTGAGGGAGGGGAGGCTGGCGGGGTGGGCTTGAGAGGGGCGCTGGTCCTCCAAACCTGCGTGGGAAACCGGGGCTTGCCTTGATGTGTCCGTTGGGACTGAGGTTCTCCCTCCCTCCCTCCCTCCCTCCCTCCCCCCACACCTCTTGTGTTCCAGAGGCTTGGAGCCCTCCAAAGCTTCAGCGTAAGAAAGGAAACCAACCAAGCTTTGCTCTTTCCATCTATTACCTGGCACATTTCAAAGAGCAATTCACCCCCCAGAAAGCTTCAAAACTTGGTACCTTTTCTTGGGGGAACTCTAGGAGATACTTTTGGATTTAATGAGGGGAAATAGAAATAATTTTATTAAATCCAGAGTGTAATAGAACCCACCAGTGTCCTTGGGCCACTATCCATGCACCGTGAATGAGGTTCATGCAGTTCCATTGATTTTTTTAAAACTTAAAAAAAAATGGTAAATCAGAGCGGAACCAGAGAAAACTGCACAAGCACGTATTACTTAGTGATTAATGAATTAGAACGTGAACACTCTTGTAACCACACCCCAGTTAAGAAAGAGGCCTTTGCTGGGTGCCCCAGAGGCCCTCCCCATGCCCCTCACACACCCCCTTCCACACCCTGAGAAGTAACCATTATTTTGTTTTGTATGGTAATCATTTCTGCGCTTTTCTTCATAGTTTTATCACCCAAATGGGCGTCCCTAATCACTGAAGTTTGACGGTGCCGTTTTTTTGTTTTTTTGTTTTTTTTTTAATTTACAGATGTCTTTTAAACTGTGTGGGGGATTTAACAGCTCCTAGAGACGACTTTCACACGAACCCACAAAACAGAAAAGCACCAGTGGACACGCTTACAAATAGTGCTGATGTGGTTCGTGCAGTAAGATGAGGTGAAGCGGGGAGGGCAGACTCAAGGGGGGGGATCCTGGGGGGCAGGGAGGGGGGTCTCCACCAGGCTGGGGGGGTGTAGCTGATCTGCTTTCAGTCCTGCCCCCCCAGGCCCCCCCACACCCTGTCCGTGCACAACGAAGGGGGAAAGGCTCCTACCGCAAGGACCCAGCAGGAAGGGGCCCCTGGAAGCCCAGGGTTCAGAAGGAGCCTGTCACATCATGACACTTGGCACTTTCAGTCTGAGACCTTTCCTTAACAACCACAGAGGGTGTAGACTGCGGGGAGGGACTTAGAAAGAAGCACCGCTCATACCCAAGCTGTCACCTTTCTTGCTGAAAACAGGAGGGTGAACGGGGGAACAGGAGACGAAAGAGAAGGAAAAAACCAGACGGGCGTCGTGGTGGGCTGGCGGCTCTGACCCAAGTCCAGGGGATGGAAGTGAGGAGAGGATTTTGTAAAAGGGCAATTAGGACCAAGGTCCGCTCTTTTGGAGCCTGCGAAGTCTTGATGTTCGTTTTCTTTCCCTTTAAAAACAAGTTCCTGGCTGCCGCTGAGCTCCATGGCACAGAAACCGCACGGCTACAGAACCAGAGGGCGAGAGGAAAGCATGAATCCCAGCACCAGGCTTGTATTCTCTCTGTGTGGGCAGGAGGTTTTATTTTTTTAAATTTCATACATCATTAAAATGCTTCGGCATTTCCCCCCAAGTCAGCATGCCTTTATAAAGTTAATGAGGAAGGAAAACACTCAAGAAAAATAAAATTCTGATTATTTGTAGCAAGGTGCTGTGCAAAGCTGGGGTCCAGGGCTTTTCTCTGTTGATGTCTGTTTTTGGAGGCCTGGTTCCTTCTAGAAATTTCGTTCTTCCCAGAAGCGAGACCTTTCCAGGGTACGATCAAAAAAAAGTCACAGAAGGCCCGTGACTCTGAGAGCACATCCTATCCTTTCTGTGGCCTTGGGCAAGGCACTTCCCTGATGGGTGCCTCAGTTTCCCTCTCTGTAAAATGGGATAATAATACTTAATTACTTCACCATGCTGAGGTAAGGATTAATTAGTTGATGTTTGTAAATGGCTTTGAAGCCAGAAAATGCTACAACAGGGCTAAGCATTATTATTAATAACACATTTCAACCAAGTTAATAATTGCATTTGCCATTTCAAATTTCCCCTGACAGTTTCAACTGGTGAACTTATTTTTCAGCTTCGCTCTTTTAATGAGAAATAAAAAGTAGTGCCACTGGCAGAAATTGCTCTGGTCTTCTTTGCAAAGAGGAACACGTATCTGACGTGGAAGAAAGAATCTGGGTTCCATAGGGACTCCGTAGGAGATTCTGGAAAACATTAGATGCAGTGTAAGGGCCGTGACTGGTAAGCAGCTTTAAAAATGAAGAAAATACCAGTTAAAAACCGTGCCCGATGAGACGTAAGCAGATCTGGGGGGTGACCACTTTCCAGAATTGATTCGATTCCTAGGCTTTGGACCTGACCACAGACGAGTTTATCTGCCGTCTGCCTTGGGTTGTTTTTTCTTTCCGGTCCCTTTTGCTGGCCTCCACCCCTTCCTGTGCAAGGTCACTTCAGGGTGTGTTGTGGGTGTGGTGTGTGTGTGTGTGGCTTGAAATCTCTTGTGAGATCCCTGGTCTATCTCCTCCTTTTCTTCATGGCAACTCACAGAAGCCTTTTTGCACCAGTTAACTCTGACCCTCCGAACTGAGACAAAAATGTCAGTGAGATGATGTCATTGCCAAGCCCTTGGCACATGGCAAGGGTTCAAGAAACCTTTGTTAAACAGAACCAGGCCTTTGAGACTTCCTGAGTTTTTGATGTTGGACATCCAGTAAAATGACATCATCACGGTACGGGCCTGGATGTGCCGCTTCCCCCAAAGGCCGGTGCTCCCAACCCAGCCTTTGGTGAGGTGTGCGTTTTGCATCTTTTCCCCAAAGAGGTCTTGTATTTGCTCAAAGGTGTCCATACTCTCCTTCAGTGGTTTTCCAAATGAAGTCTCGATGGGCCACAGCATCACGGCCTGGGGACTGGCTAGAAATGCAGACTCTCAGGCCCCGGGCCTGAGACCGTTCATAGAGGTGCCGCCGAGCAATGGGACGGACATCCAGCTCATGCCAGACCAAGGGCCTTTGCCCTGGAGGCAAAATTTTGCCTGGAAAAATCAGAGGTGAAAAACCCTGCAATAGGCAGGCAAGAGAAAAGGACAGCGTAGGCTGCTTTTTTTTAACATTGCCTTCGGGAACTCCCACTTTGCTTCTAGGCCCTCTTAAATCCCCCAGATCCAAGAAGCCCACCCAGTCCACTCTGGGCAGGTCCTTCCCTCTGAATTTTCCCCGAGCTCTTATAAATCACGCTACTCACTCGAACACCTCTGCACGCCTGGCACGGTGAGTTCGCTGTAATCTGATGCTGCCGTGACTTCTCAGGTCAGCTGGACATTCCACGGTGACAGATACACGCCCTCCTGTTTTCAGTGTCTCACGGCAGCTCTCACGCTGCTGATTTATGTAGCGTGTGCTCAGTGGAGGTTTGCAGGTTGATTCCCCCGGCTCTGCGAACACGAGGCCACTGTCATTTCTAAACAGGGGTGCTTGGGATCAGGAAGCAGGGCCGTGGAGGAGAAGAGAGGCATGGAGGATCGTCCCCGCTCAGGCGTGTAGATTTGGGTGTTGAACCTCAGGTTACTGGCAAGAACTCTGTGAGGGACTTATGAAACTTCAGTCATCCACCAGGCTTTGAAGGGTAAAGTTATGTTTTTAAAGGGCAGTGCTTACTATACGTGAGACACTGGAATGGTTCTTAAAAAAGATGTATGTGGGGGACGCCTGGGTGGCTCAGTCGGTTAAGCATCTACCTTCGGCTCAGGTCATGATCCCAGGATCCTGGGATCGAGTCCCACATCGGGCTCCCTGCTCAGTGCGGAGTCTGCTTCTCCCCTCTCCCCCTGCTGCTCCCCCTGCTCGTGCTCTGTCTCTCAAATACATAAATAAAAATCTTTAAAAAAATAAAAATAATGTATGTAATCCTCATGGCACCTCTGAAATTTAGGTATTACTATCTCCAGTTGTGTTATGCATTTGATGTGAATTATGCCTCAAGCAGGCAGTCAACAAAGATCTATAGAATGCTTGCCACATGCGACAACTTTCTGAATCCTGCTTGCTGGCAATTGGAAGTCCTTGACTTTGGGAAAGGTTGTGATTTAATTGTGAGAACCCTTGGTTTCTTTCAGTAGATTCTAAAGTTGATTTGAGTAATTCGTCTTTGAGTAATTCAAGCCTAAGGGCTTGATACTGGCCTCCGAGAAGGATAAGCAGGAACAGCAGTGACAGGACCAGCTCCTTCGCTGGGAATCCCGTCTGCAGGACTCCCAGGTGCTCTACAACCTTGAACTGATAGACTGGGGATAACAGTAATTAGAATCTTCAAAGTACTTGGCAAACACTCATTAGCCGCTCTCAGGGAGGAAGACAGAGAGAAGAGGAACATATGACATAGGATCATTCCCATTTTGCACACCTGCAAAATCGAGGCAGAAAAGTTAGATGCTTTGCCCAACACCAGATCCTGAAAACGGAATTTAAAACAGGGGTGGCTAACTTTTCCGTAAATTTGGTAAGTCCCCAGAAAGACACAACTTTTCATTGTGTGTCGGGGTCTCTCAACCTCCACACCGCTGACCTTTTCAGGGCAGATAATTTTTGGCATGTGTGTTTGGTTGGGGGGCTGTCCTGACAGTTTAGCAGCATCCTGGCCTCTACCCACTAGAGGCCACTAGCCCCCCCCACCCCCAGTGATGCCAATCCAGAATGTTCCCCGGACACTACGCTTTTATACCAACTATGTGAAATGAGCATTTTGTGTGAAGAACTGCCCGTGGTCATGACGCCCCAGCGGGCACTGATGCACAAACAGCAGCGTCGCTTCTCAGAGCTGTCCCAGTGCACACAAGACGGATGGGCGAAGGTCTGAAACAGAAAAGTCTATAGAACCGCCAGTGGTTGTGCTTCGATTTAGGACTGACTGGAAAATCACAAACCTGCATCTCCCCATGGGAAATCGGTTTCAGAGTCCTCGAGACACACGAGGTATCATGAACGTTTGCCCTACGGGCATCATAGCACCCCCGCCCCGACCCCTGACACCAGCTTGGTTTGGAACCTTGTGTTCCCAGAAGGTCAAGCATCCTGGACGGGCACGAGCACCTTGTTCCCTTCATCTCGGAGAGGACCCATAGCAAACGCTCCTCTCGTGACATCGGAGATTCAGAAATAAGCACGTGGGTGTGTGCGCATGAGCTGGGGTGGGAACCGTGAATAGCAAGAGGCGCAGAGTAAGGACAGATGGGCTGGAGGAACCATGGAGTTTTCAGATGGGGGCGCTGGAAGGAGGCATGGTGCTTGTTGTCGCTGGTTAGCACTTTAGTTGAGCGTGGAAACTGAGGGACTGCAGCTAATGCTAACCGGCTGCTTAGCACAAAGGGGCATCTTCCTGGAGAGCATCTGTCTGAGGGTGCGAGGCTGCTTTGAGAAGCAGGGGGCTTTCCTATGAGGTCAGGAAGGACAAGGGTCTCCCCTGGGGTCGGGGCCCTGTGGGGAATGTTTCTACCCAGGCGATTTTCCCCTCTTTCGCTTTTCTGTGTCTTCTGAGATCAGATCTAGACTAAGCTTGCCCAGAAGGCCCCGGTCCCCAGTTCAAGGTAACTTGCTGCTGGAGGCTGGTTTTTGTGGCGTGATGCATGGGGTCTTGGGCATCTGGCGACTTCACCTCCCACCTTGGGTTTGTCCCCCTCTTTGACTTCGCAGAGAGGAGAGAAAGAGTGGGCCTCGTCAGCTCTTTCCTCTCTTGGAGAGAAGACATCGTAGGAGTCTGTGAACCTGGAATCAGAGATGGTGTGTTCTTCTGGGGCACAGCTGGGTTTGGGGTGGGGATGGGGGGAAACCAGAGTGGGGAGGACAACATTTCTCAGCAGAAAGACATTCATGGTGCTAAAAGTGATACCTGATCTGACTTCTCCAAGCACTTCGCGAATGCACCACACATTTCCAGTTTGCATCATGTCTGGTCTCTGCAGTGAAAAGAAGGTAGGAATCATACCAGAAAAAAACCCAAACAAAACCAGTGTGATGCAGATACACTTGACACGCAATAAAGCTGCTCATGTTTAAAGCGAACAGCCTGGTGCATTTTGACATGTGTGTGAACCCACGACACCGTCACCACACCCAAAATAGTGAACATACCCCCTCAAGTTTCCTAATGTCCCTTTGAAGTCCTCCCTCCTCCCGCCCCCATCCTTAGGCAACCATGATCGACTTCCTGTCGCTGTAGATTAGCTTGCAATTTCTGCAGTTTTATGTAAATGGAATCATACAGCATTCTTTCACTCAGCACAATGATTTTGAGAAGGTAAAGAAGACACCAAATTCTTCTGCCAGCTCTGAACCCACATTTTGGCTTAGCTCCTGATTCTGAGTGGCGCAGGAACCGGATTAGAGATGAAGAAGAGACGTTTCTGTTACCTGGCAGGGCAGGCCGTTTGTCGATCCTTTCACCTGCTGATGGACCTTTGAGTTGTTTCCAGTTTGGGGCTATTACAAATAAAGTTGCTATGAACACACGCAAGTCTTTGTGTGGCCATATGCTCTTCTTGGGGTAAATATTTTTATCTGGGTCAACACGCAGGAGCAGACTAGATAGATCAAAAGGTGAGTGTATGTTTAATTTTGTAAGAAACTGCCAAGCTGTTTCTTTTACCACCTTACATTCGGTACTGCGTCTTGATCTGTCTTGGAGGGGAGAACATCAGAGAGCAAACACTGTTGACCATATGCGAGGTAAGAAAAATGCTTGTTGGGTTGGGGTGCGAGTCCACGCTCTCAACATCTATCTGAAAGTTCCTAGATAAGGTCCGTTTGTAGCCATTAGAGCTCTAGCCAACCTTCCTGCTTGTTTCTCCTTCAGGAGGGACTCGCATCTTCTGGTAGCTGTTTGTGCAAGAAGAAATGGTCACGATAACCAGCAAATACCCCTAACACTTCTCTAGAGCAAAGCACGTCTCTTAGAGAGGCAGATTTGAAAAAGAGTCAAATAACTGGACACTCCTTTCCTTGTCTGAGACTTGGAAGTTGAGCAAATCGGATTAGGCAGGCCCTGGTCCACATATTGGTTAAGCAACACCCGCCCACCCCCGCTCCCCGGTTCCATACAGAGCATTAGAACCCTGCCACCAGTGGAAAAAAGTCAAATAGCAAGTAAAATAGAAGCACATTTCCCCAAGTGATACTCTATGGAGCTGTTCACAAGCCCAAGGAAGCAGATAATCACAGAATCTTGATTTGTCTTCCTATTGTATCCATCTGGCCTCAGCGTGAAGTGGTCAGTACTCATAGCAGAGAGATTCCAGCTGAACACACGAGCCGAGCAAGGTCGGCCTGGTTGTGTGAGTGGAGCTGGAGCTGGGGCCAAGGGCTTTACAGGTAGTAATGGAAGACGATTCCGTCTCTTTCTTTTTTGTGCACAGAGACAAGATAGGGGACTCCGCTCTAGTTCTGTGTTTTTCAAGGAAAAGAAGAAATAGAATTCTTCTGCCAACCCTGAACCAACATTTTGGCTTAGATCTTGATTCTGAGTGGCACAGGAACCAGATTATAGATAAAGAAGAGACGTTTCTGTTACCTTGCAGGGCAGGAAATGGGTTTTTGGTCCTGGGATTCCTCTTCTGAGTGTGTGGGCGTCATCATTTCCTGTTTCTTTTTTCTTTTTTTTTCTTTAAGGCCTTACATTTAGAAAATATATTTAATGCCCTGAATTTGTGTTGTTACTCTGGTCAATTTTAATATCTAAGTAAGTCAAAATTAGACTTCATTGGCTGGGTCTTGGAAAGAGCGTTTGGGATCTGCTCTTGTTTTAGCATATGGCAAGTATACGATGCAAAACGTCCTTTCCTTGACGAGGTTCACGCTGTCAGGGTGTTCAGTGTAGGGGACAATTCTAACAGCTAAAGTAAACACACGCTTTGACAGCTGCGGTTTTTCACTAATTCCACAAAGGGAGATAAATGATAACGATCAAGCAATCATATTATTAGTATTTAATATCACCTTCATTTTTCATTCTAATCGAGGAACATTGGAAAACGTCCTTTGAAAATACCTCTTTTCTTTGCAAGCAGTATTTTGACCTGACTTTTTTTTTTTTTTTTTTGAAGGATAAAACAATTCTTACTATGCTTTCAATGCATGGCTGTGAGTTGGGGAGAGTGATCTAATACTGTGGTTCCCATCAGTGTGTGGACAGCTTGTTAAAACACAGATTGCCAGGCCCTCCCCCAGTAACTTCGGATTCAGGGAGTCTGAGGTGAGGCCTGGTTATGTGCATTCCTACCCAGTTTCTAGGTGGTGCTGATGCTGCTGGGCCCAGGACCATCTTTTGAGATGTCTAATGTATAGACAGTCATCCTGGGTGTCAGAGGGTCTGGGTTCTAGAATCCTACATTGCGAAATTTGAATACTTGATTCCTTGGAGATTGTGGAGTCCAGGGGTCAGCAAGCAAACTTCTTTTCCTGTAAAGAGCCAGGTAGTAAATATTATAAGCTCTGTGGGCCATATGGTTTCTGTCACAGCCACTCAGCTCTACCATTGCAATGGGGAGGTAGCTGAAGACATAAGTAAACCAATGACCGTGGCAGTGTTCTAATAAAACTTTATTTACACAGACAGGCAGCAAGCCAGATTTGGCCCATGCAGTCTGCCACCCATGGCCTAGTCTGTGTGCCTCTTATAAAAAAAAGAAAGTGTGCTAATTATCCATATTAGTTTGGTGGGACTGCTATAGCAAATTACTGAAGACTGAAAGCTTAAACCACAAAATTTATTCCTCACAGTTCCAGAGGCTGAAAGTCCAAGAGTAAAATGTCGGCGGGTTTGGTTTTCCCTGAGGCCTGTCTCCGTGGTTGGTGGATAGCTGCCTTCTCCCCGTGTCCTCATGCAGTCTTTCTTCTCTGTGTGCCATCTCTGGTGTCTCTTTCTCTTCTTGCAAGGACACCAGTCAGACTGCATTAGGACCCACCCTAATGGCCTCATTTTAACTTAATAACCGCTTTAAAGGCCCTGTCTCCAAATACAGTCACATTCTGAGGTCCTGGGGGTTGAGGGCGTCAGCATACGAATTCTGAGTGCCACGATTCCCTCCATAACAGTATCTATTGCTATATAACAAATTATCCCCAAACTTGGTGGCATAAGACAATAAACCTATGTTGTCTCACTGCCTTTGTGGGGCATCAAGCCAGGAGCAACACAGCTGAGTGCTTTCCTCTCAAGAGTTTACAGTAAAGCCACCATCGGGGAACAGCCTCTTCGAAAGGCTCTGTCAGAGAAGGATCCAAGTTTACTCACTTGGTTCTTGGAAGGATTCTGTTCCCTCTGGGAGGTTGGACTGAGAATCACGGTTCCCCGTGGGTTGTGGAAGCCTCCCTCAGTTCCAGGAAACCCTGGGCCTCTTCACAGAGCAGCTCAGAATATGGCCGCAGCTTCCTGCTGGGTGAGTGAGAGAGGAGAAAGACCCTAATCTCAGGAGTGGCATTCCATCATTTTTGCCCTATCCTACTTGGTAGAAGCAGCTACAAGTCCTGTCTTACTCAGTGGGACGGGGTTGCACAGGGTTGTGAACACCATTAAGGAACACAGAGTTCATCCTAGAGGTCGCTTTCCGGAGAAAGCCAGACACCTATCTCTGATGCTACCCTGCTCTTAAAATTCCAAAATGTTATCCCTTTTCAGGTTCTTTCCAACCCTGTGCTATCTTGTTTTTCTCTTTATTGGTCTTTTTTGGCTATTCTGTTTAAGTTTGGAGAACTTAATAGCATTTGCAATATCTGAAGAACCCATGGAAAAGAGTGAACATTTTGGGTAGTTCTAAAGACTTGGCAATTATGGATTTGTGGATATGAATTTGAATAAACCTTAACATTTAAATCGCTCTGTAAGTAAGATCATTAGCTAGATCAACTATTTTTAAGAGAAGGCCTTATTTATATGTAAATAATGTATTTGCTAATTGCATATATATATAACTTATTAAAGTGGATTCCTTGAACTCTATGACGAACCTGCTTAATCTTGCAGCAAACCCAGGATGTTTTTTAAAGAAAAAAAAAAAACCACTTCATTTCTTTAAAAATTCTGGAAATCAATATTTTTGCGAATATGGGAAGAACTTTTTGTTATTTAGACTAGATTGGCATGATTTGACGATAAGTTTTTATTTTTTATTTATTTTTTTAAAAGATTTTATTTCTTTATTTGGAAGAGACAGAGCAAGCATGAATGGGGTGAGGGGGCAGAGGGAGGAGACTTCCCACTGAGCAGGGAGCCCAACGTGGGGTTCGATCGCAGGACTCTGGGATCATGACCTGCTTAACCAACTGAGCCACTCCGGTGCACCATGACTGTAGGTTTTTAAAATTGAGAACTATCGGCGCAGCTGGGTAGCTCAGTCAGTTAAGTGTCTGACTCTTGGTTTAGGTTCAGGCTGTGATCTCGTGGGTCATGAGATTGAGCCCGGCATTGGGCTCCACTCTTAGCGAGGAGTCTACTTGAGATTCTCTCTCTCCCTCTGCCCCCCTACCCCCTCCACACACTCTCTTTCCCACTCTCTCTAAAATAAATAAATAAAATCTTTTAAAAAATGAGAACTATAGAAGCAAATATTTTTGGTTTTGCTCTTGCTACTTTCTTGGTAGAAGAGATCTCCAGTCAGTGAATGTGCTTGGTTTTCGAGGTGATCGCTGAAGGTGTATTTATAGTCACCAGATTCACAACAACCTTCAGCTGATTTCTTGAATTATCTGGGCAAGCCTTCTTCTTTCTTTCTTTCTCTTTCTCTTTTTCTTTTCTTTCTTTCTTTCTTTCTTTCTTTCTTTCTTTCTTTCTTTCTTTCTTTCTTTCTTTCTTTCTTTCTTTCTTTCCCTTCTTCCCTCCCCCTCTCTCTCTTTCTTTCTTCACAATTGACAAGCTAATAACCAATTTTGCTTGTTAGTTTAGAGAACTAGTTCTCAATTGGGGTGATTTTGTGCTCTAGGAGCATTTGGAAATGTCTGGAGACTTTTTTTTTTTTTTTGCAATTGGGATAGGAGTGGGTGTTGCAACTGGCATCTAGGGGGTGGAAGACAGGGATACACAGGGCAATTCTCTACAACAAAAAAGTTATCCAGCCCAAAATGTCAATGATGCTGAGGTTGAGAAATCCTGGTTTAGGGAAGTAGACCCCTAAAGTATCTTCAACTGCTGGATGCACAAAAATTTGGCTCAAATGCCAGGAAAGCTGGGTTAATAATGTCTTTATAGCAGAATATTCCAGAGCCTTTAAAATGTTCACATGCATATTATCTCCCTCAGGGATAAGATCTAGGAGGCAAAGGTTTTCAGTCATATGGATCGTGGAACATTTTTTTCTTTTTTGTTTTGTTTTGTTTGAGCACCAAGCATTCCTTAAATCAGAACCTTCTCTGAGAAGGCTAGCTTATTGCATATGTAATGAATGAGTTACACTCTTGGATAAGGGGATCTCAGAATCCAAAATTTGCTAGTACTATGGGAAAAGGGATTACATTCCCATTGCATCCCCTCATTCCCACCAAACATACAACAGAGCAATGGTTATGAGAGTAAAGCATGGCAATTGTTAAGATTTTGGAAAACAGATGGAAGTAGGTAGATAAGCCATTATCACAGCACTCAAGGATAATCAGGTAACATTTTAATGTATTTGCCGTCAGTGTTTTTTTCTCTGTGTGGCAGACTATATGCCAAAGATGATCACATCAATGCATATCCCATCCTACATGCTCTTTTTGCAAGGTGACACTGATACTCTTCTACTGAGAAATCTTTTGCTCCCTCCCTGCCCAAGTCTGGGCAGGCTTGGTGGGAGTGATGCTGTGTGCTTTAAAAGGTTAGGTTGGAAAATATAATTCAGCTACTTCCTGGCTTTCTCACTCTTGCTCTTGGGATGCTTGCCCTTCAATCTAGCCACCATGCTGTGAGGGAGCCCAAACCATCTTTTATAGGAAGACCAAAAGGAGAGACCCACATGGGGAAGAACCAAGACTTCTAGTCAACAGCCAGCATCAACAACCAGTTATGTGATGGAGCAAAACTTCAGATGATTCTGGGCCTAGGCTTCAAGTTGTCCCAGTCAACATTGAGTGGAGGAGAAAGGAGCTGTCCCCACCGAGCTGGGACCAAATTACAGATTCATGGACAAAATAAGTGTCTTGCTGTGTTAAGCTACTAAGTTTTAGAGAAGTTTGTTACACAACACTAGATAATACAATGCACACACACTTTAGAGTTTTTATACAGCTGGGATCATACAGATTTTTTCATGTCACAGTGTATTTTAAAGAGTTTTTCATGATATTAACTGTCTTTCAAATCTTGTTTTTTAATCATAGTGTCACTTTTCATTTATATCAGCTCTTGTTGCCAAATATCTGATGAGTGTTTATGATGTAATGTCAGGTGTGATCTAGAGTCTTACTGCAATTGATAATGACAGTATATTTTCTCTTTATTTGCTTCCAGGTGTCTCTTGAAAACTTGGACAGTTGTGTGCACTGTACCATTGGCAGTTCAGGAGCTGGTTGACTTCTACTTGTTTTATTTTAAGTTTGGCCAAACTCCCATGGTTCTTTGAGTCGTAGTGCTTTATTGCTGGAAATGTAAATCAGCTCCAGTGTTTTATTTGGAGTTGGTTAATTGACACACACACTTTCTCTCTCTTGTTCTCTCTCTCTCTAGTGGTCATTTAAGGGAAGACTTGTTTGGAGCCAGAAGGTGAAAAATCACATGCACTCATGAAACTCATATTATCAAGAGATAATATTGATGTTAGTGGTCAGCAAATGTGAATTTTAAAGCAGATCTGAAAGAATGAGAGAAATCACTTCTTCTGGTTTCAGACATTCCATTTCTTTCTTAACAAGGCCATCAACTTTCAAATCAGTGAGGTGTGGTCTGTTGTTATCACTCAACAGAGCAAATGCCAACAACAGAGCGAATACTGCAACATTCAGGGAGGTGCTGTGCTCCGTATCTATGACACATTCACATGAGAATTACTCTTGTTCAGTGTCGTTGTGAAGATCTAGGTAGAGCCACTTGTTAGGCATACAAGGCTTGTCTATTGCCAGGTGTTGTTATACACTGTGGATAAAAATGAATCCACACAATGCTTGTCTTCACAGAGTCCAAGTTTTGCAGAAAACCATGTTTCTCTAGGGGTTCTTGTGTATTTCCCACAGTATGACCATTGCCTGATCTCTACAGATCGTTCCAGTACCCCCAGTTTCCTTCAGCGGACTTTGGTTTTCCATGTGCAATGTATCTGTTGATAAAAGAGCAACCCAGTTATTCACTGATCCTGAATTTTAGATCATTCGAGGGGTAGTTATTTTTTTTTTTTTTAAAGATTTTGTTTATTTATTTAACAGAGACAGCCAGCGAGAGAGGGAACACAAGCAGGGGGAGTGGGAGAGAAAGAAGCAGGCTCCTAGCGGAGGAGCCTGATGTGGGGCTCGATCCCAGAACGCTGGGATCACGCCCTGAGCCGAAGGCAGACGCTTAACGACTGCGCCACCCAGGCACCCCTGAGGGGTAGTTATTAATGTTTGTCTTCAGGATGGCATTTTTATCTAATGGCCCCCTTCAGAATTTGATAGAATTAAAAGAATAAGAAAATCTAGACTATGGTTCTGGCTTCATCATCTCCTAACTGTGCCATTTTGGACAAGTTGCTTTGGCCTGTGATTCTTTACCTGCATAATGAGGCTGCTTGAAGGAACATTTCTAGTTCAATACTTCATTTCTAGGTCTGATATCTGAAAAGCACATCCCCAGGATTGGGTTAAGCAGAACTAGAATAGTAGATGAATAAAGTGTATGTAATACCCCTGCTGCAAACGTCAACCTGCTACCAAGAATGGTCTCTAGTCATTTGCTAAGTCACCTGTTGTCTCACACGGGGACCATTTTCTGCTGTGCCTTACAGCCTTTTGACTGGAAAGTTGAACTGTGTGAAAGTTGGCACCATACATGGCAGGGGAAGGATTTATCGACCACGGAATACGAAGTGATTAGTCAGGGAGAGATGTAACGTGGCTCTTATGTAGGTTGCAGTGTACCAGGGCAGGCGTGTGTGATCGCCAGTTCTGATATAAATTATTCTTAGTTCAAAGTTGTTAAGATGAACAAATAATTTATTGTTATTCAACTGTAGATACCATGCATAAGAGTAATCAGTGATTACTTCAGTATCAGTACTCCATATCTTTACTAGTTCTCTCATGTCTCCTCACTGATCTGTCATGGCTTTGACTTTGGAATACAACCACTAGCTATCCTTTGTGAAAATACTTTAGGAATGACCTACAGGATGATGGTCCAAAGAAGGCAGTTCAGGGAAAGCCATTCCACTTTGCTTTGACGGCTCTTAGTAGAAACTTGTGCGGCGTCTCTCACGTTGGCATTCTAATTCACCATTGGCTTCTCTATCTTGTGTACTGGGCTCTGGACTTCTCTGGCTAGGAGTAAGGGCTTACTCATTTTTACGTTCTCAGTGGAGCTTAGTATATAATAAGTACTCAGCGTGTATATGGGTTAAATGAATTAACAAACAAACATTGGTATTGCAATTACTCATTTTAAACTCTCTGTTGAAAAACAAAGTGGAACTTGAACAAGTATTTGTTGTATACCTGCTATATTTACGACACTGCTGCAAATCTGTAACTTGCAGTTAATGAGTATGGTGTGTCATTTTATCCGAAGGCATTGTCACAGTATCATCGGTACCTGTAAAGTAAATGAAAATCAGGATTATTGGCTCCCTACTTTAAAAGAGGTCAAATGCACTTGCGGATTAAATGTATGTGACGCAACTTCCTTGCAGTGATGTGCTCCTTTTTTCCCAAGCCAGCTTCCTTTTTTGAAAGCAGGGAGTGCCCATGATTTATGTTCTGCTCCCTTCCCTGCTCTATGTGGGACATCAAGTAATGAAATAGGTCAGTAGCTCTTTGAGGCACTGGCATTTTCTTGATTTCAAAAGAGAAGATTGGGTGGGACTTGGGGGATATCTGTTATTTTTCAGGTATTTAAGAAATACACCTTTTTAAAAAATTGCACTACTAAGGTATTGTAATAGATTTTAGGAACATATGTTTGGAGCTAACATCTTTGGGATTTAAGAAATACATTTAAATGATACGACAATACATCAAGAACGGGGGCAGGTAGAGGAAGGCTGAACCTGGAAGATTTAATTTGTTCATCAGCCGTGTGTCTGTTATTTTCTCTGTAACTTTACGAAATGGAGAGGGATATTTATAAACACTCGTATAGGGAAAGGTGCTACAAGAAGTCAAAAAGTTATGTTGGTATAGGGCTTTTTACTGATGATGGTTAATTTTATGTGTCAATTTGATTAGGGTACAATGTGCCCTGATATTTGATCAAACACTGCTCTGGGTGTTTCCGAGAGGATGTTTTAAGAGAGATGAACTTTTAAATTGGTGAACTTTGAGTAAAGCAGATTGCTCTCCATAATGTGAGTGGGCCTTGCCTAATCAATTGAAGACAAAGAGACTGGCCCCAAAATAAGAGAGAATTCTCCAGTGGACAGTCAACGTCACCTACAATACCAGCTCTTCCTAGTTCTATAGCAGACCATCCTCGGATTCAAACTGGCAGACTGGTTTTCCTGGGTCTCCAGCCCGCTGGCTCACCCTGAAAATTTGGACTTGCTAGCCTCCATAATAGTGTGAGTCAATTCTTGATTTCATATATATGTAATTTCATATACATGAAATTATATATATAATACATATGAATATATATGAAATTATATGTATGAATACATATATGATTATATAGGAATATATATGAAATCATATATATATTCCTGATACATATATATTCCTGATATATGTATGAATATATATATATATATTATATATATAATGAATATATATATATATATATATTCATTCCTGGTTGGTTGAGGTTCTCTGGAGAACCCTGACTAATACATTATTTTACCTTGTCTGTTTTCAACACTCAAAAAGATTGTTTCCATGAGTTCCAACACATATTATGTGAAAAACAGAAAGCCAATAGGAATATAGGAAATAACAGGGAGAGTAAGGAGATTCTGTCTATAAGGTGGATTGGAGGTTAGTGTAGTGTAAAAGGGATCCTAAAACATCCAGAAAGGAAGTATACTTTACAAAGAACAGACAGCATCAACCAAACCTGATGTCATTCAGCCGTTTCCCCCTTTTGTTACTTTGTTGAGTTTAAAAATCCCTGACTGAGACCATCTCTGTCATATACGACTATCTGTCCTGCTGTGCAAGTGGCTTAGGAGTCCACTTTCAACTCATACAATACACCAATTACCTGTCGGCTTTGTCTCAGCGTCCCCATGTGCCCTGAAACGTGGTGCTTGTCCCTCCAAGGGAACACAATAAATATGTATTAAATAGATGAACAAATAAATATAGGTTTTGACTTTACCAAGCCATCTTCCAGCCTGAAAGAAAATCCTGCAAATGATCCTGTTATGCTCCCAGCAACGATGGTACTGTTGTCCATTTACATGAGATGAACGTCAGTTGGGGAGCTTAAAATAAACTGCAGTGGCCATTCATTGACTCTTTACGAAGTAACTAACGGGAAGATGATTGGGATTGGTAAAGGTTTGAATGATTCTTTTAAGAACTTCGTGTAAAGAGTTATTTTCCTGACCTCGAAAACATCATTCCATCAGTGTTCGCACTGAGTTTCAGGATGGTCCTGGCTCTGGGAGACCCACTGACAGGGGACGGAGGGGAGAGTGGATGAAGAAGCCGACCTGGAAGACTGGTGGTGTGTTCGCAAAGCTGGTTTGTCCTCTCCTAAGCTATTAATTACATCACGCTTTTGGCTCTTTTACTCTCACTTTTCATTATCTGTTGGCTATAGTGCTTTCTATTGTAGCGTGATCATTTACTCACAAGTTAACAAGATACAGAGAAAGAGAGAGAGGGAGAGAGAGAAAGCATCAGTCACAGAGGAAGCTTGGTCTCATCAACCTGACGTTTCTCATGCCCCAGAGGAGGAGTTTGCCAAATATTCTGACATGGAGTCACACTTAATAGTAATAATTTCCACCTGCTGTCATGCAGTCTCAGTGCTGCATACAGGTGGTGGTTTTATTTTTTTCCATCCAAGACTCTTCGGGCACCCTAGAGACGTTAATTAGGCCCTGGACCTCTTTGAAGTTGATCTTATACCCATACTCGCATGATGAAATGCAGAAGAGGAGAGGTTAATTGAGTAAGACCAAGACCACACAGAAATTCCATGAAAGAGCCAGGAAGGCGATGGCTTCCCGGTCTGGGGCGAAAACAAGGAAACACTGAGAAGAGATGCCTGTTTGCCAGGTGCTTTCAATTCACCTGCAATTTCCATCCCCCATTTCATTTAAAAAGTCAGCTACCCTCTTCCCTCCTTCCCTCAACATCCTACACAAAGGAAACCTCAAGAACTATGGAGTAATTACCATCCGTTTCAGGGTGTGTTACCTTGCAGCTTACAGAGCCCAAACGTTCTCTGGGAACATTTGTCATGGGTGCACCTGACTCTTTTCTCCGCGTGCGGATACGTTCTTGTCCAGATTGCTGTTTCTTTCTATCTCCTTTCTTTCTTTTTTTTTTTTTTTGAATGCTAATCTTCCAGTTATCTTCCCACGATGAAATCCAGGTAGGAGAATATAAAGTTTACTAAAATTACTCAAGGCAAGGGTTTCACTTTCCTCCCACTTAAATTGTGCAGAGATTAGTCACTCGGAGAAAGCAAAAACAGTAGGTCTCTGGGTGAAGAAAAGAAAGGAATGGAGGGTTGAGTCAAAGAGCACGAGGGAAGATATCTCAATAAAAGTAATATTTTTTGTATTCTTGAGTTTCTGTTACACCCGGCAGTAATGTCTCTTCTCTCCAAACCATGCTGGCAGGGTCACTGAAGGAGGGACTTGGGAAGGAGCCCTGTTCATTGGCCTGCCCATCCCCCCATGGAGCTCCTGGTGGGAGGGAGGGTTTTTTTTTTTTTTTTTTGGACCCTTAACCAGAAGCCAAGCAGGTGAGGCTGCGTGCAGGGTGCCTAAGATAGGGAGGACTGCCCACGAAAGACGCGTAACTCAGTAAGCATTTGTTGGAAGAGTCACCATTCAAAGCCACGATTTTGTGAGCACTCAGAAGGGAGCGGTATGGTTTTGTACGCAGGGGAGTGTCAGAGTCTGTATTGCTCTGGGACGTTCCAGGGGAGCGCAGATGAAGCCCACGGTGGGGCAATGAAAAAACCAAGCAGCTGCAAACCGCTTTTAGAGTGGGGGAAGGTTACATGAATAAATAAGACGAAGGAAAAATGGAAGAAAGCAGACCAGACTGAGAACAAAGCCACAAAAGAATTAATTCTTTTTTAATGGAGCAGGAGCAAAACGTGCCATAAACAGATGAAAAGCTTTCCTTCCCAGAGAAAAGCCCTCAGTGATACAGGTACCAGGTTTCCTGGCAAGGGCACAGCTAATATTTATTTGAAAACTGATTTTGATGAGAGGAGCCAACAGAGACCCTAAAATACACCAGGCTCGGAACCGGTGGATCGTTTGGTGTGCCTCTGCCCCAAGCCCCTCCATCCCTCCTCCTGGGAGTTGGAGGCGGCCCCCAGCCTCTCGGGTGCCCCACACCTCCCAGCCTTCTGTGCACACAAAGAGAGGCAAGAGCTGCTGCCCACAGCCACACAACTGCACAGCTGCTTCGGGGAGGACAGAATGCCATGTTGGCTGGAGCTGGAAGAAGTTGCTGCCAATTTCCTCAAAGTTTGCCCTCTCTTTCAAAATTCAGAATAACAGCACACAAACACTCTCAGGTCCTCCTGGCTGCGTTCCCTTTCTGGAGTAATGAGTTGAAATGCACATTATGTTCTCACCTCATCCCGAGTTTCCATGGTGTCGCTGCTGCTTCCCTTCTGGAGAACCCGCTGTGGGCTGCTTGCAAGGGACCTGGTGCCTTTTTCCCTGAGGCGGGAGCTGGGCCACCTCAGGGAGCTCGTGATGGTTGGGAACGGTCATTGGTTTCCAGTTTGGATCTGCCAAAGGCTTTGACCTGGCCAGCTTTTCTGTGGGAGTGCTCCCAGTCCCCTGGGTTATAAAATAAGGAGAATGATGGTTCCTCTCTCTTCAGAGTCATGGCTAGGGGGTAGTAAAGAGAGAGGGCAGGCGAATGTGAGAGCCTGAAAAGTCCTGCAGAGAGGTTTGGAGTTAATCTAATAAACAATAGGAAGCTATCAGGGTTTGAAACAGCAGTAGGATGTGGGAAAGCAAGATTAGTTAGGTGGGAGGGTGAGTATGGGGAGTCAGTTAAGTTAGGACCAGGGACAGGGTGGTCAGCTATCTGACATTCCAGGTATGTGGTCATGAGGGCTGGATTTTGGCTGTGGGTCTGGCCATGGAAGACGAGGAGGAGTCAGCAGAGTTTGGTCCAGCGGTAGCGTATTCTCAAAGTTTGGTCCCTTGGCCCTACCCCAGTCTGCTGAGTCAGAAACTCTAGGGTGGGGCCCAGCCATCTGTGTTTTAACAAGCCTTCCTGATGGTTCCAATGCGAGCTAAAGTTTGAGAATCATTGCTGTATAGGCTGGGCAGATCATAAACACAGGGGTTGGGAGAACTTGGGCTCTACTGATTCTGAATGATGGTTAAATGGCATTAAATAAAACATCACTTAATCTTCAGGGATCTGAGTCTCTCTCTCTCTCTCTCTCTTTTATTTTTTAGAGAGGGAGAGAGATGCGGAGAGAGCATCTTAAGCAGGCTTCATGCTTAGCTCAGAGCCCGACACAGGACTCGATCTCACAACCCTGAGATCATGACCTGAGCTGAAATCAAGAGTCGGACACTTAACTGGCTGAGCCACCAGATGCCCCAGGGATCTGAATCTCTTATCTCTAAAACGTCGTGCATCAGCCAGGAGTTGTGTTTGGCTACATGTAAAAGAAAGCCCCAACTAACTGTGGGTTAAACACTGAAGGCATTACTGTCTCACATAAGAGGAGGCTGGAGTTAGATCATCCAGTGCTGGGACGGCGAATCTACAGAGTCATGGGGACACAGACCCTTCTCTCCTTTGCTCTGCTGTCCTCTGTACTAGTGTATCAGTTTCCTGTAGCTGCTGTAACAAATTACTGCAAACCCCGGAGCTCAAAACAGCACGAATGTATTTATCTAACAGTTCTGGGGGTCAGGATTTCAAAGCCTCACGGGGCTACAATCAGGCGGTCAGCAGGGCTGTGGTCCTTCAGGACGCTCCAAGGGCAGATCTGTTTCCTTGCCTTTTGCAGCTTGCAGAGGCTGCTCACACTCCTTGGCTCATGGCCTCCCGCTCCATCCTCCAAAGCCAGCAGCGTCATCCTTCCTCAGCCATCTCTCAGGTTTTCTTCTGTTTCTCACTTCTCCTTTTAAGGATTCTTGCGATTATCGGGGACTATTTGGGTAATTCACGACAACCTCTCCTTTGAGGTCCGTTGATCAGTAACTTTGATCCCATCTGCAACCTTGATTCCTCTTTGCCACAACACATCACTTATTTATAGTTCCAGGGATTTGGACATGGACATCTTTGTCAGGGGCGTCATTTTACCTTTCATCCTCAAGTTCTGCTCATGGTCGTAAATTGCCACTGCAATTTCTACCGTCATGCCAGATTTCCAGGCAGCAGGAAAGAGGAAGTGGGCAGGACAGAAGAGATGCTTGCCAGCAGAGCTAGCTCCTGTAGAACACCTCTGCCAACCTCACCTTAGCCAGAACTTAGTCATATGGGCACACCTACCTTTGAGGGAGGCTGAGAAATGTGGTCTTTTTTCCCTAGTGGCAAAGTGCCCCACTAAAATCAAGATTCCGTATCTACAGAAGGAGGGGGAATAACTAGTGAGTAGGTAACTAGCAGCTTCTGCCACATAGAGACAGAGGGAGGGAGTATCTGGATTTTCTCTTAAGTTCCTTCCTCCTCTAAGGATTACAGGACCCTCTAGAGCTAAGGAATGACGGTTTTTTTTTTTTTTTTAAGAGTTTTTATTTGTTGGGGCGCCTGGGTGGCACAGCGGTTAAGCGTCTGCCTTCGGCTCAGGGCGTGATCCTGGCGGTATAGGATCGAGCCCCACATCAGGCTCTTCTGCTATGAGCCTGCTTCTTCCTCTCCCACTCCCCCTGCTTGTGTTCCCTCTCTCGCTGGCTGTCTCTATCTCTGTCGAATAAATAAATAAAATCTTTAAAAAAAAAAAAAGAGTTTTTATTTGTTTATTTGAGAGAGTGAGATAGAAAGAGAGAGAGAGTGCACTAGTGGAGGGAGGGGCAGAGGGAGAAGGACAAGGACAAGGAGAGGGACAGGCAGACTCCTTGTCAAGCTCAGAGCCCAATGAGGGGCCCAATTCCAGGACCCTGAGATCATAACCTGAGCCGAAGTCAGATGCTTAACCGACTGAGCCACCAAGGCGTCCCAGGCATGACAGTGTTAAGTTGAGAAATGTGACACTAGAGTAGAAGACAGAAGGAAGTCCTTGTTTGACATTTTCTTCTGTTCTTCAGGGGCAATTGCATTCATTTATATATTATTGAGCATCTTTAAGGAGCCAGACACATTACATACATTTGTCCTTACATACGAGCTATGCGAAAAGGAACTTTATGGTGGCTCATTCCTCTTTTAGCCCTACAGAAAAGTGTTTCCATTTTTGAGCAAATAAATTGCCATTTTTGATTGCAACTAAAGGTGGGACTAGAGATTTACCCTAGGGAATGTGTCACCTCTCCCTTCCAGAGGTATCGGTGCATTTGTAACAGTACCCTACCCTCCCGACCAGGCCACATGCAGATGACTAATATGATATCTTTTAACAATCCTCTTCTCAAGCATAGAGACCCTGTCTTGTTCAACAGTGTTTGGTATAAGCCTGTGCGCAGGGAATAAGCAAGTTTGCAATACTTTTCTTTAAGAAAATGAACAAATGAACGTTATATGGCAGTCCACTGATCTATTACTGTTATGTGGCTTTGATTTTGAACAAGCTATTCTACGAGCTTTATTTAAACATTTTAAAGCATTCTCTACTGATTTGGTGAAGAATCTACGGATTTGTCTTCAGACTCTATTTTGGAAGATATTTACACTGTCAATATATTTCTCATTTGGGGCATGAAACTGTTTACGTCTCTCCTTATGGTTTAGCTAAGAGTATGGGACAAAGTCTACCAGGCTACCCGGGCGGCTGCCAACAGAGATCCTGTTTGCCATTTCTTTCTAGAAGCGGGGCCTTCTTGCCTGACGTGACTGCTCCTGGAGCCAGGGGGTTGTTATTAGAGAAGCGGTTGTACTTTATGATGGGAACGTATGGATGGCAGGGAAGGGAAGCCTTCCACAGGAATGGTCTAATATAAACAACAATAACCATAATAATAATCTGGGCTTTTATGGGAGCTTTCATCGAGGAACCAAAAACACATTATGAGCATTAACTCATTAATCTTCACAGCGCCCCTGTGAGGGAGAATTAAGTGTAAGTAATCATAATTATTACTGTCATTATCCTTCAAACAATTCCCAGATGTGCTGTGGCTGAACTGGCGTACTTCGGGCATTTTTTTTTTTTTAATAGAGACCCTAGACTTGGCAGGAATTCATCTCTCTCTCTCTCTCCCCCCATTCTCTTTCTCTCTTTTTTCTTATTCACTCTGACTTACCAAATAAATATGGATTTTTTAAATTTGTGGGACCCCTGGAAGAAATGGGTGGGAAATAATTTCCAGTCCACAGTGGTCCCCTTGGCTTTGCTCTTGCCATTGGAAAAAAAACCCTAGGTGTTTGCAGTGGACCCAGACCCAGGCCTCTGGAGCTGATCACAGATTTCATTTTTAAACTATGTATGATGTTTGTGATTTCAGCCTTATCTCTTCAGGTAAAGTCTTGAGAAGTTTCATTTTACATGTAGCATCCTGTTTCTTCTCAACCATTTAAATGAGAACAGTGTCCTGAGCACCAAGCACAAGAAGCTTCAGCTCAATTGGCAGCGTCCTCTGCATGTGACGACAAGCCCTGCCTCTACCCCACAGGTGCAGTCCTACCTGTGCACTCATGCAACCACTCGGTTCTTGGGGAAACAACACACCTCCCCGTTCCAGAATAATCGTAAGAGACATAGGAGACCTCAGAGAAAGAGCACTCGATTAATTTCAGGGTGAAAATGGATAAATGGGTAAATCTGCTGATGAGAAATGCCAAATGGATACAAGGATGCACACACTGTTTTGTAGCTTCTGTATATTTTTAAACTGTGTGCTTGTTTTATGATTATGTAAGTAGTGTGCTCGATGGAAAAGTTGGAAAATGTTGGAAAGTCTAAAGAACAAAGAAGCTGCCTATGAACCCAGTGGTGAGAGTTAAGTATTGTAACATTTTGCCATATTTCCTTAGATTCCTTTGTTGTTGATGGGAAAGCAGGAGGACACTGATGCTTTACCTTGTTCTTTGGTTTCTGGAATTGGATAAAACATGGGATGTATTTATGGAAGTTTGGATACTTAGCTCTGGAACCCAGAAGATGTCATGTTTAGCACCGGGAGGGCTGAAGTCAATGAACACAAGGCCGCAGAGTTGTGATAGGGTCCAAGCCCGTATGTGGTGTGTGGTCGGCACTGCCTACCTGGGCAGTCTCCTCCTACTCCCCCAGGGGCTCCCGAAGCTCCCCCAGTTCCCCTCTTCCTTTTGTTCCTTGAATAAACCAAGCTTGTTCCAGCCACTGGGACTTGAAATTTGCCATTCCTACTTTCTGGAATATTCTTCCTCCAGGTCCTTTAGGCCTTTGTGTTCACATGGCTGACTCCTTCCCATTACTCGGGACTTGACTTATATGTCACCGTCATCCCTGCACATGGCATCCAATGTGGCTGTTCTCTTCTCTGGTCACCCTCTCTGACATTTCTCACTTTGATTTCCTTCTCTGAATGTGTAATATTCTTAATTTTTTATGATTACTATTTTTCCTTATATACTTTTCATTGTCAGTCTTGCCCTCCTTGCAAGCTCCATGCGGGTGGGGATCTTGACTGTGGTGGTGTTCTCTCTAGCCTCTGAGTCTAGAACAGGGTCTGACACACAGCGGGTGCATAATAAAAACTATTGCATTTGCATAAAGAGAAGGCTCGAGAAGACGTGGGAGAGATGTCCAAAGATATCTCTGAAGGTAGAGGTGAACATTTGCATCAGAATACGAAAGCTGCATGGCAGGAAAAGAAAAGAAAATGCAAGAGATCCAGTTAGCAGATACTAATAACAGCCTCGGAAGGGAGAAAAAGAGGTCCCATTTTTAAGGGAGAAAAATAAAAGTAGTGAGGGTCCAATATATTTGTGGGAGCTTGTAGGTGAGGCTAAAAGAAAGAGATGACATGTTGGAAACATACCTTGGAACTCTCACTCTAATTCAGATTTGGAAATGTTGACAACTTAGGAAACATATATGTCGGACAGGTGGGAATGGGATCATTAGAACAAGGGCAAAATACAGATGAGCAAGGGAGAAAAAAGAGGTCAAATTACTGAGCAGCCTTGATGGGGACGAAATGACGTAGTGCTTTAGATGTTTAGAACTTTGAGGGAGATAAGGAGCGATGAAGAGAAGGATTTTGATGAGGAGAAAAGTAAGGGAAGGGTGAGAACCCTTGCCTTGAAAAGACAGTTTTCCCTTTGAAGATAGTGACAAGATCTTGGGTAAAGATGGAGAAGCAGAGAGGTGGATAAGGACGATATTAAAGGTCTCAAGCAGAAAGAGTCATCTTGGGCTGTAGGCGTAGGATTCCATCAGAGAAGCTATGTAGCAAGGAGAATGGCAGAATTAAAGAGAGAAGTTCATGGAGGTTAGTAATTATAGGACAAACTGGAGGAGATAAATATCTTCTCTGTATATTACATCATCGTTAAATCTCAATAATTTAAAATATAATTAACCTTTAATAACGCCTTAGATTTAATAATAGAGTTATTGCATGGGAATTGTCTACAAATCATTATACACCCATTTGTTCAGGTTTACCATCCTGGTGATAAAGCTCGGGCAGTGTGGCGCGGAGTCTAGAGTGTGCCTGTTAAGTGTCTCACGCAATGTAATTGATCGTAAAATCCACTTCGAATCACACCAAAGAAAGAACATTTTACAACAAAGTAATTAAAAAATGAGAATTTCTCTTTCAGTTGTCATCTCCTAATTTTTCTCCTTCTTCCCTCTGAATATCTAGTAGGAAAACCCCGAAGTTTTACTACTTCAGCAATTATAAAATGGGGTCTGTTGTAGTAATCCTGTTCTGTCTCCGGAACCCAGAATACTGGATTACAATTTATCAAGAAGACAAAAAACGTTCACCTTAAACGGAAACGCTCATTTTCTTGGCATTTTCTTAGATTTGGGGGGGACTAGACGGGGGCTCCCCAAATATCAAAATAATCCCCTTTCCCAAATGTGTTTTTGACTCAGTACCTACACATTCAAAGGTATATTTAGGTGGCAATAAGAGCAGATCTAAACTCTTCTTCTCTGTTGCCATTTATTTATTTATTTGTTTATTTTAGAGAGACGGCAGGCGGAGAAGCAGAGGGAGAGGGACAAGCAGACTCCACACTGAGCCCAGAGCCAGATGTGGGGCTCAATCCCACCACCCTGAGATCATGTCCTGAGCCCAAATCAACAGTTGGAGATTTAACTGACTGAGCCACCCAGGCGCCCCCCCCCAATTATCATATTTTTAAAAATCCCGCATCTTTGCCTCCACTTATGATGGGTTAAAATGTTTCTATATTCACTGCACAAACAAAATGGCCAAGCAGAGAGAGCTTTAAAGACTGGGAAAGGATGAAGGGTGCTTGTATAAATGGTGACGTGCTGATTAATTTCTCTTCAGAAGGCTTTGATATGTTATTACAAGCATTCAAGTCAGAACTGAAACATAAAATCTCAACTATCTAGGATCTGGATAGAATGGCAAAAAATCATATTCTTACTCCATGCATCGGGGAAATTCTGGAAGAATTGAGATCTTAACATATGCAGTTCAAATACGAATATAAGCTCCACTGGTTGAATGACTACGTGGCCTGTTCAGTCTTAAATTCCCAAAGCCTAAAATACTTGGTATATGGTGGGTATTCTATAATCACTTCACAAATAAATCAATAAAGAACAACAGTCTTAGGATTTGCTTTGTGACCCACAGAAGCGAAGTGTAATAATCTGGCTGAGACACATTCTTGTCACCAACAAATACGTATTGAACAACACAAGTTTGGATTGTCCTCTCTCTCTTTCTCTGTCACTCTTAATCACACATGCATGAACACCTCAGGATAAACCACCACCAAAAACTGAAACAACTAAACCTAACAACACAAGATTCCCTCTTAATGCTTGCAGTCATCCCAGTCCTTACTCCTGTTCTAGACTATTTTCACATCTCTCCTTTCTTCTAACCCCAGTTCTCTTCGCAAACCCCACCCTCGTTCTCGTGGTGACTGTATCTAATCCTGGAAATAGGGGACGTTCACAGAAGTTCACCTCCTCACCACCTGCCTGGATCCTTAGTCCTGTGCTTTCCTTTCACATCTGCTAGCAGTTTCAAGAGGAGGCCTGGATCCCTTGGGATCCATGATACCGTTTCAGGAGGTCTATGAGGTCAAAATTATTTTCATGATAGCCTAGAACATTTTCACCTCCACTCTCTTTCTCCCACCAGTGCAGAGTGGAGGTTCCCAGAAGCTACACAACGTGTGATGATGTCATCACTCTGGTGGCTAAAGCAATGTAAGCTTGTGCGCTCTTATGTTCTAAACATTCCCCACGCCTGATTTCTAATAGGCGAATGTTGGTAAGTAGAGCCCATATCATCAAAGGCACACTGGGGTCTTCATGAACGTTTAGAAGTGTAAAGGGGCCCCGAGACCCAAAAGTTTGAGAATTGTTGCTATAGAGGAACTAACTACCTTTGCTCTTGTCTAACCAGACCCACTGTGTCCGTTTCTTTGCCTCCACCTTTCCTTAAAGGCTGCTCTAGTCAAGACGCCCCATTACCTCCATGCCTGCCCATCATCCCTCCCCCCTCCTTGACAGACTTCACTCTGTCACTTAGCTTTCAGGACACCACATTGGTTTTTCTTCTGTCTCACTATTGCTCCTTCCTGTTCTCCTTGGATGGCTTCCCCTCTTCACCCCAAACTTTTAACCGTGGTATGTCCCAGAGATCATTCCTTCGTCCCCTTTTCTTCTCTGTCCACACTCCCTTCATAGGCATCTCAGGCAGTCACATGGTTTTAAATATAATGTAAATGCTAACGACACCCACATTTATGTGTCCCACACAGACCTCTCTTCTGAACTTCAGATTCAAGTTCAACTACCAATTCAACTTCTTCCCGTGGATGTGTGTAGAGACATATGAAGTGTAGCATTTCCTTAACTAAACTTCTAGTCATTCCCCCAACCCCCACCCAGACTGAATCTTCTCAACACAATAAGCTGTTGATCCTTTCAATTACTCAAGTCAAAATGTGTATTTATTCTTGTCTCCCCTCTGTCTGCGCACACAATGGTTGATATGTGAAATCATCCTACCATGAAAACCTATTCAGAATCCATGCACCTCTCACTCCCCCAGTGTAACATCCTGGTCTAAATCCTCTTTACCTGTTGCTTGATTTACTGTAATAGTCTTCTAACTTGTCTTCCTGCTTCCAGTTTTGCTCCCTAGAGTCCATTCTCAAGACAGTAGTGATCTTTTCAACATATCATCCAGGTCATGTCATTTCTCTGGTCCACACAGCTCCCCACGTCCCTCAGAGTGGAAAGTAGAAACCTCTATGCTGGTCTATAAGACTCTACGAGATCCAGCCCCAACCTCCTTACCTGCTTGGCTTCATCTCCTCCTCAACCTCTCACACTCTGCTCTAGCCAATCAGGTGTTCCTGGGATTCCTCAAACATGCCAAGCATGCTTCTGTCTCAGGGCCTTTGCACTAGCTGTTCTGTCTGCTTAGGAGATTTAAAACATTCTCCCTTAGATATCGGCATTGTCCGATATCTCCGTCTTATGTCATCTTCTCAATGAGGTCTGGCCTGAATCCCCTGCTTAAACTTAGAACTCCCTTTCCCCAACACATCCTCTGACTATCTCAATCCCCTGAACTCCAGAGTACTTGACATCTTCTAAAACACCATATTCTAATTTATTCACTAGCTTTATCATTTATTACTTGAATGTGTACTCCTTGAAGAGTATTTTTGTATCTGTAGTTGGGTGCTCTATCCCATTTGCCTAGAATGGTCCCTGACACCTACTAAGTACTTAGTACTAAGTACTTATTCAAAATATTTTTTTTGAATAAATGTATGATAACCGACCTCTTGAGGTTAACTAAACAAATTCATTTATCAAACTGTGTACATGTTGAGAATAACTATGGGTAAGTGAGAAATACTTAAGTACTAATACTATATTTACATGACCAGTTCCAGCCACTGGTCAATGAAGGCACATGTAAACTTACCTTGAGAAAATAATTATAAAAAATTCAAGCTGATATGACTATTTCAAAGAGACCGAATCTTTCATTTATAGATAAAAATAAACATAAAAACAGGCAACTTAATAGTGTAGAATACATGGGTTTAGACCAATAATAAAATGAATCTTTTGAACCTGTTGACCATGACTTCAGAGCTGAACTAGGTATTTGCACAGGTTGCTTCTAAAGGTTCTATTTTCTGTCCTCAAACCATTTTGAAAATATTGCATTTGATCTAAAAAAGCTGGATTCACAGACGCAAAGAGTAGACTGTTGGATGCCAGAGACTGGAGGAGAAGGGAAATGAAGAGATGCTTGTCAAAGGGTATGAAATTGTTGTTGGAGGATGAATAAGTTCTGGAGACCCAATGTACAGCATGGTGACTATAGTCAACAATGTACCGTATCCTGGAAAGTTGTTAAGAGAGAGATCTTTAATGTTCTCACCACACACACACAAATGGTAATTATGTGAGGTGATGGTAGTGTTAGCTTACCCTATTGTGGCGATCGTTTCATAATAAATATGTGTATCAAATCATCATGTCATAACCTTACATGTACACAAGGGCATATGTCAAGTATATCTCAATAAAAGTAGAGAAAAAGGGAAAATATTGCACTTGAGAAAATACGAGAATCTGTGTTTTGATTTTTAATGCTTGGGAGAAATGATTAACCTTTAGGAAATAGCTTTAAAGTAAAGTTGTTTTTAAAGGTACCAGGCATTTTGAAAATTGAAAATGCCCCTTCTATTAAAAAAAGGAAACTTTTGACACACCGTCACTATGGGTGAAGTCTGCTTTAAATAAGATGAATATGAAATATGAAGTCTGCACTGAAAAAGATAAATAAAAAAGATTTATTTATTTGTTTGAGAGAGAGAGAGGGAGAAAGAGAGAGAATATGTGAGTGGTGGAAGAGGCAGAGGAAGAGGGAGAAACTCCCGAGCAGACTCCCAGCTGAGTGCAGAGCCCCATGCAGGGCTCAATTTCCTGACCCTGACATTAAGACCTAAGCCGAAACCAAGAGTCAGACACTCAACTGACTGAGGCACCCAGGCGTCCCAATATCTGCACTTTAGGTTAGTTCAATAGTGTGATCTGGCATCTTTATTAATTTGGAATAACCTTTATGTTTAGTAGTTAAACCATTAGTGTGTGTGTGCGTGCATGTGTGTGTATCATACTTTGTCCAAAAAGAATTTTAGGTGCCACACTCTTATTGAATATTTTTTAGGGCATTTTGATACATAGTATATTCAATAAGTAAGACTAATAAGTTTATAAAGTAATTCTTATTGTGATTTAAGATCTTGTGAGGCACCTTCACTCGGGTTCTCCATTGGTACTTGTCCCTGGGATGCAGGTGGAGATTTGGAAGCTTACATATCACCAATTTTGTCTGTCCATCAGCTAGACGTTTTCCCTGTTGAATCGCACAAGGTGGTTTTATGCCAGAAAACCACGGACTTTCTTATGTATTGAGGCATGCCCATTGGTTTTCAAATCCGGGGAAGTTTTACTGAATCTATTCTTCAAGGTTACTTATCAGTTTCCACCTACTGGTGAGTTAATGTAAAACTAATCTGTTTTTTGAACCAAATATGAACAGAAAATAAGAAAGAAAAATGTCATGGCAGGGGGTTCATCATCCTTTTTGCTGAGTGGCTTCAAAAAAAGTATTTATTACTTTTAAATAACCTCAGATGTTGAGAAAACCATAAAGCTAATTATATGCTAACCTTCTTCAGGCAACGGAGTTCAACTAATTGTGGTAATGTGGTCAATTTTGGGTTATTCTCACCAAAGATTTGCCATGTGAAAATCTATTTTAAAAGCCTGGTAGATATCATCCGTTGCTTACTACCATCTCCATACTCTTTGCCCCTGTATGAAGCCTCCAATGCCAGTAGGACCTATTAAAGGTAAAGTCTTTTAAATCCAAACAAATAATCACCATCCTGGCCCCTGGAGAAGAAAGCTCAAAGAAGCATAAGTAGCAATTTTTGTATGAGGGTAAAAAAGCAAACGAAACCACAAGGTACAATGGAAATCCCCCTGGGTTGAGCACTGGGCACCCTCTTTTCAGATAGCCATGAGGTCTTGGGCAAGGCGCCTCATTTCTCTGAGCCCGATTTTCATAATATTGGGGTTAGACCAGGTCATTTCTTTATTCTCTTGCATCTGTGTGATTTCTTTTCTCAAACCTGCTTCTCAGGTGTCGCCTTTTCTCTTGTGGACATGGCTCTCTCTCAGCTCCCCTGGCTGGCCCAGTTTTGGAGTGCGGGCCTCTACTGACCTCACTCTGTTTGCTCCTGACTCTCCTCATTATACCTCATTACCTATTCTCTCTGTTCTGCTTCGTGGAAGGACAGGGAATTTGATGTTTGTTCTGGGTCACAGCCCAACTTCCTTAAGCGACTCCCTTCCTTCTTCAGAGATAAGGGAGAGCCAGTTGTGTGAATCAGTTCTGCCACTGGTGATGGATTTCTTAGTCAGTTCTAGAAGCTGTAGAATCAAATCGGATGACAGATGTCAACAAGTCGAACCACTCATCCTATATGTGAATCATATTCCTATGATTCCATATTCCATAATCTCTCTATCTCTCAAGCTTTGGTGATCCTGTTAGCAACCTGGCTTGCCCTTCCCACTTCAGCGTCTCACTAACTCCTCACCGTCTGGGGTTCAGGACTTCCCAGGAAGCCTTCCGTCTCATTTCCCGCTGCTCTTCTCATCCTTTAACTTCGAGCTGCAGTCCTGACCATCTTTGTGTTCTCTGAATGCCTCATCTAGGTCCCTATTATCTCAACTTACCACACCAAATTCTTCAATTCTTTTTGTACGCTCATTCGTATCTAGTTCATCCTATTACCAGCGCTTGGCAAAATGCTTAAGCACTTAATTTATCTTTGTTGAGTAATTATTATTTAATACAATATACAATTCAGCATCAGTGTGGATACCTCTAGTGACTTGAGTTCTCTTCTTGAGTCCATACAGCACAAAGAGAATCCCTTCCGCACATGGCAGTTGGAAAGAAATTTTAAGACACTGTCAGATATTCCTGGAGTTGGGCCAAACATCCTCACTTCCTTTTAACCATACTTTGTCAGAGTTTAAACTCTCTTTACCTCTTAATAACTCGAACACACTGGTATATGGTCCCTGAGCAATTTAGGGTAGGGGTGGAAGGGCATTTGATGCATCACTGGATGTGAATGAACGATTTTGGTCCTGTTAACTCAGTAGCCTTCCAGAATATTCACTGTATTGCGAGGATTAAATACAATCGTGCATGTGCATAGTACGCTGCCTAGGACAAAGTCTGTGGCCCATAAATATTAATCACGATCATATGTCCATGATACCTGAGCAGACACCAACTTTCAAGTTGGTGGGCTCTTGTAAAGTCTTCCGATGGTTCTCTTTCCAGCTTTTGAATCAACAGAACTTTGGATCAACTCACGGTAATTAGAGATACTAAGTTCTGACATAGTTTATTCTCCAAAGTAAATTTCACATGTGAACTTATACGTATGAATAACATGAATACATGTTCTAAAATGAGCTTTTCCCTCCCACAGCTGTGATGGGTGCAAGACTTCCGATGATCTTCTCATTCGCCCTCTGCTTGTACCAAAGGACACACAGCTTTGCAATGTTTGCTGGGATTGCTGATTCAGTTTGTGGGCGCCGAACAAAAGACATTTGCCTCTAAAAAGGTAGCTGCATTCTGGTTGCAGTCTTCTTGGCTCTGCTCTCACCAGTGGAGCCAACTGGCTCAGTCAGAAACTTTTGGGCGCAGATTAACTTTTGCTCCATAACAATGCAATTCCGTATTCAACTTAAAACTATTATTTATTGTTCTCACTTCACAACTGCTATAAGAAAACCTCAGAGGGTGAATGAGTTTGAAAGGGACCCTCAAATAAAATGCTGAGGCTTTGGAAATGATAATCGTGTGAGTTTGTCAGCAATGCAACGAAAGCAAACAACCAGGAGAGGATGATAGCAGAGGAAGGAAAGGCCTTTCCCCAGAGGAGAAGACGGCTCATGTCTTACAGGGAAACAGTGAAGGCCGGACCAAGTCTGAGGAAAAGGCCAAAGCTCTGTGGTTAAGAGAAGATACATGTGAACAACTTACAGGAACCTCGAGAGAAAGGCAAGGTAAGTTAATGTACTCGATGGCAGGAGGGAAGTAGACAAAGTTAACCTTGACGCTGGTCCTTTTAAGGGAAGAGGCCCCACAGCAAGGCCACGATGACCTAGCTTGCTCCTGAGCGAGTACATGGTCTAGAAACACAAAAGAAAGGACGAAGGGACAGAAAGTAGCATAGGGAGTTGACACGGAAGAGCAGAAATAAGAGAAATGCTGAACTTGGGCTGAGTAGCTTGTAGTGAAAATTCATTTGTAAGTTTTAAAAAGTTCTTACTGAGAAGCTGTCAGCCCTGCCCTCAATTTTCTGCAAGGATTTGTGGCATTGCTGTAGGTAAGTGGGGAGAAGTGTTTACTGAAATGTTTAAAGCCGTGGAAGTTTGAATCTCGCATAATTCAATTAAAATGTGTATTTTAGTGATAACCGAAACAGAAAAAAAATACAAAGAAAACATGAGGAAGGGTGTGGGGGAATTAAGGACTTCGTGCCCACAGTGAGTGGATTTGTTAGGTAATAAGTAGGGTGTTGATGCCAATACCCTGTTTTTGGCGGGTCTCTTCTTGAGTGGCCACCTGCCATTAACCTCGTATCATTACGAAGAACCAATCATCCAAGGAAGGGCAAACATGGCGCCATCTCACCACACCGGCCAAAGGAAATAGTCTATGTCAGGAAATGCTTTGGTTCTAATAATGGCTGGTGAAGAGTGAGTTTTAGTGGCTAACTTCAGGCAGCCCCATATTGTGCTTCCCGGGGATTAGCAATTTCTCTCTCTAGTTTGTAGCCTTCTTGATCTTTCCCATTTTCCTGCTGTTGGGCTCCTTCAATGCAGCTCTAACTTGAAAGCTTTTTTGCTTGTTTCCACTAGTAAACTGTCACCCCTAACAGGGTAACACTGAGACCCCGAGATCTGAAGAATCAGATTTGAAGAGCAGGGTTTCCTACCATCTAGATTGTTATTCCCAGAAAGTAATTGATTACATGGTAAAGCAATCTTTACCAAAGCTCTTGGGTTTCATTTGGCAACTAAAACCCCAGGAGGATGTGAACCTACTGAACAATTGTGGGGTCCAGCAGCTTCCCACGATGGGCAACATTTAGTGTCAAGTACAATCACATCGACCCCCTCCCTCTTCTTATCCATCTTTAAATTGGATTTATAATGGTATGGGTCTTATGAAGTTCTGGGAGTATTTGAAAAGCTCTTTGAAGATAAGAGAATTCTTTTAATTAAAATGAAGATATCATCATCTCCAATTATGTCCCTTTGATCTGTGTGGACCAGTGCATGCTGGGACTTGTAGTTTCTGGCAGTTGCTTCTGTCTCTTTCACAAGCCAACAGGAGTCCTCTAGCTTCTGGCAAAGACTGAGGCAGATGACAATCCGTTCTAATATGTAATGGTCAACCAATGAACCATTTGGCAGATTTAAAAAATGTTTCTTTTATTCATTACTTATCTTGTTTTTGTATTATGTCGAGTGGGCGGATGGTGAAAGAACCTAAAAATTAAGACTGTTGTCAAAGAAATTATTTACATCAGCATAGGTGACAATTAGTTTGTGAACCTACCTTCTTCTCTACCCTTCTGCCAATGTTCGGCTTCTCAAAAACAATTATACTCTGCATTCATGGGAATGTGTGAAGAAACTGTCTCTTGAAGGGGAGAACAATGAAAAGAAGAATATTTTTTATGAAAAAGAACACAGTGGAAAAGAGAATCAGTGATTTGTTCTGTCTGTAATTTAACTGTGAAGGTGAAGTAAAGGAAAACCATATCAGATAAAGTAGAAATTTTATTCAGTGAATAAGATTTTGGAGAAAGGCACTCAACTTCTTGAGCTCATCTTTCTAACTACTGGGGATGGTATTCATAATCTCTTCAGCTTAAGAATTTGGTTCGGTTCTTACTCTGTTGCAAAACGATGCCATTTATTTCTTAATATTTTACTACTTAATGCCTAATAAAAGATCTAAGTGAGGATTCTGAGTCGTGTCTAGGGGGCCACTGCCCCACCAAGGAAGGAGAGATGTCCCGCCAGCGAGGGAGTCATGAGAAGACATAGAACCAAAGAGAAGAGGACTGGACCTTCCTTCCTAGGCCTTAATGCCATGCCGCATTTGGACACTGTGTTTTAATGGATTTGTCTCTCTAGTCACCAAAAATTCTCCGCCAAAAAAGAGCAGCAATTTGAGATCCTGCGTAACCTGAATCTTGCCGTGGAAACAATAGATTTCCCTAGGGGCTTGAAAGATCATCTCGTTTAATTCCTTCACTTTTCAGAGGAAAGAACCATGTGCTCGGGATCAGAATGTTTGCGGCTGAGCCCGAGTTTGAGGGGCAGGTCTTGTCAGGCCTGCCCTCAGCCCCAGTCGCCTTACTTGTGCAGTGTGGACACTCCGGTGTCGCTGTATGTGTGGGCCCTGGGGTTATGCACGTTGTGTAGTTGGGACTATGGAGGGACACCTTCTTCTAGGAACACAAGAAGCTGGGAGCAGGCCTCCTGCTTGGCCAGAGTCTCACTGAGAGGTTAGCTGTACCGCTTGGCAGGCAGAGAATATGGCCTAGAAGTGAGCAGACATTTAGAACAGACACAATTTAATTCCATGGTTTCAAGGTGGGTGAGAAGCAGAGAGAGGAGTTTGTAGAGTTGCCTAGCAAGAGAGTCCATACCTCAAAACTTGTGGAAATACTGGCCACCCCCTTGAAAGCATTTCAGTGGAGAGGGTATTTCTGAAAAAAATTCCAAAAATGGATTGGCCCCCTATTTTAAGATTTATTTCTGTTGTGTATCATAGAATGCTTTTGAATCAAGTTCTAGAACTTGCCTGAGTGAAAAACTGACCGTAAGTTTTCAGTCAACAGATAGATAATTATGATACAATTATGTGTATACTCTCTGCCCTCAGTCCTGTTTCTGTAAATTAAAAATAATTTAAAGGCCCAAACCAGGATTTTAAAGATTCTGCATAAGGAGTCAGTCCAAAGTAGGACGGATTGAAGAAGATTAAGGAATGCTAAAGACTTTTCTCTATAGGGAAAATTCTCAGACAGTCTCTGCCTGAAGACAGAGTAGTGTTTTGACAGAAAATGGACCTTTTCATTCTGAAAGGTACAAGGGCCATTTTTTGCTCTAAAGATCAGTATTAAAACAATACCTAACACTTATTGGGCGCTCACTAGCTCCCAGGCACTGAGCCTCACGGGTAGTATTATCTCATTTAACCCCCAGAAGGACAGTAGAAGCCATGTATAATGATCATTGCTAGTTTGCCAAGGGGCGAACGCGCTTAGAGCACTTAGGTGACCAACACCAAGGTACCGCCCCTAAGCTGGTGGGGGTATTTGGGTTTGAACTCAGGCAGCCTGACTTTAGAGCTTGTCCCCCAAAAAAACAAAAACAAAAAAACTTTCTGACAGAAGTTTCTTAAACCTTTGAACTGGCAGCCATGTGGCAGTGTTCAATGGAACTCTGTCGTGATGAAATCATTCTCGGTCTAAACTGCCCAACAGGGTAACAAGTGGCCAGTTGTGGCTTTTGAATACAAGCCCTCAAAATGTGGCTAGTACACCGAGGAACTGGGTTTAAGATTTTTAAGCTTATTTTCATTAATTTAAATATAGGGGCTCCTGGGTAGCTCAGTCGTTAAGCGTCTGCCTTCGGCTCAGGGCGTGATCCTGGAGTTCTGGGATCGAGCCCCACGTCAGGCTCTCCTGCTGGGAGCCTGCTTCTTCCTCTCCCACTCCTCCTGCTTGTGTTCCCTCTCTCACTGGCTGTCTCTCTCTCTGTCAAATGAATAAATAAAATCTTTTAAAAAAATTTAAATATAAATATAAATGCGCATGTGTGGCTAGGGGCTACCATATTGAATAGCACTGCAAACAGTGAAGTCTCCTGTTGGTTCTGGATGATTTTATCTCTGATTGTTTGCCTGTATGAGCTTATGCAGTCAAATACACCAAAGTTAAGGCCAAAAAATAAAGGGGGGGGGAGGAAAGGAGGAAAAAAAGGAAAGAGAGAGAGGGAGGGAGGAAGGAAGAAAGGAAGGAAGGGTGGAAGGGAAGGGAGCATATTTACCTTGACATTAGCACTTTGGTCTGCTGGGGTTGCTAATCTCCAGGCCTGGTTGGGTTCTGTATTTGGAGCTCTTCAAACTTTTACTCCAAAGTTATATTTACTGACATTATATTACAAATATTCTGGTCCACATAAAACTCACTGAACTCAGTTCCTCAGCCTAGTTTGGATTTTATTAAAAAGAACCTTGTCCCAGTGTATGATCTGGCGACTTTGAATTTAAAAAATCCATTTAAAAATTGTTTGATATTGCAGCTGAAACTTTTCTTAATTGCCTAGAGGGAACTAAAATCGTTCTGAAATGAATTACTCATGTCCCACTTATGAATCTCTTGTTCTCTGGAAACTTTATTCATAACAGTCTCTTTTCGAGCCAGGAAAGATCTCAACGATTATCGTCTTTCGTGCTGTTATCAGTAAGATTAAGTAAAGCCAAGGGAAATCAAGTGACAAGCCCAGGTGGCTCAGCTCTTGATGGCAGAGCCAGGCTCTCTACTTGACTCTCTAGTGGAGATTTGCTAGGCTTCTTGGAACAATCTTTGAATACTGATAAGCCCACTCTTAGGGTTCCATAATACGTACGCTGTGATTCTCAGGTGAAGCTTCCCTAGAAATCTTCTTGTCGGTGATCTTCTCAAACAGTTGATGTTCTTTCTCCTTTGTCTCCGTGCTCCATCACTCACCTGAGCTATGATAAGCCACAGACAAAAAAGCAGTAGAGGTTGTCCGATACAATCTCTGGGACAAAGTAATGTTTTCTGCAATCTGTGTGCCGAGATTTGGCGATAGCTCTTGTAGGTTTCAGTTCAGGATTGGAAAACAACAAAAACAAACTTGTTTGGAAAGCCGACGTGGTAGCTGGTCACTAGTGTGGACTGTCACTGAGACCCCATGAGCGTAGGAAGGAACATTCTCTAGGAACTTGTTTTTAGGGGAGAGGAAAGAAAAGTCCTCTAAGCGTTCACTTAAATGGGAGCCCACTGTGACTTTCAAATGAAGAATACCATTGCTGTTTGAGATGATTTAGGAGCTCTACCATTATAAGTTCTGGGTAATACAATCCACTGAGGAAAAACATAAAATTAGAGTAATTTAAGGAGATTAAAGGAAAAGTAGCCAGGGATTATATAATTTAAGGATTTCGAATTGCTTTAACGACATTACCTAATTAGTCTGCAAATTTCTCTGTGAGGAAGAAGGTTTCCAGGCTGGATGCGACCTGAAATGAGCCTCATTTTAGGCTTCAGATGTGTCAGTGCAGAAAGAAGGGAAGAATCAGGCAGAATGTTTGGTGATTGTTGGGGCAGGGTTGGGTAGGTGTTGGGGGCTGCAGTGAGAGCAAGTGGGGGATGTTCAGAATATTTCTTGGGTGTTTAATGTTAGGTTAAGTGAGGTTTAATCGGAAGGAGTAAGGAAGAGGCAGTTATAACATGAATGTGGCTATTGGGGGGCAATAAGCTCAGAGGCATTTTTCTTCTAAAATTCCAGAGTTACTCTCTGTGTTTTATCTCCCCACCTAAATTCCTCCAGGGCACCCCCCCACCCTTGCCTTACACTCTGTTATTTTCCCTAGAGCCCAATGCTCAGAATTACACAAGGAGTTGTTTAGAAATTGGAATTATAAGGCTATTTTCAGCTGTGACTTACCAGGAAGGAAATAGGAACTTTGAGACGAGGAGAGACATTTCAAGGGAAAGAAAGAGGGAAAGAAGGGAATAGAGAAAGTAGGGTCCTGGGGTGTAATGGTTGTCTGAGGGGGGTGTGGGGAATATTGTCAGGGGTTAAGAGCATTCAAAATTCAAAATGAGAGATGTCTAGGTACTTCACACTAATAACAAGCCAACTGTAAATTCAGAAACAACCTGAAATTATGCGTGCGATATTTTGGCAAATACAGTAACGTCTGACCTGGGGGATGATGCCCAGTGGGTTGACCGGCTCACACGGAGAATCCAGTTGGCAGAAGCATTCAGATGAGAGCAAGCAAACTTCAAGGAAGTCTCAGGGGGAGGAAGAAAACGCTGTTGTCTTCCAGTCTCTGTGTGAATATCTGCGCGCCCTCATCCCCCGATGGGTCGGGAGCTTGGGCTCCCTGTGCCATCACCTCCACCCAAAACCCCCTCGCAATCCCTGTCTGTATTTCTGTTTCAGAGCTCTTTCCAGCAGCCCTTCCCCTTGCTTCCCACTTCACATCCTTCTCTTCTGCCTCTGAATTAACATCAAACTCACTCCTCCTCCGCCCTACCTCAAGTTCCCTGTTTATTGTTCCTCTCGAAGTTGCCATTTTGTTGGGGTCATTTTTCTCCAGAGAATGAGAGTATGAATGAAAAGTTGTTTTTTTTTTTTTTTAAACCCATCACTTGAACTAAATTGTGTCAACATATTTTATTTTTAAGTAAATGCTTGTCTAATACACGAGTGAAAATACTGGGTGCCGGAGCAAGGCAGCGTAGGGGCAACCCCTTGAGTGTCAGCCAAGGAGCCTCACGATGGTGTTGCCTTCCTGTGGTCATCGTAATGATTAAAGGAGCTGCTTTATACGAAGAGCTTAGCCCAGTTCCTGCTGTGTTATTACTTGTCATTATCATTACATTAGGTCAGCACTTTGGGTTCAGAGAGTGAGAGGGTGACCAATGGCTAAGTTTTGAATTGAATTTTTCTTTCTCTAAAATAGAAATTGTAACACCCATTTCTTCTCCACTTTGTAGAGATGCTGTGAGGGTACCTAATGTTATATTTGTTAGGACTCTGAATCTCTAGAAGTTACCATGCAACTCATTGTGGAGTCAAATGTCCTTACTATTTTAGGATTTGAACCATTTCTATATGAAGAAGACAGTCCTTCCCACTAGCAGCATCATTGAAAAGGGGCAAGATGGAACCCTTTGAAGTAATATGACTGCAGGGATTGTCCGGAGAGGAATGAGCCTCAGGCCAAGGCTTCCTTTGCCATGAGTCACTCCAGAGTAGATAGTAGACTTTGTTTACCTTTGTTTGTCTGCCTGCCCAGGTACATTAGGACATGAATTTTTGAGCTAAAAGTAATGGGAGGAGGAAAGATAGTTTTCAGCTAAGAATGACCATTGCTAGAAGTTTCTATTAATGGAGAGTAAGAAACGTTAAAGGTTACTAGGGAAGAGCAATGCTATCATTAATTGGAGCAACTCAGTTATCACCAAAGATGAGATTCCTCTTCAAAGATTCTGATTCCTGGGGTGCCTGGGTGGCTCAGTTGGCGAAGTGTCTGCCTTTGGCTCAGGTCATGATGTCAGGGTCCTGGGCCCACATCAGTTGCCTGCTCAGCGGGGAGCCTGCTTCTCCCTCTCCCTCTGCTGCTCTCTCACTTGTGCTCTCTCTCTCAAATAAATACATAAAATCTTAAACAAACAAACAAAACCCCCCAAACATTCTGATTCCTGGCACTTCCTGTGGCTAGTACAGCGAAGCAGCCGCCGCCATGATGGAGAACGAGCTGGGCTGATGGATGCTGTGTGATTGCGGGAGCTGCCGCACAGATGAGACAAGCACAACAGGAATTCATGGAGCAGGGCCTGGTTTCCTGCTTGGGCTTCCTGTTCTCTACCCTGCAGTTTCTGTTCTCTACGGCAGAGATGAAATGGACTCCTTCCTCACCCAGGTAGAAGGCACTTGGGGTGCCTTTTGGAAAGAATACAATTTTCTTTCCTCTCTTCCCCCCAAACCCAGATTTTTTCTTTTCTTTTTGTTCGAAGAAGCTTCTTGTATGACCATCCTCTTTTTCTCTCTGGTGTCCTTCCATCACAACAGGCTTAGCCAGCCCATTTCAGGCCCTTGAATTTAGTGGGAGAAATGTGTGTGTGCCAACACTGAGAGCTTGGTGCGTTCCCAGGTGGGCTCCCCTGCTCCCTTTGCCCTGGTCCTGGCATTCCAGGTCATTCCTTGCTTACCTCCCCCCACCCCCCACCCCGGTTGTTTGCAGATGGAAACAGTCACCTGAGCCAAGAATGAATGGTTGCATCTTCCCCAGGATTCTTGCCCAACACCCTCTTTATCAAATCTTTCCTCTGCAGGTTCTTGAAAAATTCTCCCTAAGGTGCCGTTTGCTCTTTTCTCACTGACTCCTTCTGGTCAGTTCGCATTCCTCTTGGCTACTCCTGCAATTCCGCAATCTCTGTCACATCATCTGCTGTCTCCTCCTGGTTTAGAGTCTCCTCATGTCGGGTACTTTTCCTTCATCGCATTTAGTCAGTTTGAAGCAAACAGGAGCCTGTGGAAACTTGGGACCAGTGTGTGTTCCAAACCAGACCGAAGCCTCCATGAAGGAAGGCACTGGCTTTCCGTAGGGTCTCCGTCGTTTGCCATCCGGGCATATCTGAGGGCGGTGATTTCTGGGTGTTGTGTTTCCTCTTCTCTTCGCAGGCCCCAAATCAGTACTGAGTGTCTGGAAGGCACTCAAGTGTTTGTCGAATGAATACTTGAGTAACTTGTCTCTGAAACCAGGTTGCCAGACCTCTGGGACTGGCCCCTGGGGGTCACACTCATTTTCCTCAATAGGAATATTAGCATATGTAAGACCCACATTAACACTTCAGCCTTTTAATCTATGCTAAGATGGGTCCCTGTGGTGTATTCTCGCATTCCTACTCCTGCCTCCCAGGTTCAAGGTTCACACGTGTCTTAAGGTCTGTCAAGGGAACACTCAAGATTTCACTTGCGGGTGCGCGTGGTTGGCATTTCAGGTAATGCTGAAGCCAGCCAGCCACACATTCCTGAGTGAGGATGGAGTGAGTGCCTCCCCCATGATGGATGGCCCGTCAGGGCTTGGCGACGCTGATTTGCTGTGATGAATTTGCTTTAGTTGTTGGAAAGCAAGTAATCACAGTCTTGCCACAGTATCATGGGATCACCCTTCTTGTCCCTGAAAAGGGGGTTCAGCGTTCACATGTAAATCCTTTATGCAACTTGCTGTACCTCTCTTCTGGCAGGAGCGGAGGTAGGAGAACCAGATTCCAGTAATCCCCAGAACACTGTCTTCTGTTGGCTCAATTGCCTTCACCGTTCCAGTTAAATAAGAGACTTTCAAAATGTTTCTTAAATGCCGCCCTGTTAGTCCATCATTCCTCACCTCCAACAGGATGTCATAGTGCTGGGGTGAATGGTTCGGACCTATAATTAGTAATGGAGTGTATGAAATTTGTAATAGCACTTTGGTACCCTTCAGGATGAAAGGTACTCCATAAATGTAAGCCATGATTATTTTTGACAGCTAAATATAAAATTTCCACTAAATACCACTTAACATTGTTGCTTTAGAGATATTAATTGGGCCTTTTAACTATACAATGCAATTATAAGTCTAATTGAAAATAATTGGTCAACACGGAGGAGGAAAAAAATACCTAAAACAACTGGTAAGCAAGACAGTAAGATTGTTAAGCCTTCACTGGTTAAAAGTTTACTTTAGTTGAAAAAAGCCAATCAGCCAGCTCTGTCCTGGTGGGTAAACATTCTAGTGAAGTGTGAGATTCCAGCAAACCTATAATTAATCCTGAATACAATGGTGTATAAGGGCGAGAAACTTCGTGAGTTAGCTTACACATCCCTACCGGAGCTTTCCATCAAAAATCTTTTCTCTGGCTTTGCACATGCTATTTTAACATTATTTCCGAAGAATAAATCAAATGCTTCAACCATCCAGCCCCCTTGTCGTGGGGGGAAAGAGGTTTCAGCTTTATAAATACTTGGTGCTGTTGTTGTCATCGTGGGCTCTCCGGCTCACAAATCTCAGGTGGAAAAAAGATTTTTTTTTTGAAAGAAAAAGAAAAAAAGGGGAAAACGTGAGCTGGAGACTGTGGCAAGCTTTGCAAATTGGCACAGCCTTATCAACAGCATTTCATGGTTTTCTGGAATCCATTCAAAGGAGAATTTCCTTTGTAAGAGACGGTTTAAGCTTTTTATTATTTGAGAGTTTATGAAAATTGCTTTTTAGTTTTCCAGACTCTCAAAGCATCAACACTGATTGTTTACGTCTTGCGAATGTATCTCCTTGCAAGCGTGACTTGCTGTGGGTCTCAGCGGCGCCTTTCCGTTTTCCCTCCCTCTGTTCTCCGTCCTTCCCGTTCATTCCTGCCGCATTAGAGATCGTTAGGTGTGTCGCTCAGGGCTCCTACCCATTTCCCCTGGCCATTAAGTAGGACCCGAATGGCAATCCCTTACAGTCAGGGGCAGACTTCTGTTCTGTAAGGTGACTATCAATTTCACCCAGGGGACACGGGGGATGAGACAGGCTTTTTGATTTCCAGGACACGATGAAAATGCCCAACACTGCCGCTCTTCCCTAGACGCCCTCTGAGGGCAAAGACCACGACTCTCACATATTGTTTTCAGCCCTGGGCACATTGGGACACACGCTATTATTTTAGCACCCACATGACAAATCCTGTGAAAGAATATAATTAAAGTGAACAATCTTTCTAATTAGAAAAAAAAAAAAAAAAACAAACCCAAACAATCTCAAGCCCCAGCCTATGACTCACTTATTAAAACAATATTTGGCAATGCAGAATTCCCTCACCAAGGAATTTAGAGACCTTCAGCATTCTTAGTATAGGATCTGACCTGTTGAGTCATGCTCCTGTCCCTAAAGATAGAAAGTGAGGCTCAGGAATGCTAACATTAAAACATTTATTTGTTTGCTGTTAAGGCTCACCATGCTAAATGGGTTTAGAAGTCTTGGAAAGAACAGTGTCTGTAGCAGAAAACGTGCTATGTCAGGTTCTTGCTGGGCCATCAACAAGTTGAGAGATGTTGGGTAAATAATTTAATTTTGATAAGATTTCCTTCTCCCTAGTCTGTAAAATATCATCCCTGCAGAGCTGGTGAACGTGTGTATTGTACGACTTCTTGCACTAGTGTCCCACGCGATATGAGAAGATGTACAAAATTTATTGCAGCGACACGTCTTAGGGACCTGTGCAATAACCTATCCTAGCTGCAAAAGAAGAATGACTGAAAGGGGAAGTGTCTTAGGACTGACCGAAAAGCGGTGACTCAAAAACAGGATAGAAGGTTGAGCGAAGAATCAACGGGAAGCAAGTGTTCTATAAACCACAGTAACACTTTTTTTTTTTTAAAGATTATTTATTTGGGAGAAGGGTGGGAGAGGGAGAGGGACAAGCAGACTCTCCGCTCAGTGGGAAGCCCGACCTGAGACTGGCTCGATGCCAGGACACTGAGATCATGATCTAAGCCAAAGTCAGACGCTTAACTGACTGCACCACCCGGGCACCCCAACAATGCCTCTTTGATAGGAGAGAGTCTGGTGCATTAGAGGTGGTATTTTTAAAAAATGAAAGTATTTGCTAAATATGGCATTAGGATGGATGTGTGTGCCAATGAACAAACTTTTTTAATTATGAGAGAAATTAGTTACTGCTTTAATTACTTAGCAAGTGATTATATTGAAGCGTCGCCTGACGCCCCTCCCCTTTTGGGTTGCTTGAGCAACTTACTGTGATCAAGAACACATTCATAGAGAATAGTGTGTTTAAAAACAAAACGCAGTTTCAGTAAAACGGAATTCCGGCTCCTGTCTTGCATGGCAAATACCCATTTCAGTCAATAGGAGTCTTGCCTGAAACTCATCTTAAATGTTGGGATGAAAAGTGAATTTCAATATTCGTGTAAAGCTCTGTGGAAGGCCAAGAATATGATCAATAATAACTATGATTTGTTTCAGCTATTGTTTGAATTTCTAAGCAGGGACATTTAAGACATCTACTGACTTAATTGAAATCCAGTGTGCTAGAAAAACTTGTTAGAAATCATAGAAATAGAGAATGTGAATTATGAAGCAATGTTCCCATGACTTTCAAAGGACAGAAAAATCAGTCCTTAGGTATATATGTATGTACCATAGAGCAAATCACGTCAAGCACATGGTAATGCACATCGTGTTAATTTCCATGCCTGGAATGGTTGTTCCTGTGTCTCTTGGCTTCAGTATTGTTTCCTTTTCTCTAGCTTCCTCCCATAAACTGTCCTATGCATAAGCTTCTAAAGTCGTCCATAAAAATTCGGACCCACCCACTGCCCTCGGTGTTGCCTGAGGGGTGAGTGTATGTGTGTGTGTGTGTGTGTGTGTGTGTGTGTGTGTGTTGGGGTAGGAGGTGAAGGGCCTTTATTGCAAGACAATGAGGTTATAAAGTAACAAAGGCAACTCCTTGAAAATTCCAAGCAACACCCCTCCTCTGGACTTAGATGGAGTGTAGGAGCCCAACATGTAAATCAGAAATCACTCAATTAGCTCGTTAAATATTTTGGGACTGAAGCCTGACCCTTTGAGAGGCACCAATCACAATGGAAGTGTTCTGGCCATTTGATATTCAGGGGACTGGGAAGGTTTAAGATGAGCTAAGGACTCAATGCAAGGGGGTTGGCTTTCTAATGTAAACACCATTATCATTTGGAAATCAATTAGCTCCTTGCACCGAGGGAACTAGAAGACCAGGGACTTCTGAACTACCATTGTGAGCTGGGACTATTTGCTTTAATTAAGAGGCGACTGAGTGGATTATTGTCTCAAACCAAGGAGTTGGGAAGAGTCAGAAAAGGACACTTTACCTTGGTGAACAACAAAGCCCAAGGAGGGGACAGGCTCCTCATCCGGCTGGTCTAAAGCAAATTAGCTGTTAATCTGGAAACTTTCTGAATAAGGAAGGCAGCCCCAAACAATGGGGGAAAAATGCAAAGCGGAGGCTGTGCTGAAGCATTTAGGCTCTCCGTCAGAGTTTGCCTTGTTTGCAGATCACGCAGATTTGCAGTGATAAGTGCTTGCTTGTCAGAGATTAAGAATTCACTGTAAAATATAACTTCAAATTGGAACTTCAGTGCAAAAATATTAGTGGCGCCTACGTGAAATCATTGCACTAAACACTGAATCGAAAATGTAGCCCATTCCTTGGTTGGAAAAAAAAAAAGTTTGGTAACTCGTCATCTACAATGTCATCTGCCTGGGTGCCTACAGCATTTGCTGGGATTTGTGTCAAATCAAGCCACCGAAAAGAGCTGCAGGGATCTCTCTCATCCATTTGTCCAATACATAAAAGCTAAGGGCCAGCCATGTGTCGTAGTCCTCGGTCCTGGGAGATCCTGGGAATGAGGTGTACTCTTTCTTTGGGGAGAGAGAGAAGGAGCAGCTAGGAGTGCCTTGTCTTTGGGAGTTGGAGAAGATTCTGAAGCCTGAAGGAGAGGCAGAAACGGCTGGCCCAGAAGTGAACACAAAGGCGAAAGGTGAAGGAGGTTCAAGCTCTGGGATGCCGACAGTGGAGAGGTGGGGTGTGACGTGGGTGAGGCATGTGAGGGGTAAGCGAGAGCCAGAACGGGAGGATTTTTACTGGCGGGCCAACACATTGTCCTAAGGGCAAAGGGAACCATCAAACAAGGGAGCGTGCTGATGAGGTAAACGTACATGTTTTAGAAAGATCATTCTGATAGCAAGGTAGAAACTGGTTTGGAAAGGGCCAGGTTGGACATACACGGATTCCAGGCTCGTTCTGATCATTCATTTCAGAGAGGTCGGTGGCCAGGACCAGGGTGTAAGCCGTGCGGACAAAGGAAAGGAGACCCCTATTGAGAAAGAGGAATCCATACAACTGAGCTGTGAATGAGATGGGTGGGGGTGAAGAGGACAGGGAGACAGAGACCATTACGAGTGTCTGGTGGGGGCGGCTGTGTCTGTGGAGGCGGCCGCCATTCACTGAGGAAGAGCAGGAGTCGGGAGAAGCGGATACGTTTGGTTAGGGTTCCAGACTCAGTGAGACGCATTTGTAGTGCTCTCGAGGTAGCACCAGCCTGTGTGTGTGTTTGTGTGGTTTAGTCTTGCGAGGGTAGACTGGGAGCAACTTCAGGGGAATACAAGAAGCCTAATGATTGTCCCAACATCACGACCACCTCAGACAGTCCTTTATTTTTGAGTGGGTAAGATTTTTACATGTCTGTATTACCGTCTGGTATTAAATGCACGAATTAGGATATCTCTGAAGGACTTTCTATAGTTTAGGAAGCACTGTTAGACAGATGATATTCACCAAACACGAACAAAAATAATTCCACAGTGGATCATTGGCTTTAAAAATAATTCCATAATTTTCCTTTAGTTGCCCCCACATATTGACATGAGATTTTTAAAGGATTATATATTAGCATTTTTCCTTTTATCGTTTTACAATTTTATAGATATATAATAATAGCTAATATTTGTTGAATACAGTGTAAATGTTTTACATATATTAATTCACTTAATCCTTCTAACAGCCAAATGAGGTTATCGTATATTATTATTATCCCCTTTTAACAGAAAAGGATATTTGGGCACGAGAGTTCAGGAAGCACGCGCAAGATGATACAACTAGTAAGGGATACAGCTGGGATTCAAACTCAGTGTGGCTTCAGAGTCCACACGCTTTCCCGATGCGCTAACCTCGCTCTCACACGACAGCACCATTAATGGAAGCTCTACAGAGAACCATCCTTCAGCACCCTGCCCCCCAGTGCATCAATCGTTTCACTTTTCCATGACCTCTTCTGTGACCTTGTCTGGGCTCGCTGTTTTTACCTTCCACGTCTACCTATCCACTCCATTGGATTATAAGTTTTCATCAGTAGGTTTTAAAATTTCTCATATTTTTAACTGTATCAATATGAGGCAGCACGTTCCCTTTATGCTGTATGATGATTTCACCTGCTGATGATGTTATAAATAATTAGGGTTCCTAATTTCCTATAATTGCCCAAACACTCTCATTCTCAGAGAAAGTCTTGGGTAGCAAACAGTGAACTCTTGATTGATGGGAAGTGTAACAAGGTTGAATCTGAAGAGAGGAGTAAATATTAAAACACTTTGATGTTAGTGAGCTGGGCAATGAGCTGTTTTAGTTAATCTCCTACCAACCCGATTATAAAATTGGGGTTATAGGTATTATTATCAGCTCATCTTACAGATAGGGAAACTGAGCCACCAAGAAGTTTAATACTTTGCCCAAAGTCACCCAGCCAGCAAATAGAGTAGTTAGAATTTGAACCCAGGTCGGTGGGACCTAAAACCCAAGTATGGGCTGCACGGTGCCGAAGGTGAGGTGTAGATGCTCTCGGTTTAGAAGAGTCGCGAGACCTGGTTCCCACACGGGATCTGGAATCCATGTTCACATCCCGCAGTTGTGCCTGAGTTACCATTCCCCTCTGCGGTGAAGGTACAAAACGAAAAGCATGTAAAGCAAACATCAGAGCACCATTTGGAGTGATTTGTCTGTGCTTTGCTGTTAACTCTGCGTAACCTCATCTTGACCCAAATGTACTCTGGTGAATACAACGCTGTGACCATGGCTCCCTAGACACCTGGCCACGCTCCGCTAAACTTCATTTCTCGGCTCTAGACAATTCAGTCTACCCCCTCGGCCAGCTCCGGTGTCTTGTACGAAAACGGGAGACTTACTCAATACTTAACCCATGTTGCTGAGCAACGAATAGGATTAAATCAGGAGATTTTAGTCCCCCTCATGTCATCCAATTCCTCAGCATACTTGTGTCAGCTAAAGAGCATAACTTTTCCTAATTAATTAAGGTGAATCCTTCCATTGATACTTATGGTAATCTTGGAGCGTAAAATAATCTCAGAAAGAGAGACTTCACTGCCCGTAAAATATTGATTACTGTAAACTATGACTCTGGGGTGCATCGTCCATTCTTAGCTGTCTACTTTTTTTTTTTTTTTTTTAATTCTTGGAATATATAACATAACTTCAGCCAATTGCATGAGCAAATTCAAGATCCTTCTTCAGTTTGGATTTTGATAGCCGAATAATTCCTTCCCAACTATCCCTGGTGAAGAATTATTCCCCTCCCCCCAATCCATTGTAGATAAATACTTTGGTAAATACAATAAAAGTGTTGCTGAAATGTCAAATTGCTTGCTTTCAATTTTTATATTTCCCTTGCTGTCAACTGGTTACACAGCTCATGAAGGAGCCCCACTTTGAGAAGCATGAGCCAGATGGCCTCTCAATATATTTTAGGTTGTACACATGGGCCCTTGGCTGTTGTTTTCCAGTTGACTTAAAAGAGAGTGACACGGATCTCATTATCGTACAGTTTTTTTTTTCCTTCTAGATTTGGGTCTTCTAAGGCATCCAGGTTCCATGACAGTCCAGAATGGGACGCTGACTTCTGGGAAGGTGTTCTTCATCTAAAATTTGCTTCAAGCACTCAATTGTTTCCAAGAAGCAAGGATGAAGTTTCATTTTCGTTCAAGAAAAACACTAGACTAAATATTATTCTAGTCATATCCAAGGGAAGTCAGCCATCCTTTGCAAAGTTAATCAGAGCCCTCCTCCAGCATCTTAGAGCTCTCAGGAGATGTTTCGCTCCTGCTGTTGCTGCAATAGTAAAAGATAGATTTTATAGAAGTGCTGGAATGTCTCTTCTTTGTCTTTAGAAAGATGAGTCCTTTCGTGCCTGTACCTTTTTGCGTTCATTTTGTTTTGTTAGGAGGAAGGGCTGCAGAAAGCAAGAAGGTCCAAAGCAGATGCCCAAAAACAGGTATCAGTTGACATAAGAATGTTGATATATGTTTAATCCGATCATTATCATCTTGGGGAATTTACCCTAAGAACATTTCTGGAAAGAAAAAAAAAACCCTAAACAATGAAGGTATTAACTAAATTGTCCCTTGAAAATAATAATAATAATAATAATAATTATTATTATTATTATTATTATTATAATAAAGAATTGGAAACGACCTAAAGATACCACCGTATGGAAATGATTCAATCCAGCAGAGCCGATAGACGCAATAGGACGACACAGAGAAACTTAAAATAATGAAGATAGAAACTACATAGGATGTACATTTTTATAGAATGTTAAGTGAAAAAATAGAACTCAGCATCACGCTTTCGCAGGATGTATGTGTCAGTCCTTGGTCTGTTTGCTCTGGCCCTCTCCCCACTCTGCTCTGAGCGACATGGGGTGCTGACTCGGACAGGTGCCCCTATCAACGCACTCCCAGCTGGATTCTATCAGTGCAGGCGCGGCAGGAGCCCGGAGAGTGGGAGGCAGGGAGAAGCCAGGGGATTTCTCCTCCCCTTGGTCTCTAGCTCAGCCAGTAGCGTCTCTGTGGCTCCTGCTCCCGCCGACGGACACACCCACTACGGGTCCTTTTCTCCTGGGGGACACGGCCACTCCCTTTGGTAACACTGGTTCCTGCCTTGCTCTTCCAATCTAAGGATGGGAGCAGTGGCTTCACTGTCCTTTGTTTGGCTTTTAAGCTCTGCTATCATTTGTGTAACCGACTCTCTGTATTGTCTTCACTGTATTTTAAATATGTGTGAGTGCCTGCCTTCCTGCCTTCCTGCCTTCCTTCCTCCCTCTTTTGCTTGAATCTGAAAAATATACATAAGGTTTGGGCTCTTTGGAAGGGCTTCCTAGAGGACAGAGTTGCACAGTGGAGTCCCATTGTTTGGGGAGTGAGTAAGCCAGGGGATCAGGATTTTGTGACGGGAGGTGGAATGAGAAGACCACTCTGGGTTTTGAAACTGGGAAAGATCGAAACATCTTTAATGATATATAACCCTGTTCCTCACCTGGAACAAAGACTAAGTGCAAGAATGTGGTGAGAAATGAGAGCGATAGTTGGGATCTTACCCGGGAGGCTGGTAGATCTGTGTCATGGTATAATACATACGTGTGGTGGCCAGCCTCCAAGCTGGTAATTCCTCGGGTTTATGTCCTTATGTGCTTTCCTTCCCACGTCCACTTAATTAGGGCTGACTGTGTAGTTGGGAGATACTGTGGAAATGTCAATGTGTGACTTCGGAAGCTAGACATAAAAGCCGTTGTGGCCTCCATCCACTTGGATCCCCTTGGATCACCTGCTCTGGGACACAGCCAGCTGCCATGTCATAAAGCCATTGTCATTGTAGCAACCCTATAAGGAGATCCACGTGGCAAGAAACAGACCTCCTGCGGACCACCTAAACTAACTGGACAGGGATGTGAGGGGAAGCCACCTTGGCAACGAATCTTCCAGCCCACTCCAGCCTTCAGACGATGCAGTCATGGCCAACAGCCTGACCGCAACCTCGTGAGCAATTCTGAGCCGGAACTTCCCAGTGGAGTGGCTTCCGAATTCCTGACCCACAGACACTGTGCGAGAGAACAGATGCTCATGGCTGCCTTAAGCCACTATGATTTGGGGGTAATTTTTGGCAAGGGTAATTCGTTTGGCAACGAATATGTGTTCAGTATATTTGGCACATCATTACTTAGTAATTCAGACATTGAAACTCAGGTGTCACGTCACACGGTGTTTTATACTCTGCCCCCACGTAACGTGTGATGCCGTAAAAAAAAAAAAAAAAGTCCACCTTTTGCTGTGTGGTTTAAAGGCACAGTGTCTTAGGGTAGTTCCTTTCTTGTCCCTAAATTTCATCCCATAAAGCAAATCATAGGAGTACCAATAATCCGAGACTAGTTGCTTAAATGAAAGATCTATTTCAAACTTCTCAGCACTTAAAACGTTAATCTTTCTATAGCCCCAAGGTTAAACTAGTCTTTAGAGTTTTCAGATATATTACTGATTCACTTCGGCTACCAAATGCTTTAATTTCCATCAGAGCATCGTTAAGACTCCGTTGAAGCAGGACTGACTCTAAATCAGGAAACAACTCCTGGCATTCACAAAAACCGTTCAGAGGTATGGGAAAGACTGTTCAGGGCTGACAGGCAAGCGTTTTCTCATGCACCGTCAATGCAGGGTTTTTTTTTTTTTTCTTTTTTTGATTAACTACTTGTGTATTTCCTCTTGATCCCAACAACAGCTTCCTCTGCTCATGTGTCCTGCTGTCCCCATCAGAAAATCCATACCCACAACCTTTCCCAGCCTTTAATCTGCCTCTGGAGAATCGGGGAAGCCAATGGGAGCATTGTTCGTTTGGCAACGGCTCTGTGGTTCAGTGTCCAGAAGCGTGGTGGGCGTCCTTGATGGCAGGAGCGTGTGAGAAGGGAAGCCATAGGTATTGTGCCTCGTGCCACAGGTTAGCAGCTGCCCCTCCCTCGGGAGGCTTGGCTTGGGATCACTTCTGTTTTGTGGTACTGTGTGTAACCTTGGCATGCAATCAGCAGAGAAAATATTCATTATTGCCTGACTGTCTGCCGAAGACAATTTCAATTATTCCGGCATTTCAATGGATGAAGAAGCCCTTTAGGCTGGCCCGGGAGATTAGACTTACAGGCTCCGTAAATTAGGAAAGTTACAATCAGTATATTATCTGGCAGGCAGCTGTGGGGATACAGCACAGCAGGCAAAGAGAGACAAATTGCTATATTCCGGTTGTGGTTTTGATATATCAATTTACAAGTTTAACATCCACATTTGTGAAAGAATGATTTTGCATTTCTTAAATCACTTTTAACTGCCTGCACTCGAAGTTTCTGGACCTGTAACTTGAATCGTCGGCTCGCATTGCTGACGTTTTGTTTTAAAGCCCAATTTCAGCCTGGAAAAAATATTGCAGAGGGCAGAGCTCGGGAATTAATCTTTCCTAAAGTTATTCAAATAATATAATATATGGCAGTTAATCAGAATATTCCATTTGCGGAAATGCGAATAATGTCCCATATAAAGGCTTTTTCTTTAATAGGATGTTTTTCCTGTCTCCCCCCACCCCCAGATTCTCTTTGTTGTGATAATTTTTTTTAAAGATTTTATTTATTTATTTGAGAGAGAGAGCATGAGCTGGGGGAAGGGGCAGAGGGAGAGGGAGAAGCAGACTCCTGGCTGAGCAGGGAGTCTGCTGCGGGGCTCGATCCCAAGACCCTGAGATCATAACCTGAGCCTAAGGCAGACCTTAACCGACTGAGCCCTCCAGGTGCCCCTGTTGTGATAATTATATATATATTTAATAAATATTATTTCACCATACCTGTCTGATGCGATACATTTGAAAATAGAAATAGTTACCATAGGGGCGCCTGGGTGGTGGCACAGCGGTTAAGCGTCTGCCTTCGGCTCAGGGCGTGATCCCGGCGTTGTGGGATCGAGCCCCACATCAGGCTCCTCTGCTATGAGTCTGCTTCTTCCTCTCCCACTCCCCCTGCTTGTGTTCCCTCTTTCGCTGGCTGTCTCTATCTCTGTCGAATAAATAAATAAAATAAAAAAAAAATAGAAATAGTTACCATAATAACCCATCACAATACTTTACAAACAGTTGCATAAGTGAGGTCTATTGGTAAATAAGTTTCTCATTCTTCAAGTTCTTTCTTAACATTTTGATACCTTAGCACTCACTCAGCTATCATTTGAACAATCGATTTGTTTTTATCTTTTTAAAAAAATCCTTTAAAAAAGTACATTTTGACGCTGATGAATGCTTGTAGCTACACCTGAAACAGCGTTAACATTTCCTGGCTGAGTTTAGGCTTTTTTTTTCATTCTCAGATTTTAAGAAAAATTGTTTGGCTCTTCTTTAATATGAAAAAAATATATATGTATTTTTGAGCTAGATGGTTATTACAGTGAAACCAGCGTTCATTTTCACATGTGCCCAAGTCCTGTGTAAAACAAGTCAGGAGGCATAAATAATTATTAAAATATAGATATTTATAAGAAAGCCTTGTAAACAGCATGTGGCTCCATTAGTCCCCAAATAACTTCTACTTTCTAATACTCATTTCTGAAATTCAAAACAAGTACACAAAACTCCAGACGTAGCTTCTTTGCTCTGGAAATATTTACATGTCCTGGGTAAAGCAGATGGGCTGGTTGGGATATATCCTCATTCTCAGTTTATTTAAAAAGAGTTTTAGAATTTTAACTTGAAAAAAAATGATATCGGGTATCTCTGTGAAGGACAAGTGACACATGCCCATTTGACCGGGACCCTCGCGGTTCGTGTCGCATTCAACAGGACTTCTATGGGGCCGTCCCTATGCACCTTGTCGGGAAGGGGTTTGTCAATCAATAACATGGAATTCATTTTTTTCCCTCCTTGTTTACAGAACCGGATTACCCACTAGGGACCGTTCTTGTCTCGTACAATACCCAGGAAGTGCCCTTCGTCACAAACACTGCAGTCTGACTGTGGCCTTACTCAGTACATTGTGCTGATATATTTTCTCATGGGAACCGTTGGGCTAGTCCAGGCAAGCATCTGCAATTCTTAAACGGACAGTTTCAGGCTGGAGAATTTAAGACACAACCAAATAGAGTCTTAATGCCCTGTTAGATAATAACGAAAGACATTTATGAAAAAAAAAAAAAATTCCCGTTAGTTTGAAAGCCGGGGCCCACACGCCGTATTTTGACAGCAGATGGATGGCTAGCTTGACTAATCCCGGTTTACTTTCTGACTTGGATTTGTCTCGCTGGTCCAGTGAGATTGTGAGGGCTTCCTCCAATCTGGTTAATGTTCAGAACCCATGTTTGAGTTTTAGACTCATTATGGGCCAACAAACTGACATTTTTTCTATAATGTGAAGACTGGTGCCAGCAGTAACTCAGTGAGATTTAACATAAAAGCAAGATAAAACAATTAAAGTGGAAGAATATTTGATTAAGGGGATCGCTGATTTATAGTGGGCTAAATTGAAATTGAAAGGAGAGTGAACTTTTTATGGCAATCATATATTACGTTCATTATCAGAGACTCTGGGTCCTTTGTGCTTTTGTGATTTAAAAAGAAATAAACCTGTTTAAAGAGAGTCACCCTGGCAGGCATCATTTTGTCTTCTCCTGAGTTATGGTTTCTTTTTGCTGCAAAAGTCAAACAAATCATATTCAAGTAAACTCATTGCAAAACACGCACTCAAGATTTGACTAGACAAAAAAGTGTAGTAACAAGGTCGCACATGGCCAAACACACACAAACACTTTTGTTTTGGTGACAGAGCTTGACATATACTTCAATCAGCGTTTATTTGGTATTTGCAAAAATGGTAGCCATGGCAACATCCCTGAAGGGGTCTCGGGCCTGGTGTCGAGAGTAGCAGAATGCCACGAGATTTGGTATCAGAGCCGGGACATTGTGAAACAGCTATGTGCCGCATGCCTCTTCTTGTTTCGTGGCTGGCTTGCTGCAAGGCTCTCCTTAACGTGGAACTAAATTGTTCCTGCAGCTTGCGTTAGCAGGTGCTTGCGGCATGCTCCTGACGTTCTGTTCACCATCTCTGGCCTTTTCTTGATGTAAACCGAAATTGCTTTAGCAGTGACGGGGGTGTGGGTACCACATCAGGAAAGAGCATGACAGTGTACCAGCCGACAAACAGGGCCAGGTTCGCATAGGTGAGGCAAAGAAGGAAGGGCAGAGATTGGCAGTTGGGGGAAATGCAGGAAAAGAAAAGAGGCAATAGTTCGTTTTGTTTCAGTGATAGCCTTGATTCTCTGATGACACATTTGAATTGTAGTCATTCATTTTTTTTTAAATGTTATTTTATTGCTATTTAAAAATTGTTTGTCTGGGAAGAAGCCGTTACAACAACTAAGGACTCAAAGCGAGAACTCTGATGTGAGTTCTGGTCCTGACACTTCGCACCACTGACCCAGGTGTGTGGCCCTGGGTGACACTTGCTTCTCTGGTCCCTGGCTGCCTTGTGTGTCAAAGGTGGGGGTGTTCTGGGTGACGTGTAAGGTTCTTTCAGGCTGTAACAGATTAGGACTTTGAGACGGCCATTTAAAATGGGAGAAAGAACGCTCATCCTGTCAGCTACAACTGGATTTTAAATTTCCACACCTGCCAAGAAAATTAGATGGGCAGTTAGTCTAAATTGGGGAAAATACTTCCCACTTTTCAAAGGAAGCAGTTGTTGAAATTCCTGGAGCCAAGGCATAAACGGATACACAATGGAGATCTTGGTTTTGTTGTTGTCAAAGGAAGGAGCAGCGAAACCAACTCCACTGCTGTCAGCGTACTTGTCGTTGCCAAGCGTCCTCACCATGGAGTTAAGGGACACTCGGTGCCATCTGTTCATCCTTTCAGAGATGTGCTTTTGTACGGCTGCTCTGGGACATTTCTCCCCTTGGTACCTTTGCTCAGGACATCTGCTTCCAAGTCATTCTAAACCAGAGCATTGATTCAGACATGAGCAATCAAAGACAGCGGGACAGAAGTGGGGGGCTCTGCTGGGGTGGGGGACAGTGGGAAAAGAAGATTTGCATGGACCATACCGACATCACTGATCATTCCATAATTTGCTCACAAAACTGCCTCTTCCGAAACAATTTTGCCTCAATACTGTTGGACCGAGAACATTTTTAAGCGTCTGAGATCAAATTCTTAATTATACACCCTCACGTTGCTGATAAAGTCTTATAAAGAAATATATAATGTACTTGTTAGCAGGCACCTTCTTAATTAATTTATGAAATTTGTCCATTCTGTTAGCATCCGCTGCGCGCTCCCACTATTTGAGTTGCCCTTTGCTGTTCACAGAGGTGTTGGCAGAGACAACTACCCTCACGGTGGAGCTATGGGATTTGGGGAGTTGTTTCACCTCTCTCAGCATGTAAAACAGAGTGGGAAGATTTTATGAAGCTACGGTGAGGACTAAATGAGGGGATAATTGGGGGGGGTGTCCTTTCTCAATTATAAATTTTAATGTGCAAATATTACAGAGATGTTTTCAGATAGGCAGGTTCTCAAAAATGTTACTCTCCCCACCCCATAGGGTTTCTGGAGGAGGTGCTCAGCAAACAAAGTGAGGATACCCCAAAAGAGAAAGGACTGGGAACCAGGAAAGAGGGACCAACTCAAGAGGGGAAGGAAACACCTAGGGGACTTGACAGGATGTCAGCTGTGGAGCAGTCAGAGAGTCTTCAGATTGGATCAGGAAGACTGTGTACCCCAGGAGGAATATCTCCCCCAAAAGTGAAATTCATATGTGTTTGAAGACTATGAGAGAAATTTTGGTATTCTCTGGGACAGTTCAGGTTTAGAGCAGGTTCATAGAAAACTAAGCAATTGAAATACAAGGCAACAATTAACTCTAGGAAAAAGGAAAACCTGAATAAGAAAGAAAATGCAATTGTAGTGCATTCTATGGTTCAGCTTTGAAAATTTTTGCATAAGAATGAGGTAAACACTAAATTCTGATTTAACCAAAATTATAATGTGACTTCCTTGGAAGGATGAGGGAGGGGAAAGAGGGTGGATTTGGAAGGAAAAATCTTTTTAGAATAGGATGTCAAAACAGGTGATGACTAAAAGCGAAAAATCTAGAGATGACAATGTTTTATGAAATGAAGGTGAACGCTAGAACTAACAGCAAAAGAATTGCAAAATTTTAAGTGGTTGCCTCCAGGAAATGGAACTCAGCCTTGAAAGGATTGGGGCAAAGGATGATGTTTCTTTTTTTAGGGTTTGTAGTTATATTTAACTTTTGAAGCAGTGTGTCTATATTACTTTGGTAAAGCATTATAATTTTAAAACCTACTGTAAGTATAATACCTTGAAGAAATGATAATTTAATTTCGGCAACTGTGAATTCATGAGAGGGTGATCGAAGGCTGTGTTGTAATGCCTAGGAGAATCCAGAACCTTGAGGCCCATTCTTCTCAATTTCAGTTGTCAAGGTTCATCTCTTGGAAAATAACGTGGCACATCAGAGGCAAGTATCAGTGGATACGTGCCTTGAATCTTACCTCTACTTTCCCTCTTTAAATCATATAAAATCCTCGTTATGAGCAAGGAGTTTTGGACCAGAGAAACCCATTCAACTTTTCCTTTTTCTGACCTAATAATTTTGTACATGTAATACTGGGGTACATGGAGCATTCTTTAAAGTTGAACCGCATCGGGTTGAGCTTCTGTTTTTGTGCACAGGCCTGGTACCATGTCTGGCACATAGTAAGTGCTCATTAAAAATATATGGAATGAATAGATGAACCAAGGGCACGTGAAGCAGCAAAAAACCCACAATAGCCTCTTAAGACCGATTTATTACACCTAATCTTCTTTCTGCACTCTCTTTCTTATCCTTTTCTATATTGGAGCCAGAACAATGTTTTCCAAACCTAACTCTGATCAGGTTATACTTGTGCTTGAAACTTTCAATGGTTTTCCATTACTCTTTACATAAAGGACAAACCGATGGGACCATCAGGCCCTATGTGGTCTGCACCGCCTCTTCAACTTCATCTCCAGTCCCTTTCCCCCTTTTCTCTTTCTCTCCTTCCCACCTCTTGCTCACCGAGCCTTTGCTGTGGTCGTCTTCCCATCTCCCTCATTAACCCCTAGTCATTTTATAGGTAAGCATCAAATCCTCAGAGGAATCATCACCAACCTTCCTTAGTCAAAGCCCTCTTTTTAGGTTTCCATAGCAACACCTTCCTCTGCTTTGTTTTGTTACAATTGCAGTGTGATACCTACTTGTCTGATAATTTGGTTAATAACGGCCTCGTCCAATGGGACAAAAGCACCCGGAGGGCAGGAACCATATTTGAAAAAGCATCTCCATCCCCTAGCCCACCCACACCTGACCTCAGGTAGTTGCTTGATTATGAACAGATGGTGAAGAAAAGGACAGTGTGCATCCTTAGAAATGGGATCAAAGCCGGGGGCTGTCTTCAGTCACTGATAATGACGATAATGATGGTGGTGGTTTGTGGGCTAATTATGTGTGCAGAATACTTAGATATTTTTAGAAGAAGCTGGTAAGTGGCCATTTTCCTTCTTTGCCTCTCTGAGTCACTTTCCACTACAAGCATCTCAGAGTCTGTGCTTACACATATAACACACACACACACACACACACACACACACACACACACACATTCCGAAGCTCCCGGTGATGACTCAGCAGCCCACCACTTCAAGCATCCCTGTCAAAATTAGTTTACTGTGACTACTGATGAGTAGAAATTTGCCCGGGTAGGAGGTTGGTGGGGGTTTGAGGGTGGGTGGGGAGGAAGAGGAAAGATGCCTGAGAGACCCAGTAACAAATACTTTTAAAGCCTCTTAAATGTTCAACTATTTAAATGCGTGTTTCAAGTTCTTGAGTTAATTAGCTGTAAGCTTACAAAGGTGGTCAGTCTTGAAAGTTTGGGTGCTGGACTTTTGAATTCCTAGCTGCTCCTTAAAAGCTCCATGCTGGTTTTGAAATGTGGCTATTGTGGGTGAAACACTGACTCATACTTCTAACATGACAAAAAACCATTCCATCTGAGCAGCTCTGAGAACAGCAACTGACTTCCTTATAAGAAGGAACACCAGTCTCTGAAAAATTGAGTTATTGAATAGGCTTGTCTATAAATGTAGACTTTTCCTATTCTTTGCCATTGGGCAGAAAAATCTCCCCCACAATTTTCAGAGGAAAACTGTTCTCAATGGCATTGCTTTTAGTGCTGTTTGTGGTCAAGGTGCATGATTAAATGTTAACTAGCTCGATGTGATTAATACGGAAACTAAGTAATTCATCCATATCGAAAATGTGTGATTAGTTTTCTCAAAGTTGTATTTAGAAATCCAGAGGCTCACGTAGATCAGAGGTTTGGGTGTAGAACAAGAAAGAACCTGTCATAGCAACCTCCACCTCTTCTTTTCCCCAACACAAAACGAATTGTGAGACCTTTATTTAAGGAGAATTCTCAAACCCTTTTTCTTTTCCTTTAATGTCAAGACTGTTCTGATGCAGGAGTTACCAACTCTGCAACCTCCTGACCTTCAAGCTTTTGGGGGGTCAGTCTTCTGTGGTCAAATAGTCACAGTTAAAGAGATGGTCCTCTCCTGAGTAATAGCACATAACTCAAGGGTACGCTGTAATGTCAAGTCTTTCCTTCTGGATCTTTCTAGATTAATACCATTAATAATAACATCATCCAGGTAACAATAATAATACACATGCCAACCAATATCGCGTTCTTGTCCTGCTTCACACAGTGAAGCAAACTGATACATATTCTTATTATCCCATTTTACAGATGATAAAACGAGGATCAGAAAGCCTCGCACTTCACGATAGCATTCAGAGCCATCCCATCAATCATAAATAACACTGCCTACCCTGTTTCCAATTCACTCATGGAGGGGCCTCTTCTAGTCCAGGGACGAGCACCTTGAGGGCTGGAAGTCTCTTTATATCTTCAGTCTTGGCTCAGTGTCAGGTACAGGACAGGTGTCTAATCAATACTTGATGAAGGAAGAAACGAAAGTGCTAGAAAGGAAAGAGGAGGCCTATGAATCACCGATTCTCTTTTAAAATTGATTCTGCTTCCTTCTATTTTTGAGGGGATATTCTGTTCTCCTTGTTGGTTGTATGTGCACAGAAAGTGATGCCAGCATGATTCAATAACAGGGACTGAGTTCTCTGACTCAAGGACTAGCGAAAGCAGAGAAATCTTGAAAATATGGAAAAAACAAACAAGCAAACCCTGTCTCATCACGATTGCTCTGTGAACTAGCTCTCACCTGGTCCTCATGGACATTCCATGAGCAGAGGCGGCTGGCTGGTTGAGGGGTTCCACAGACACACATTTGGTCATCACATACTGCCTTCATCCATTCCCACATTTTGAATATTTGTCTTTGTAGCATTGATTAATGTACTTAAAAGTGCCATTAACATTTAGAAAGAAGCACAAAACCATGTGAATAGTTCTAACCCAATTTAGTTCTTTTTTTCTGCCTTTTTAAAAAAAATTTCATTTTTTAGAGAGAGAGGGAGGGAGGGAGAGTGAGCAACAGGGGAGGGACTGAAGGAGACGGACAGAGAGAGAGAATCCAAGCAGACTTCACGACCTGCGTGGAGCCCGACACAGGGCTCGATCTCACCACCCTGTGATCACGACCTGAGCTGAAACCAGGAGTTGAACACTCAACGTACTGAGCCACCCTACCGAGTGGCCCTAACCCAGTTTAGTTCTCATGGAGGAGTCTTGTAATTATTTTAGCTTGGAAATTATGGTAAAACCAGTCAAAGGGATATTCACTAGGCTATGTGGACTGTTACTTTCCTTCGACCACACATATGAAAATGTATGGCCTTTGATATAAAGACAAAGGAATTGGTTCAAACCTTTTCCTGTTTTAAAAGAAGTTTTAACATAGATGAGAAATAGTTTCTTCCAGGTCATATGGTAGAGCCTCTTAGACAATTTGACAGACTCCTCTCTCCACCCCGTTCATGGTTTCTATTCTGTCTTGCTTTGCCACCCTGGACTTTGTCATTGCTGCCCTTCTCTGCCCCTTCTCTGCCCCTTCTCTGCCCCTTCTGCCCCTTCTGCCCTGCCATGTTCCATAGTCTGGGTTCATTACTTTCTTGGATGCACTTTGTCCGACCCAGTCATCTGGGACTTGGATGCCCCCTAAGCCCATTGCATATTTCCATTTCCTAGACAGTGCAGCAGGATCAGAGAGGTTGAATGACTTGTCCCAAGTGACAAGGCAAGTAAGTGGCAAGGCCAAGGCCAGGACTCAGGTCAGACTCAAGTCCATAATCCTTTTACAGCTAATCCTACTTTACCAATTACTAAGTCTGCCACTTTCCCATTTTACTTCACATTTTTATTTTCTTCCTATTATTCTAAACTCTCACTATAAAAGGAAGAATTTTATTTGTATTTAAATTCTTGGCTGCAATAATCAGATGAGTGAGAATATGCCACAGTGATACAATGATATACACGTGTGGTTTATGTATTACTATTTACTTTTTATATATGTATACATTATTAATCATCTATATATTTACATTGTTTGTACACTAAATTCTCCTGACATTATCTTTGAAATAAACATACCTTTAATATTCTAAGAAAAAAGTTTTATATGTTAACTCTTCACATATTCAATACTGGTGGCAGAGATTGCTGTTGTCTTTCTAAAAAATGGTTTTCTCTTTATTTCCCCAAATCAGAATGCCCAGTTTTGGCCTTATATGTGGCCTTAGATGTGAAACATAAGACTATGTTTCCCAGCTTCCCTTGCAACTTTGTATGGCTCTCTGTGCAAGTTCTAGATAATGAGTCCTGAGAGAAAGTGCCAGGGTCCTTTCTCCTAGTTCCTTGTGTCTTTTGGCTGTGATGCAGATGTAAAGGCTGGTGCTTGGCAGCCATTTTAGACCATTTGGCAATATGCTAAAATTGGTAGAGAAGCAGAATAGAAGGAGCTTGGGACACTGATGGTTGTATAGCCACAGCACCAGCCTCTGTCTACTTACTTCTGGACCTAGTTCTAGGTGAGAGAAAAATAAATTTGTGTCTAATTAAAAATCACTATTATTTATGAATTAATTTGTTATAGGCAACCTAACCAAACCTAAGTAATACGATGTGCTATCTGACTTTAGAATCATTGACTTTGAACTGGAAAGTTCAGAGAGTTCATTAATAAACCAGCATACAAATGGGGAAAGTGAGTACCTGAACTCATCAGAGAAGGTGAGTACCTCGACTTTTCAAGTTTCTGAAAACTCTAATCACATTATATAATGGCTTTAATATGTAAAGAGAAGATGAAATTTCAAATAAAATGTGGAAAGTATCCTAATTTGCTTTAATTTTATTTCCCAATGAACATATCTTTTAGAGGAAACAAACCTTATGCTCTGGTCCTTGGGTCCTTTTTGGGAATTCCAAGTAAGACTGAGACTCTAAATATTGAGAGGAATGAGGGCATCTTCATTTCTTCGTAATCTATGAATGCTGTTATTATAGTAATATAATAACGCAGAGTGGATGACTACAGCTAAACAGCAGCTGGGTAGAGTGACATTAAAGTTTTTCTGTTCCAACCAAATTCATGTCTCAATTATTTCAAGTTTCGCATTTTGCTTCTCTCCATTAGCGGTTGCTTACAAATTGTCCGTGGAGGTGGAAGCCAAAGGTCTTCACCGATACTCAGCTTGTGAACCTCAGACATTCTACTTACCAACATCAAATATGAAGAACTATGGTATTCTTTTTAGTCTAATTTTGGAATTTGGTGCAAGAAAATACTTCGATTGTATCCACAAAGTCCCCGTAACGGTGCCACCACACAACTTCGGAAGTACATGTTACACAGCGGGATGTGTATTTCTGGGGTCTTGTGCAAGATGGTGGAAACCTTGCAGCCACTTTACCTGTAAGGCAGGACCCGGGGCAATGAACACTCCTGAAAAAAATCGAGGGAGCACAAACAATTCTAAGGGTGTGATTGTGGATTCCCAAAAGTTCCATGGGCTCCATGCTCCCTCTTCACCTCTGGAAGGGGTGTGGTGGTGGTCGCTGCCATCTCCACGCATTTGATAGCTGAACTTACCAGCAAATGCTATCTTGCCAGATTGGTGACTCAGGGTTCCAAGTCTGTTTTATGAATTTTTTAGAAGACCGAGTACTCTAAATTGTCCAGATCACTGAAATCCTTCCTCTAACTAACCTTTTCCTAGACTCTTAGTGGATTGTGTATGTTAGCGGACTGTGTATGTGTGTGTGTGTGTGTGCGTACTGCTGGATAAGAGCTATACAATCTTCAGACCCTTTAAAAGAATTAAAATGATTTGCTAACTTCTGGACATTTGCTCATTACCTTTTCGTGTTGCTTGTGCAAGCTTGGGTGTAGCTCTCATTAGAAAGATACTAACCCTGGATTTGACATGAAAATTCACTTCCTTGGACTGATTTGAGTTGTTTTCATTTAAATGACCTCAAGAGTCAAGGTAAAAACCCCACCTCCTTTCCTGGCTTTATCAAAATGGAAAACAATGTGGTTCTTTGGAAAAATTTCATGAAACATGTGGTGCATGCCTGCAATGTCCAAATATTTTTTGGATGTAATGCAGGAGGAATGAAGAAGCAAGTCTCTTCTCAATGCTTTATAGTTTCCTAATTTTGCAAAGCAGGGAGGAAACCATAGTAAACACACATCAGTTTGCTATTTTAACACTTGTCATGTTCCACTTTCGGAGGCTGTGCTGTTAGTCATCACAGAGGAGCAATTGATGTATTAGGAGTATTTGTTACCCAACAACCAAGTCTGCATAACCAACCCACACCCGCAAGTTAACCATTTCAAGCTGACAGACTAAAGCATTTCACCTGTTGCAATGAGACCCAGCGTGGCCCTGGGATGCTCTTGAGAGCTACCAGGACTAACTCTTCCAAGTGATTTCTCGGCTGTTTATAACAGTTGAACTATTTTTGTTAAAGGGTTATAAAGATTGGCATCTATGGCACTCTTCTTTCTGCTGGGAGAGATTTTGAATTCAGCTTGCCTGGATTTACCTGATTTAGCGATCAGATATGTTCAATGGGGTTGCCGGCTGGAGGCTGGGCGTGGTAGAAGGTACCTGGGGAGGACAGGGTCCCACCCAGGCTCTGATCAGTCCTGAACATCTGTGACTACACGGTCAAAATCCCATTTATTCTTTGGAAGGCGCAGCAAGGACTTTTTATTAATTAATTTATTTTTTATTTCTCTCGACTCAGCATCAAAGGGCAGGCTTGTCATGCGCTTGTGATCTGGCCATAGTGGTCAGACCCGTGAATGCAGCTTCGTGTCGAGGTACAGGTCTTCCCTTGGGTGATGCATCAGCTGCTTTTACACAAAATGTGTCGTGAAGCTGGCAGCGAGGCACCCGGGCGGTTTCCTTGCTGTTGCTATGGATGCCACATTAAATATCCCAATGCTCTGTGCTCAAAACGAGGAAAAATTGACATTCTGACTTCCCATACAAGAGTGGGATACGTGATTCACAGTCCTCCTGCCGCATTAATCAAGCCGTGTTTACATGGAAAGAAGCCAAAAGAGCCAGAGCGAAAGAGGTGCATTTGGGAAAGCCAAGTGATGATGTCATCCGGGCAGAACCGCTCCGGCAAGCCACTTAGCTGGCTTAGATGCCTTGTATTTAGCCATGGAGCAAATCCCAGTTAAGCGTCGGAGGAACACCATGGCGTTTGGCTCTGTTCTTGGGATTTACATGGTTGCATTATGGTTTGTTTATTAAATAGCATAACATCATCATTTGTTATTATCTCAAGTGAGAAAGCACCTCATCTACGGGGAAAATGGCAATGAGGGGGTTCTAACACTTTGCTGGGAGGAAGCATGCGCACACAGACCTCCATACACTCAAAACATAAAGGAGAAAGTGCTGTTGGTCCCAGTGAGATGGTGCGTTGTTAGTTATTCCGATTCCATTTCTTCCGAGATACACGTTCACACAGCCACATGCTCGTCCTAAGATGGAATTGTCCTTACTGTACCGCCAAAGAATTTCAGAGGAGAACTTGGGTTTGGGATCAGTTCTCTGTTACCTTTGCCTGTGCAGCCCCAGCCCCTGATGATTATCAGGAACCCCCTATAATGTACAGCCAGCTCTGTGTTAAGTACGGAGCTAAGTCAGGTGTCCAGCCCACAGTGGTGAATGTGATCGATATGGTTCTTTTTTTTTGAGGTTGTTTAGTTATGTCAACCGGTCAACATGGTAGAATTTCTCTGAGAAGCACAGTGGAATTTGGCCATTTTCATGGAATCATATTCATGCCTGAATTATAGGCATTGCTTTTTTAGGAGATTCCTGAATTTGCTGTTCTGGATGATAATCAAATACTTTCAAGTTAGAGTTTTTGCCCATTTTTAAAGGATTCTTAAATCCTTTAAATAAGAAATGTTCTTTAAAAAAGTAAACAACAACACCACCACCAACAAAACCAAAAACACAAAAAGCCCCAAAGGGTCAGGTTAATCTAGAAACTGAAAAATTGCCCTTGAAGAATTCATTGATTTTATTGTCTATTGTCTACAAAGACTTAGGATGTTTTATTAAAGTAAGCAAAGGATGGATTTGAACTTTTTAGGTAGCCCATAACTCAATCCAAAGGAGCAATTGCACCACTTTATCTTGAGTGGTGTAGAAAGAATTGAACGGTTTCCTCATGGTGCTGTTGGGGCTACACTAGGGTACTCAATGGAGTAAGGACTTGAATAAAATAATGAAATAGTCTGGAAAGAATAACAGGAGTACAAGGATTCTTATAATTGTTAGAGAAAGGTTTGCTTTCAGGTTGGACACACAACAAGGCAATCGCAGCAGGCTTGAAATAACCTGACTTCTTGGAAGCAGAGATTCTACTTTGCGATAGAAACTGACACAACGCTTAATCTTCTGAGGCAGAAAAAAAATGGGGTTTCAGGCGATTTAGGAGACTTTCAGAACACTTCTTTAAAACTAAGGTGCTCTCTGTTTTGGCTCTGGATGTCAAGCTGTGGCCAGTCTGGGCTGCATTTTGGTCTCTCCAGGCCAGGATTTGATCTTGACTCCTACGAGTATTACAAAGTCGGGTTGTGGAACAGGCTTCTCCCCTCCACTTCCTAGTTACACAGCATAGCAATTTAGCCCTATTTCTTTAAGAAGAAAAGTAGGTGATTTCATTACATCTTGAAAATGTGTTTGCTAACTACCAACCCAAAAGGTCTCCAGCATCTTGGTAGGGAAAGACGTGATTGGTTGAAGAAGCTTGACAGTAAAGCTGTGTCATAAAGGACCCGATCGTTGTATGAAAATGTAGTCCCCGTTGCCTTCTTTTGTCAGAGAATATTAATTGTAAGCCAGTGTAGATTGAGAAAAGTCGTGAACTGTGGTTGCTAACCACTCAAGCCTCAAACACTTTTTTTGTTTCAAGTGTATATATTTCATTCTCCCCTTATTAACATTAAAAATGAGTCTACGTTTCCCAAACTGAAGTGGAGTTTGGTAATTAGCCACATAAATTAATCAATGAGGATAATAAAACTATTCACAAGTAGGAGACAGTGGGGAAGTTTTTGGCATCTGTCTGTGTAAAAATAAAGAGAATGCTGCTAAGTATCTTCCACTTTGGGCTACAGTAGGCACGGCTATGTAACATTCTTCTAAGAGAAATGTTTTCACTTTGGGAACAACTAATAATATGAGCACAAGCAGTAGTCAGAGGGAATTCCACTGTAGAGTTGTAAATGGCAGAAAAAGAGGCTCCCCTTTCTTAGACAAAGTTGTGGAGCAGGCAGTTCACCTCACTTTGAAATCCTTTTATTGTCACTAGGGAAATGTTTGCCTGACTGTTATGGAGTCTTTCAAACTGAGTCATGTGACTTCTTCAAAGAGCTCTGGAAACAGTGCGCGCTCCACATCGTACACCCCGAAGATGCTGGTTTCGTATAATTGGAACATAGCGTCGGTTTAGGCATCGCTCAGCTTGGCCATCTGTGAAAGGCGGACAGATTCAAAATAATACTCAAGGGAACTAGAATTCCCCCCAACTACCTATCAGCCCAGCTGGTAACTGCCAGGTCCAGCCTTTCCCATAACCAGAAATCCATAGCCCCTCCTATTGCTTGGATACATCGCCAAGCAGAAGCAAAAGGCATCTGGGGGCGGGCAAAAGAGGAGTCCCCATCACCGGCCACAGATTGCCATGAAAACTTAACCCAAATTCCTCTCCTCACGTATACTTTTTTAAAGAGAGTCTTCCTCCAGGTTCTTACCAGCCACCTTATGAGGGTTAGCTTACAAATGCCAGTGTGGGGGAGGGTGAGAAGAGACAGGGTTTGAGGTCACCTCTCTGGCCCTGTTGTCCTGTGGAGTGAGGGTGACAATATTATGAATTGACTGAAAACTTCAAATTAGAAACAAAGCCAGAAACAAGATAATTAGAAGTGCCCCGTCTAGGCAAAACAAATAGTTGTGATATGAATAGCAGGGGAAAAGTCATCTGCCCTATAAGGTTTGGATCTGTTCAGAGACAGCTCATCCTACAACGATTAGAAACTACTGGTAAAGCATGAAGCAGGCAGCCCAGTTCTTTCTCTTCTGGTGTGGGTGGCAGGAACAGACTGTGGCTAAGGTCTGTAGTGGGTTACGTCTCACTCTGTTTTATAGACTTCCCCTGCTCTCCCTTTTTGTGTCCTTTTGTCTTTGGGGTGGTAGTGTTACTGCCATCATGCCTATTGAGGCATTGGAATTGAGTTGGCTCTGCCTTGACATCCCCAGCACAAGAAGATTCAGGAACAGGTAGAAAAGAGGAGACTGCTTTTTAGAGGGCAAGGACTTTCTCAGACTCTAAATCATACCACAAGTGCCACGGAAAGTGTGGGTGGGAGCCCTCCACTGGAGAGCCGCTCATTTGGAAAGTATAGGTCAGAGGGTCAATTTCTTGGAGCTTATTTTTCTTTTGGGACCCCCAAATGTAAGCTTAGGATACCCGGTGGGATAATTCTTTCCTATCAAGTAGAGCCTCTTTTATTTTATGTGGAATATGAGACCAATGTCCAAAGTGGATGGAAAGGACTGAATGGAATGGAAAGGAAAAATGCAAAACTCGAGGATGCTTAAAAATGTTTAACTTTGTGGCATTTTCATAGATATTTATAAATCATGTTATCAAGGTCACAAAACATCCTGTAGGGCTTTTTTAATTGCTTTTATTTAGAATCCATGGATTCATTAATTTGAAGAAAAATAACATTGTTACAGTACTGCGACTTCCAATTCCTGAGTGTAGTATATTCATCCATTATTTTAAGACTTCAAAATTTTTTTCAATGACGTCTTCCATATATATGCATGTGTACACATGTCTGCAAACATATATACATATGTGTATTAGATTTATTTCTAGATATTTTATGTTTTCATGTATTATGAGTTTCAGAGGTAGACTTCAGTGATTCATCAGTCTTATATAACACCCAGTGCTCATGACATCACGTGCCCTCCTTCATGCCCGTCACCCAGTTACCCCAACCCCCTACCCCCCTCCCCTCCAGCAACCCTCAGTTTGTTTTCTATGATTAAGAGTCTCTTATGGTTTGTCTCCATCTCTGATTTCATCTTGTTTGATTTTTCCCTCCCTTCCCCTATGATGCTCTGTTTTGTTTCCTAAATTTCGCATATGAGTGAAATCATATGATATCGTCTTTCTCTGATTGACTTATTTTGCTTAGCATAATACCCTCTTGTTCCATCCACATCTTTGCAAATGGTAAGATCTCATTTTTTTGATGGCTGAGTAATATTCCATTGTAGATATATACCACATCTTCTTTATCCATTCATCTGTCCATGGGCACCTGGGCTCTCTCCACAGTTTGGCTATTGTGGACATTGATGCTATAAACATTGGGGTGCTTTGGATTGCTATGTTTGTATCCTTTGGGTGAATACCTAGTAGTGCAACTGCTGGGTCGTAGTGTAGTTTTATTTTCAACTTTGTAAGGAACCTCCATACTATTTTCCAGAATTTACTAAGAGTTTTAAACTACAAATGGATATTGGCTTTTATGAAACACTTTCTCCTTTTTTTTCTGTAAATGTGAAGAATTAACCGTGGTCGACTTTTTGAATGCAATTTTCCATTCTTAAAATAACCCTACTTGGTTGTGATGTATTATTTTCTCAAAATAGCTCTAGATTTTCTTTGCTAATCTTCTGTTTGAGATTTTTACATCTTGGCCATGACTCGACTGGCTTTCAATTTTCCTTCTTGCAATGTCCTTGCTGTGCTTGGATATCAACATCATGTTATGGTCATGGGAAGAGTTTGGGGATGTTGCCTCTTCTACATTCATGGAGTGTTTAAGTAGATTGATATGATTTCTTCCTTTCAAGTGGCCTACCTGGGCCTGGGATTTCCTTAAACTGCGGATTCTTTTTCTGTAATGGAACCATTCACATTTTCTGTTTCTTTTTGGTCAGTTTTGGAAAGTTATATTTCTCTAGGAATTTATTTTACCTAGATTTTAAATTTTATTGGCATAAAGTTGTTCATAATGTCTTATTATCATTGCAATGTCTGCAGAATCTGTTATGGGCTCTCTTTAATATTTATGATATATTTTTATGACTTCTCTCTCTGATAACTTTTCCAGAATTTATTAGTCTTTTCAAAAGACTAAGTTTTGGCTTTGTTGATCCTTTCTATTATATGCTTGTTTCCATTTCATTATTCTCTTCTGTTCTTTTTATTGTTTTATTTTATGTTCTTTGAATTTTACTTGCTTTTCTTATTCTAAATTTTTTCTTTTTTTAAAAATTTAAATTCAATTAGCCAACATATAGGACATCATCAGTTGCAGATGTAGAGTTCAACAACTCATCAGTTGCATATAATACCTGGTGCTCATCACATCACGTGCCCTCTTTAATGCCCATCACCCAGTTACCCCATCTGCCAATCCTCTTACTCTAACTTTTTGATATAGGTGCTTAGTCATTGATTTTCAGCTTTTGAAAAAAATTATAAATTTATATTATATGATATTATATATAGTATTACCAATATAGTATTTTCTTATTTCAGTTGTAATTTCTTTTTAACTATGAGTTTTCTGGGAGTATATTTCTTAACTTCCAATTAATGTGCATTTTCAATTAACATTAGAAAAATCTGGGGGTGGGTAGTAATTTCTAGCCTACATACATTATAACCAGAAAATATACTCTATATAATTTCTATTTATTGAAATCCATTAAGACTTGTTTTATAGGTCAGCTATGGTCAGTTTTTGTAATAGTCCTATCTGTGCTTGAAAAGGAGGTCTATTTTGTGGCTATGGGGTACAATGTCCTCTAAAGTTCCTTTGGATCACATCTGTAAATTATATTGTTCAAACCTATATCCTTACTGATTTTTTTTGTCTGTTTTTTCTGTCAGCTCCTGAGAAAGATTTATAAAAATCTCTTAAAATGATTGGGAGTTGTCTATTTATCCTTGTGGTTCCATCAGTATGTTTTTTTGTTCTGAAATAATACTTGGAAATTCATCTTCTGAGTATAGTAACACCGTCACCACCACCTCTACCAATAACAATATAGCAGAAGCAATACCCCAAACTCGAATAGGCTGTGTGTACTTTGTCATCATAAGGGGTTTTTTTAATTAAATAAATAATAGGGACAAAAATAGGGTTGAGAAATATATATACATATATATATGTATATATGTATATACATATATATGTATATATATATATGTATATATATATATACATATATATGTATATATATGTATATATGTATATACATATATATATGTGTATATATATATATATATATATACTATCATATCATCAGTTTGACAAGTAAAAAATGTTATTCACTGATACGGAAAGGATATTGAGGGTGGTAAACATATTCCTCAGGGTCTAATTGAGAGCCTACTTAAGTTCTATATATGAATTCCAGCTAACAACCAATTGACAAATACTTATTGATCATTTATTTACTATGTGCATAGCACTCATCTAATTCCTGAGAGTTATGAAGGGTAAGGACCCAGTTCTCAAACAGCTTTCAATGTCGCTGTGGAGCTAAGATGTGAAATCACACTTACATACGTAACACATGAACGACATGACCTGTGCTGTCTACATGAAAGCCGTCAGCCGTCTGTGGCTCTTGAGCACTTGAAACTGGTTAGTCCAAACTGAGATGTGCTGTAAATGTCAAATCACACCAGATTCTGAAGATCTGACACAAAAATAATGTAAAATCAATATTTTTTATATTGATTCCAGAACTTTGCTATGAACTCAGAGCCCGAGAAGCAGTGGCTTGAATGACTTGACCTTGTGGGGTTGAATTGGGGTTGCTTAGATAAGCTCAGCCATTTGAATGATGGTGTATTTCCCTCAAACACATCAACTCTCTCTCAACTCTTTCCTTGTACATGCTGTTTCCCTGTTCCTAGGCTGTCTTTCTCATATGTATTCCTGGTGAGCCCTTGTTTGTCCTTTAAAATCAATCGCTTGGGTCTCTTCTTCTAAATAGGCTTCTCTGACAGTTTTCCCCACTCGAAAGGAGTAAGCCTTCCACGGTATCCTGTGTCAGCGGTTTCTCACTCTGTATTCTAAGAATCTTTTTCTTTTTCTGTCTTCACCATTGGCCTGTAAGCACAATGACTGGTTTATATATCTTTATGTCTCTTGTATATGGCACATGTCTGGGGTATTAGAGGTGGTCAATAAATTGCTGAATGAGCCAAGTGATTAGAAGCTCTGCTTGGTCTCACCACTGTCTAGCTGTGTAACTCTAAACCTTGGTGTCACCCATCTCTGAAAGCGATTATTAATGGTACCCCCCTCCTAAGTTATCATAAGGATTAGGTAAAACAATTCAGATAAAGCAGTTAGCAGAGCGCCTAGCATATGGTAAGCACTCAAAAATACTAACCATTACTTGTGATGAAGAAAGAAGTCCGGCTTCCCATGAGGTTGTCTTAACATTTCTGGGTTTTGTTTTTTGTTTGTTTGTATAAATAGTTGTCTAGAATAGAGTGGGATTATAGGATTATAGTAGATGCCACAAACGTATTATTTTTTCTTTCTTCTCTTCAAATATACAAAAGCTGCTCATCATTGTTCATGGTCCACGTTAAACCCTCGACAAAGCTTTCTGATCACCATGACCCCTGGATGCTTCTTTCTTTCCTGAATTTCTATAAGCACTTCTGGCCAACATCGTCATTTGGTACTTAGCATACATTACCTTTGGCTCAAATAATTATCACTTCTTGGGCGGCTGTCTTACATTTTATATCAAAGGCTCCGTGTGGGCTGTAATTACATCTCACACATCATTGTATCCTCAATGACATAGCATTTTGCTTACAGTGAATTCAAGACATATTTGCTGATTGATTATTTGTGCAGGCTGGAGAATAAACTGTCGTCTTATGAAGATCAACCATTTAATTGATTCCTAATAAGTACGTGATAAGCATTAATGCTTTTATATTTTCACCTTAATGGGTTGATCAATTTGCATGAATTTAATTGATACGTATCATGAAAGCTGTTTATGTATAAATATTCAAATGAAAGTGCACAAGCAATATGCTCTTTAACACTCTCTTGTGTCTGTGTCTATACGCAATGACTGCACAAGGATCATTCTGGATTAAAATAGGACCTTTATTTTTCAATTAAAAATCATATAAAGTTAATTAAATTTGAATTTGGAATGCCCTATACACAGCATCCTTACCAAGCACAGTGCTCATGTGTGAAGATGCCCGTGGGTGTGAAGCATAAATATAGGGTGTGAAGCTTTCAAGCAGGTGGGAATGAAAAGCTCTGTGTAGTTCCCAGCTGCTGTTTTCACCCTATACCCATGCGAGGATTTTCCTTTGGTCTGTGGATATAACCAAAGAGCACGGAGACTGTGGTGTTTATCCTATGGACTGCATGACGCGTGAGCTCTAAATAGCCAGTCATCTTCAATCGCTGCTTCTTAACTCGGCCAACCAGCTGTTTCGACTCTTTCCTAGCATCCTGTGGCTTAGCCATATGCTTGTAGTTGTGAGGCAGTGTTCTTGGCCTTTTTCAAAAGATACTTGGTTTGTATAATATTATGTGAATGTCTATGGTGTGTCAGGTATTTTATAAAATATATTTCATTACTTCCCATTCTGCAGACAAGAACACTGAGGCTCAAAGAGCTTAAATGATCTACCCAAAGTAGCAAAGCTAGAAAATGGGAGAGCCGGGATTCACACTCAAGCTCTCTGACTTCTGTGTTCTTTATTTCTCTCATGGGGCAACACTGACTCTCGCTGTCAGTGGCATTTCTGCCTCAGTTTTAGAGAGAAAACAGTAAAAATAGCACATCATTTCTTTATATACACATTACTTTCATGTGGTGGCATCCAATCAGTGACCAAGTCCACAATGGTACTTCCTTCCTGCCTCTCCTCTCCTGTCCTTTCCAGCCCCACTGCCATAGCTGTATTTCAGAATCTTATCATGTGTTATCTGCACCGCAAGGGTCTCAGCCAGCGCCGTCCTCCACCCGGTGCCAGTGTGGGATCATTTACTAACAACTATCTGATCACTCTTGTTCCCCACTTAAAACCCTTTCACAACTGTGGAATACTGGAAAAAGTCTAGATTTCTTAGTGGAACATGCCAGGCAGATCCTTCACAGTTCCCTAGTCCTATCTGTGCCACGGGCTCTTTCCTACCCAAACAACCACCAGGACCCACCTTGCAACTTCATATCTCTGGGTCCTTCACCTCCTCTCCCACTCTGCTTGGTGAGCCCTACTCAACCCTCAAGATCCATGTCAACCATTTTGAAATAGTTTTCTAATACCTCTATGAAAATTATTTGCTTCACCTCTATGCCTCTACTCCATCCTGTTTAGAATACCACGAAAGTATCCATGACATTTGAGGATATTTTATTTATTTACCATAAGTATCTCCCTTTGTTTCTTGGACTTTAACCTCCTTGAGAACAAATGATGCCATAAATGTCTCTGTAGGGTTGGTGCCCAGCAGAATACCTGCACATTCCCTTTTACTAAACTTTTGCTGAAATATTTAATTAACTTTCTCAAAAGATTTTACAAAGGCAGGAAACAATTCTTCACGTCCCAGAGCACATGCTTTGGGTGAGATAAGACAAAGCAAAAGCAAATAGCATTATTATGTATTTGGTATTTTGAAATTTAGTACTTTCAGGTTGCTATGGGTTGGAAGAGGAGAAGGTGAAGAGAAGTGGGAGCTGGGTGAAGGCTGACCAGCAGGGCATGAAAAGTTCAAAAGGCTGAGTTCAAGGTTGGAGAAGAGAGAGTTAAGTTCTGATGGGGCAGTGGTGTTGAATCTAACACAAGGGTAGTGTAATAAAACAGTAGTTCCTTTATTTTAATTCTCGTCACTTCTACTATATAACAAGAGGATGCAGAGCTATTGGTGTTAGTCCTGGCGTGGAGAATTTCAGGGTGTGGAGCGGGAAGAGCAAGGGGATGCGTGTCCATGAAGGGAAGAGCAAGAGAAGGTGCTAAAGGGAAATCATCTTCCAATGAATGCTGGGAAGTTTTAGAGCATTAAGACTGTCTGAGGGATTTTCTTCTGTCCAGGTAGGTGTTTAAAAATTAAGAATGAGGGGTGCCTGGGTGGCTCAGTCAGTTGGGCATCTGCTTTCGGCTCAGGTCATGATCTCAGGGTCCTGGGATAGAGTCCCCCATCGGTCTCCCTGCTCAGCAGGGAGTCTGCTTTTCCCTCTCCTTCTGCCCCTCCCCCTGCTCATGCTCTCTTTCTCTCTCTCAAATAAATAAATAAAATCTTTAAAAAAAAACCCCACTAAGAATGAAAGTACATCTCACAACACTTTGCTTCCCCTCTTTTCTGAACTAATCAATGTTTTAGTTAATTTACTAATTATTTATTTCGTAGGAAATCCAGTAACATTTCCACTGCTTTCTAGACTTTCCTGTGCTGCGTTTGGCTTTCATGAAATATTCTACACATTCACCACAATTAACTTAATTAATTGTATTTTATGACTTTGGGTCAGAATGCCAGAATTTCTGTGCCAGGTTCATTGTACGCATTGAAACCTCAAGAGTATCTTTCAGATATTGGCTTTCAGACGTTCCTTTTTGAATACGTTGCTATTTACTTACTATGTGCCAAAGCCACCATGTCAATGTAATTGAAAACAAGCAAGAAAGAGACTGGATGGCTCAGATGAATGGAAATGTGATATAGACCCTTCCACCCACAACCCATTGGCTGGCATCCAGGCCAGGCTGATGGGGACTAAAAGTAATTACCATCTGATGGCTGGACAATGGTCTGTGTGAAATGAGCTGGTTATCTCAAGTCTGGTTCCTCATGGACAGGTGTTCATATTGCAGTCCCCTCCTTCAGTGACAGCAGCCCAGGGACTGAATGAGTCACAAAGACCTGACCTATCTTCACTCATTTAAGATTGGATGCCTATTTGTGACACAAGGTAACTTCTGGCTCCTGCTGCAAACTTTTCAATAGATAAGCAGAGACTGTGAATGTGAGTGTCTAATCAAGTTCTCCCCCCACCCCTGCAAGTGTAAAAGTTACACGCAAAACAAGGAGAAATGTTAGGCATTTTTCGTTTGTCTATTTCATGAACATTTATGCTGTATTACCAGGGAAAAAAGGCAATATTAACAAAATGAGAACAATATGACTGGTTTTTTTTTTAGCACTATAATAATGAGCCGTGAACCCTTAAAATTCCAACCTCGCCTTACAAACCACTGAAGAATAATAATAAGGAGAACTCACTCCCCACATCTGTTATGAAAGTCATAGGAAACAACCAAATTTAGTATCAATATTATTACCCATTCTGCCAAAGCCAAAGATCATTTCCCCCTTTAGTTTAAGCAAAAGATTTTCCAAACTTTATAAATATTGTTATGTCTCTCAAATGCATTACCTCACAGGTCTCTTCTGAAAGGTATCCAAATTCTACATTAAGGCACTTGTGGGAAAAGTAGAAAAAATAAATGGTTTACTTTAAATGGGATTTGGAAAGGGTATGATTACGGTCTGAAATGTATCGCACTGACATAGTAAAACTGAACTTCCTAATGGATTCTTAAATTTTGAGTAAGCATTAAATCCATTTATTGAACTCCTTTCTGTATGTCTAAAAGTTACAATAAATACATATATTTTCTCCCTGATGGACTTTCCGCGGTGAAGGATGCCCTACGTTAGTTGGCAGGCGGCGCTGGGAGAACGCTAAGGGCACAGAGCTGGGTACTCAACCTGAGTGTGAACAAAGAGCCAGAATCTTTCCTGAGCAAACAAGTAAGTATGTGAAGAGAGGGAGAGATTTGCTCCGCCATATAAGAAGACTCGAGAAAATACGCTAAGCGAAATGTCCTTCACTAGACTTACAAATGGACGCCGGCTCTGCCCCCCATGTTTTTATGCCATCAGGTAACCAGAGCTGAACCGTGTCCAGAAACACATTCGATCTCGCACTTCGGTGGTGCCAGGAAGACAAATACACAGAAGGACACACAATGGCAAAATTGAAACATGAATAGAGAGCTGGATTTTCATTGTTTGCTCACAATACCCCTTGGGTGGAAGGAAGGAAATAGGTTGTATTGCCTAATAACTTGAAATGCCCCAGAGAAAGAAAAACAGACAGATTCCCATTTTGGAGGAGCCCTCGCTCCCGTGGCCAGCAGTTCCCGGTGATAAGTTTGTTAGGGGCTATTTTGCAGATCCTGCTCAAGTTCTAAAGCCATAAACCATCTGTGTAGTCAATGAGTCTGTCCACCGCGAGGGATGCAAGGGTATGATTTACAACCCCTGCCAGGGAGCCATCTAGATGGGAAAGTCAGCTACAAAGCCGCATATGAAAGAGACCCAAGAATGGACGAAAGGTGACAAGCGATCGCTTTCCTTCTTGATGAGTTTAATAGAAAAATTTTTTGAGCTTGGAAAAGTTATGTTTGTACTCTTGGCACAAACGCTAACAGGAATAAATTTACATCTTGGCATTTGGTCAATAAGTGCAATAAAACCAGAGCCTTAAGATAAAGGAGAGTAGAAGTCATGTAACCCAAAAGCACGCAGACATGCAGATAAAGGCGAACTGATACCAAGAGAGTAAAATACTGCCTTAGAAGGTATCCACTCCCTGGACTTGATGACAGACCCAAACAAGGCCCTGCCCGAAGATCTTTTAGGAGTCATTGTATGTGATTTTCCAGGGTTCCACTGTAGCCAGTGATGGGGCCATCTAGACTGTAGAGTTCATTGCTGCTCAAACCATAGCCCCAATCCTGATTCTTAGTTTTTACTTTTGATTTTCCCACTCACTTCCCTGCACAATGATTTCGTGCTACAGACAGAGGGACGAATGTGGTTCCAGTATTTCTCCCTAAAGGTTTTATCGCTTTCTGGGGGCGAGCTAATGTGGGGAACAGGAACTGTGGCAGTGATGTTTCTTTGACCCAAAGTTAAATTAACCATCTGAAAATCAGCATTGTATGCTAAGGTGGCTTTTTTTGCTCATTTAAGCACATAGTTTTAATTTATTTTTTATTTAATTAATTAATTAATTTATTTATTTTTTAAAAAAGATTTTATTTATTTATTTGACAGAGAGAGACAGCCAGCGAGAGAGGGAACACAAGCAGGGAGAGTGGGAGAGGAAGAAGCAGGCTCCTAGCGGAGGAGCCTGATGTGGGGCTCGATCCCATCCCTGAACCGAAGGCAGACGCTTAACCGCTGTGCCACCCAGGCGCCCCTTAAGCCCATAGTTTTTAAATGAATAGGGTCTGCTGAATACCGCGACGGGTGAGTCTATGCACATGAAGATGTGTGATGTATGTACGTCTATAAAACATGCCCAGAGCTTTTCTTGCACCCTCCTTCAGTTTTAAAATGCTAACCTCTCGAGAAGTAGGGAAAGTTCAGGAAATTATTCTTGGGTGTTACCTTGCAGTAGCTCTTCCTGGTAATGAGCTATGAATTCTTATCTTACGACCGATATAGATTTTATTTTGTTAACTGTATGGTATTTCATTCACCACAAAATCGCAAATAAGAATACTTCGCATACTATTTTGTGACGAGTTGTTTTTAAAGTCCTAATGTCATTTATAGATGTTGTATCCTAATTAAATCTTAAGCAACTGATTTAAAAAAATACATTCAAGCGCTCTGGGTTTATAACAGGGTTTTGAATTATGCATGTACATGAGGAGCTGATGTAAAGGAAATAGATGGCAGACAAGCAATCGAAATGTGTGTTTTGTGTATGCGTGTGTACACACATAGGATATTGGTTTATGGACACTAAAAGAAACACCAGGGACGCCTGGCTGGCTCAGTCCGTACAGCACGCCACTCCTGATCTCAGAGTCAAGGGTTCAAGCTCCACACTGGGTGTAAAGGTTACTTAAAAAAATAAAATAAAATACATTTTAAAAAAATAATTTAAAAAAAACCTAAAAAGCAAAACAAAAAGCAGAGACAGTTTTAAAAAAAATAAAAAGAAAACAAACACCGTTCGATTGTTGGTAGACCCCAGAAAAATCAGTTGGCCCTACCATTTCACCTCCTAAAAGAAATCTATTTGATTTGCTCATTTTCTTCCATCATTTCTGCCCTCATGAAAGAATCCTGCTTTTCTTCACTGCCTTGAGGGTGATACTTTGAACAGGAAAAATGAGTGAGTCATGGCCCCATCACTCTTAGGCAGAAGTCAAATCGAGCTCTTCTGAGGAAAGACATTATATTGTTTTCAAAATGAGTAAGTTTTGAATCCTTCATTTAAATTAGCCTCTTTTGTATATGCCTTCAAAAATACCTTACCTTCCACTCCTCCCCCCATACATTTCCAGCTTGAATTTGATTTCTTCAATTTATGAACATTTAGGAAAATGGTAAGCTATCCTAGAATGGGAGAGACTGTAAGGTTCCCATCTCCCACCAGAGGGGTGTCCTATAACTTGAGCACCTCCTTGCAAACCTTGGGCATTCTACGCGCTGAATCAGCCCTCAAACGTTTGCATAGTTGAGGTGAATGTGCCTCTTTGACCGTATTTTACTGCTTTGGGAGGAAGCATCAGCTTGATTCAAAATAAATAAAATGGGTCAAAGAAATTTGTAAACTATCTGAGAAAACCCCGAAAGTGTGCTTGGCGACATTTCACACACTTTCAAACTTAGATTGGAAAAAACCTCTACTTGTATACATCTTGCAAAAGTGGCATCCATGGCCATATAAATATTGTTAGATACAGCCCTTCCACGAAATCAAACACCTTTCGATGTAATCAGGAAAGGAAGCATTAGAAATGTCTACTAAAAACACTGACCTTTTCATAACCTCACCAAGATAGTAGGCTCTTTCTAGCTGGAAGCCAAAGTTAGAATGGCATTAGATAGAATGTTTCCATATGCTTTAAAAAATATTCCTCTAATTTTTCAGGTTTTACCGGTGAACTGGATTCTTTCTCCCTGACCCACTTCTTGACCTTCATTCACTTTCCACCTGAACTTCCACTGTTCCTACACTAGGAAAAGGAGGCTTAACCCACCCAAATCTGCTTTTTGGTGGCGAGGGATCTCAGGGGTTCTTGGTGGATGACAGGAAGGAGCAGAAAGCCATGTAAGTCCTAAAGCCCAGTCAAGGCAGGGATGGGGCACGGGTGCCACGGGTGCCTACAGGGCAAGTTTTCACAGTTATTTCAGGTACATAGAACAATGTAGGGCTGGAAATGGTCCTAACTGCTGCAAAGCAGGGAGTGTGGCTTCAAGGGGTGCCCAAATCGTCCCCATGTGTGGACAGTTATCAAAGGGACCACCACAGGGGAGCGCTGATGACAAAGGGCCTGTAGCCTACTTTCTTATAAGTCTGATCTAATGGCTGTTGTCTGGTTTTCAGTCTGCCTTAGGATTGAACAATGGCTCAGTGATTCGCCTGTGCATCCCTTCCCGAATCCTCCTGCCTCCTCTGTGGTTCACTGTATCCTCCCTCCTCCTCCCCCTTAGAGGAAACCCATGTCGGATAAAAATCTAGCCTAGTGTTCATAAGCTCTTTTTCTCTTGGTGCCAATCTTGAAAAACGAGAATCAGAAGCTGCTAAATGAGAACCCAATGCCTCAGCGAGAGAGATGAGGGAGAGGGGAGGGGCGAGAAGCCAGAAGAAACAGACACCGCTCAGGTGTCCCCCATTTTTCCATATTCAGGAGGGAGCCTGTGGTGTGGAGCTGAAAAGGGGTGGTATTGTGATTAGGGGAAAAAAACAACAGACAGTACCTTGTGTATGAAAGCAGCTTTGTGCTTAGGAGTAATTTAAAAAGCAATCAAACCAATGAATTTACAATGGAATTTTCCCACCTTTAAAGTCACTGGGATAGACCCAGGGAGTGTAAATTGGCTTGCAGGCTGAAGCCAGTGGCACCGAACTACAATTAGAGGTTGTAATAGTGTTAAATAAAAATATAATGGAGGCCAGAAAAAATAATAGGAAATGTAATCGCTCACTTCATCACAAGATTACATAATAAATAAACTAAACAGGAAATGATTAAGGACAATATCACCAAACGATGTCCCTTGGATGCTGTGTCATATAAAAAACCACAGTCATTCTATAAAAGTTATAAAGTTTATGATTATGATTTATCATAAAGCAGTCTATATAGCGTCACCTATATGACCTTCTGCGTATCCACCACAAACTTGTCTCCAGGCCATGAATCCCCAGTGCAGCCCCACTAACTTCCAGTCTTTCCAAGGGCGGTGTCTTATGCATCCTTCATCCTTACTGCTTCCAACCCAAACGACCGTGAAGGCAGTGAAGGCAGATGCTCGTGACCCGCAGAGACCCTGGGTTCTCAGATCCCAGTTCGGCCCCTTGTAGGGGCTGTTGGCTATTCTGGCCTCATTTTCTCATCATGAATCTGCATCATTCTCCAGGAGGGTCTCACATTGAGAAAAATAGAACCAAGAACACAAAACTTAGTGTATTTGATCTGAGACGTTACGACTGCCTTGATACCCTAACCAAGCCTTTCAGAAAGCTCAAAAGTTTAACAAAAATGGTAATTAAGAAAACAAAAAGTGAGCTTCAAATTTTGTTTTGGATGAGACCTTTTGCAGTAACTCCCTCTGACAGCAGTCAAGATTTTAATTTTTAGAATGCTTTTCTTTTACGTCGATTGAACTACACGTAGCAGGGTTAGATTTGTGGCTGGTGTTGGGAGTTGGACCGATTCTGCTTTTTCATGTGTAGGTTGATTCAAAGCCTTTTTCTCCTTATCTGTGCCTTGGGCTTCTCTGTTTTCTGCTGTTCCATCCTAGCAGTCCTTACATTAAAAAGAAAAAAAAAATCATGCCTTATCTTCCAGCACCGAAGAGATGCCTATTGCAATGTGATTTTGCAGGTGCTACGTGACGTTAGAAAAAAATGAAGAACTCACCTACACATTTTTCAAGGCTACCAGAAGCACAGTTCCCAACCATGCGGGATAACGTGCTATCATCCCGGGGTAATTTCGCATTGTGTTTGTGTTGAGATGGCAGATGTGTTCTTACATTTGGCTCTCCATCTGGGAGGACATTTATTTGTCAGAAGATTGGTATAACGTCTACGAGTGACATTGCCTTCTTGTGGCTAAGCATATTCACAGACCATACATAATTGAACAACACAGTCTCTCACCGAACAGGTATCTTTCTAGATGGTATGAAGCAATAATCTGTCCCGTCCTTGTTTCCTCAGAGCAATTACTTCCTGTGGCGACTACATGGTTCTGAAGGCATTTTGATTGGTTCTGGGCCGTGGCTTTCATGGAAGGAGTGCACAAGTTGGCACAATTTGGGAGTTACGTGGAAAGAGACAGAGAATGGAATCCAAGCTACAAAAGGACAGGAAGCTATACATCATCCCACAGAGTCACACGGTGACTTGGTGGCCTGAGCGGGGCCTTCTATAATGCTGTGAGCTGTTGCCAAAAATACTGCAGGAGCTTGAACTTCGAAACTGACTGCAAACTTGTCTTGAACGGCCCCCAGACACCTTGGCCTTTGTTTATAGAAGTCTTTGTTTTCCTCTGACAGCAGTACCAGGAACCTCACATTTTCCTAGTCGAGTAGAGTTCTGCGTTCATTGTCCCCACAATGCCAGGTTAAGTTGACAGCCTGACAGCTTGGCTGCAAGAACGGAAGATTCTTTATTGACGATCTTCCTTCTCCTTATTCTCTGACTAATAAGTGGAATTGAATTCTATTTTTCCTGGCCAACCTGGTCCCAGTCTACTCCCTCTAGGAAGTAGCAGAGAACTGAACGTGGTCTAGGCAACCGTACTGAATTTTGTGGTGAGTCAGGAAGATTCCCTCAGGACGAGAATTACAGTGGTTTGGCTGGAGGAGAAATTCACTGGTACGAAAGCCCTTTCATGAGCTTGCTGTGTGACTTTTGGTAAGTCATAACCTTTCTGTTTTTAGTTTCCTGAAAAGTGGAGATAAAGCCACAGTGCTTTTCATCCATCTACCTTGCAGGAGTTTTGTGAAGGTTAGTTAATTAATTGTCAAGACGTCTGCGTATGGGATGTGTTAAGGGAATGTCAAATAATGGGTCACACCAGGCAGGAGGGAGGAAAAGAGAGCAATTGTGGAATAATTGTTAATTTTTCAGCATCTTCCAGTTTCTGGGGCAGTTGTCAGGCAAAGTTCCCAAATGTGATCCCTTTAAAAAACATTTAGACGTCAGGAGAGTTATTTCTAGCTTCATTTCCTTCTAGAGGATTCTATGTGGAGTCTGTTTGCTTAATAATTGTCTTTGAACCTAGGTAAAGTGGAACAAACTTTGGAGGGGCTTTTCCCTAGAAATGTGAGCTTCACTGGACCATATTTTTAAGGATATTTTCCATCAATAGCCCCTCAAAAGAAAAGATGCAATCGCTTTCTCTGGGAATCTGGCTGAGCTGGTGAAGGCTGGAGGAGTTGAAAGCGTTAGGACAATAAAAGCTACCACGTCCCAAGCACTTAATATACTCCAGGAACTTTCCATACATTATCTTATTTATCCAAAAAGCGACGTAGTGAGGGGGAATGTCTGGCCCCTCATTCCTCTCTCCCTGCATTTCCATGGCCATCAACGCACACCTCTCCGAGACAGTAGCCATGGGGAGTGCCGTGTGCGGTCATGGACTTGAGAGACGTGCACTGGCTCTTAGTGCTCAGAACTGGGAACCGTTCTGACCACATTAGTGTCAGGCTCTGAGCAGCTGTACTAACTGATAATGGACTTGAAACATAAAATCGAGCATTAAATTCAACGTAAATGGCCACCATATCAGCTGGCCAGGTGGTTCCAGAATCTCCTGATTAGAAGAGAGCCATGGGTTGGCCCATGTATTTCAGTTTTGAGCCTGTGCATCTTCGTCGGACTGGAGACATCTGGGCAGGGGGAGGTGAGAGGGGAAGATAAGATTATTGGACACCCAGAACAATCGGTATTTCATTTTTAGGTGAATTTGGTGGAGCCAGGAAAAAAGATAAGAAAAAAAAAGTGTGTGTGTGTTGGTGAGGACATGTCTTCTCTGTTTTTGCTCACATTTGGGCAAATTGGAGGATAGTATGGACCACAAATCTGTCTTCTTTCTAATGTGTAAAAAACCCCAAGGACCTCATGTGGTCCGTAGCGGGGCAAGTGCCTAATGCCCTGGGAACTAAATTGTATCCCATTTCAAGTGGACACCTGTACCCACACAGTGGGTTAACGGTGTGGCTAGAAAGGAAGACACCTTCTCTGACTCTTGATACCCACACTGCCATCCACTACCAGAAAATAATTTTCTCTCCCCAATGGGGGGAGGAAAGGCAGTGTGGAGAAAATGCAGTCTGGCAGGTAAACCTTCTTCAGCTTAAAGAAGACCAAATGGAACGTTGCGAAACATAAAAATCGGTGTATTTTTGGACTCGGGGAGAACGAACACACCAGACGGTGATGTTTTCTTCCTTCGACAAACATGATCTCTTCAAGGCACTGAGGAGGAGGCCTTGCTTCCAGAGTTGGAGGTGTGGGTGGAATACATCTAGAACTCAAAGCTCAAACAAAAATAACAACAACACACGCACTCGCCATTTCTTCGTGTCACACACATGTTGTGGAAAATGTCCGGGCGGGGGCTGTGAGTCGAGATACTCATGTGGGAGTCAGAGCTGCCTGGATTGTGAGGTAGGAGGCAAGTGTAGGTAACTTAGCCAGAAAGCCACACACACGCCCATCTATTTATAGCTCCCCGTGGTGAAAAAGTAAAACCAAACAGCAGCTCTCTACCTGCCGTTCCCAACTGAAGCTAACAAAAAACGGATAAGACCTCCTTTTGGTCGCCTTTGTAGTTTCAACTGCCACACACACAAAAGTGATGACTTAGGTTGTCCTCTTCCCAACCCCCTCGACCAGGTGAAGAAGTCAGGCGGCCCTCCAACGTCCCCTCTTCCCCTGCCTGGTCCAGACAGGCGGCCTCGGTGCGATCACCGGCCTTGAGAGCCGCACCGGATTTGTCTTTCAGAGCAAGTTTCTTGTACTCCCTCCTTCAGGGAACGGACGCTTTCCACTGCAGAGCTTTCTCTCTCAAATGCGTCCCAATGAATGCCAAACACTACCTACAAATGGATCTTTCAGATCTCTTTTCCCCTCCAGCCTGTGTGTAAGGCTCACGCCGGACACAGGCACACACTCACACACCGAAAGGCAATTCTTCACCGAAGAACCACGAACAAATCTAGTGAGAGGGCAGAATCATGCCTTATACACAAGAGCTCACTGCTAGCCGAAGATGAAGCCGGCCCCTGTCTGAAGTTCACGTGCCCTTGGCCTTCCTGGCTCTGGGTAGCCCGACTTGAATGCCCTTATTATGGGTGGAAGTTCTAAAGCCCCGTTTTCTTGAGGAGGTCTGCACGGCAAGCTTATGGTGCACTGTTAGAAACTGTTGACAAGGCCTTCTGACGATCACTTTAAAAAGGAAAACCTCTTGGGAGTCAGGCCACTCGGCGGTGGAGGTGGGGTGGGGTGGCATCGCCCCCTAACCGCGTGGTCCCCGCCGGGGGGCTGGCAGCGCCCCAGGAGCGCAGGGTAAGCAGGAAGCTGCGGCGAGGCCGAGTCGCTGAAAAGCTACTGGAGCTAATAGATTGTGGTCATGAGGAGAGCGGCAGCATCTCGGTAGTGATGGGAACACTCAAAAGCATCGTCAAAACAGTTGCAGAAACATGCTGAGCTCTGCACTCTTGAGCCGCTGCCTGCTGCAGCCCCTTGGAGTGTGCTGGAAGCCGCAGCGCTGGGCGCCGCTGCAGCCCCGGCCCCGCGCTCCGAACCCGTGCTCCCCCGGGGGCCGGGACGAGCCGAGCGCAGGGCCTGCAGCGGGCCGCACCGAGCGCACCGCGCCCCCCGCAGCCCGCGCCCCCCGACCCCGCTGTGGGCGGCGCCGACTCCTCGCGGCCGCCACCCCTGCGGTCACCGCCCAAAGATTCCGCCGCAGAAGTACCTGCTCGGCCGCTCTCAGCCCTGCGCGCGAGTCCGTAGGGGGAGGTCTCTTTCCACCTGCGCCCTGTGGGTGCAGGAACGGGCAAGGGCGCTTCAGGTCGGGAGGTGGTCCCCCGGGGAGGGGAAGAAGGCAGTCTGCCAAGTTCCAGAGCGTATGAATTTGAACTTTTGCATGGAGATTTCTAATTACAGGAAAATTGCTTGCATCTTAGCTGGAGAGGGCCTTAGAGACCCCCTAGTCTGAACTCCTTCAGTTTATAAAGAGGAGTCGCTGAGTCCCGGACAGGGGCACCGGCCAGGGGACGGAGCTGGGTTCCCCACTGCTGCAGGGAATCTTCATTCATTCTGTTCCTGTTTCTCGAGCACTTCCTGTGTCAGCCATGACTATGCCAGGGCCACCGAGCAGTGGGAAAGCAGGCAAGTGTGGCTGGCCTCAGCCGGCTTACCGGGGCCAGACTCTGCTCTCCGTCCGGGCTTTACATAGTCACACAGTTCCCCTCCCGAAAACCCTGTAAGGCCTGTGATAGCATTGTCCACACTTTGCAAGGAGGAGGTTGAGGCACAGGAAGGAAGTGACAAAGCCTGGATTCAAATTCTGACAGTCTGACTCAGGAGCTCACGCTCTTGGCCATGCAGCAACCTCACGTGTGTGTGTTCTTTCTTACAGCTCTATTCCAATACAGGCCTCTTAAAACTGGGTCCACACTCTCCACATTACGTGACACCACCTCATGTGCCTTGAAGAAGAAAATCAGTATGGAAAAGGGTCGCTTCTTACTAGAAATGTACCCTGCAGGCCCCACCTTCCACTGCACAGGTGTCTTCCAGCTCTCAGGCGGGTGTGGAGGCCATCCGCTTCCCTGTGCCTCAGCACAACCCTGGGAGGCCACTGGCACTGCCTTTTCTTATGGCACTCAAAGCTGGGAGCGCTGCCCACACCCTCTGCCCCCAAGGTTGGAGCCTCCTCAAATTGATCCTTCATGGATGAAGGCTGAGGGGGACTGACCAGGATGGAGGCTGTGGGATATTTAACTGGGTGAAGACGGCAGATTGCTATCCCACAGCAAAATTCCCAGCGCTTTTCTTTAGCTCCGTTAAAATAATTTTTAAAATGTACCCAACTGAAGATTTATGACGATTCCTTTTTGTGGGACATGAGCAAAAGGAAGGACTCTTGTCAGGCAATATCAGATGGATTACTTCTACCCCACACAGAACCGGAGAGCTTTGGAGGAAGGGATGAATGTGAGCCTGATTGTGCTTTCTCGCATTAAACAGATTTATAGGAAAAATTTGGTAGGAAAATGATGAGATTGGTTCCCTTGCTCAAAAAACACTAATGCCGAAGTGCCAGTAACCATCAACTTCCTGGAAATATATTTATTAGCTTCTGTACAGACTAATTGTGAACAGCCCTTCCCTCCTCTCGGCCTCCTTCCTCCTTCTCTTCCTTTCTGCCAATTACCCCTCCCTGCCAACCCGGGACCATTTCAGAAAAAAATTAAAATGTTCGATAGTGTTTCCTTTTTTCCCCCATCCAAAATAAAAAAGACTTTTATTAAGTCTCATGGGGGGGGGAAATGCATTCTTGTGACTATTTTATTGAATAAGGCAACATCAGTGAGAAATTTGAATGTCTTTTTAGCCCCTGGAAGTATTTATGTCTAGGCATGGGCTGGAGATGGCGAAGCCAAGTCACTAACCTCTTATCCTAAAAGGGAAGTGGGGAACACGCAGATTATTTATCCCTTGTGTAAATGGCATACAGGTGATGTGCAGCCTACAGCCCGGACTCGGGCCTGACTGTGTTCCAGCTATGGGGCGTCGGATCCATGGTGGGGAGAATCTGGCCTTGGTCTCTGGCTGACTGGGTCTGTACTCTCTGATTTCTGCTGCGTGTCCCCAGTGTTGACTCTTAGTTATAGCGCAAATGTAGAAATAGCTCCACCTGTGACCTCATATCAGAAAAGCATACCTCTTAGAGAATCATCTAGAACACTTCAGAGCAGCAAGAGCTATGGCCTTTGACATTAAATAAACAGACTAAACAAACCTTTCCTTGTGTGGCTATGACTTCAGATTTCTTTCTGAATCCTTCGAACTAACCTGAGCCAAGTTCTCAAAACACAAATGCCCGAAAAGTACCTTCAAATCATTGTTTTATTTACTGCAGTTATCACTGGTTCAAGTAATTTTGGATTTTTTGTGTGTGATAAAAAAACACATAACATGAGATCTACCTTTCTAACAAAGTTTTAAGCGTACAACACAGTATTATTCACCATAAGCACGATGGTGTACGGTAGGTATCCGAAACTTTCTCATCTTGCAAAACTGAAACTTTATACCCACTGGACGGCCACCCCCCATTTCCTCTTGCCCCCCAGACCCTGGCAGCCACCATTTTACTCTGCCTTTGTGGATTTGATTACTTTAGATGCCTCACGGAAAGCAGTATGGCGTTTCCTCAAGAAATTAAAAATAGAACTACTGTATGGTCCAACAATCCCCACCTCTGGGCACCAGTGATTCAACAACTTTATCTTTAGCCCTCTGAAAAAAATGTGTTCACTGTCAGTGGCTTTGGAGTGACCTTTGGGCAAAGCCGATGGATCCATTTGCAGGGAGGTAAAGAGTTTCATGGCTTGGACTCTATGACGTAAAACTCCCTTTAAATCCTTTTATGAGACATTTCTCCTAAAAGGAAAGGAAAGTACTGTTTCATCACGAACACATTAAAACCCAAGAAACTAGAGCGTGGGAAATAAAGAGGGAATGTCTGTGGTGTGGCTTCTCACTGAGGAAAAAAGGAACTAGAAATCAAACTTTAACACCTTACAATATTTTCATCGTCATTCAACAGTGATTTCAGTAGGCTCTCGATGGATTTGTAAGGGATATCGATGGAGATGCCATCCGTAAATGTTAAAAATACACACCACAGTTCTGTTTTTAGGAGGGAATGGTCTTCAGCTTCATTACCCCATAGGACGAGTGGTATATTCCTATTCTGGCTTTAAACATTTATTTAAAAAGAAAAACACTCCCTCCTCCTCTTCCTTTGAAGAGAAAAAAAAAAAAGTATGAGTCCCATTTGTGGGAGTAAAGAGAAAGGCATTTTATTTTCCCCTTTCAGACCATTTTCCACAGATAAAAATGGAATATGTACCTTAGCCTAAACGCCTGTGTTGCCACAATCATATTAACACTCATCACCTTTACATCTTAGCTTCTTACGCGTATCGTGCCAGGAAGAGAGACTTAACTTTTACTGGTGCTTTCCATTTGTAAGTTTTCTCTTTAATTTCCTTAGAGTCATTTTCAGAGTCACAAATTACTCTTCGACCCTTTCCTGCTCATCTGAACCCTCCGTTCAGAACATATGTCTTCTCCAATAGCACGTAACAGTTTCTGGCCTGGGTTCTTGTCCATTTCTGCTGCTAACTAGCTGTGTGGCTTTGGACGCGTCGTTGTCTCCTTCTGGGTGTCTGTTTTTTTTTTCATTTCTGAACTATGGGTGTTAGGCTAGAAAGACGATGTCTAAGTTCCTTTGAAGTCTAAAGGTTGCTAGAAAGTTGGTGGGGACGGGCGTTCACTAGAGCTCCTTGGTGATTTGCACCATAGTACGGAGGATACAGCGTCACGGAATCTTTATTTCGACAACTGGAACTCACGGGTAAGTTTGCTAGAGAAAAACTGAGAGAGGGGCACGATTAATGGATTTCGGGAGAGAAGAATTCAACCTTAACTCTTCACGTTTTAGACAGTCTTTTCACGCCATCACTTAAAGCCAGTAGTTTCCACCACAGGTTTTCTGTAAGTATATAAAAGTAGCGATCACGTCCCGCTCTAGATGTGTCTAAGTCAAAACATATTGAAAGGGCAATCCCTCAGACAGTGTTAGAGAGCATTTGAGATTCCTCTCCTTAATTAAAAAGGTGCTCACAAACATGGCATGTCACCATGATCCATCCAGAGACTCTTTGGTATCATTTCGGAGCCCCACAGATGTCATCGTCACCCTTGGATGGCGAGAATGGGGAGCACAAGTGAAAATGATTTTTGACCTATATCAATATCATCTCAGCTGTTTGCCTTAAAACCCTACAGAAGGACTATAGTTCAGTGACCTTTCTTTGGGGAGGTAGGTGGGGGGTAGAGATGGCAGTGGGAGGAGAGGGGCAATTCATTGTTTTTATTAAGCTTTAGTTTATTAAATTATCATAGCAATGAATTCTGTGGTACTCTGTGAAAGCAAAGGGAAAGTTTTGCATCTTGGAGAGAGACAGGTTAGTATTTGGGAAATGACTGGACAGAATTCAGTTCACAGAATGTTCTGGGTAAAAGTAGATAGTGTCAGGGATACAATGAAGTTTGATTAATTCCTGAGTCTTAGGCACAGCATGCCTGCGAGCTCGCCATTAAGGTGGAAACTTAGATAACTTCTGGATGCAACTGGTTTGACATTTCTTTGGGATTGGGGTGTGATTAAATCCATATACGCACTTTGTTTTGAAACAGCATGGCAGTGTGGAAAACATGTGGGCTTTGGCTCCGAATTTACGCAGTTCTTACCAAACCTCATCTTCTGTCTTCTTTTGTAAAATGGGTAAAGGATTTACTGCGCAAGGCGGTTGTGAGAATCAGGTTGTTAGTGGGTGTCACCGCTCAAAATATGTCGTTCTCCTCCACTCTGCCTTTAAGAGGGAAAGCAGCTTGGGCAAAATATCTAGGAACCGGAAATCTAGTGATTAGATATTCGAATTCTGTCTTAGCTAATCGCTTTGTTCGGGACCTTGTTCTCCAGTGTTGTGGTAGAAAGGCAAAGAATGGGTCAGACTGATGGCTCTGAGAGTGGGTGTCCCTGAGCTCAGATGGGCTGTCGTAGCTCTGCCACCCCGGTTATGTTTCCTAGGTCAGCTTGTTGTCGCACTTCTCATAATGATTATTTCAAGCTTTCTCCACTCTGAGATGTTCTGGTCATCCTTCCTCCCCCTGCCCAACCTCAAGCTGCTCCTTCTTGTCAACTAATAACCTTGATCCCTATGTCATAGATACAGTGGAAGCTATCAGATGGCAACTTCTCCATCGTCCTGGTATCCAAACATGAAAACTTCCTTCCCTTGCACTTACTTTTCTTCCTTCCCTCCCTTTCAACAGAAGAGCTAGCCCGTCTTCCAGCGAAAACAAACCCCAACTTTGCTTTGCATGCCATCCCCTTCCATCTTCTTGGGAAACTAACACTGTTGACGATCCCTTCTTTCTCCTATATATTCAACATCTCCCCCTCTAACAAGATCTTTCTGTTGGCGTTGAATTATACTCAGTTCTCCCAAAATTCACCATCACTTCTTTTTTAAAAATTTTATTTAAATTCAATTAATTAACATACAGTGTATCATTAGTTTCAGAGGTAGAGTTCAGTGAATTATCAGTTGCATACAACACCCAGTGCTCATTCTATCCCATGCCCTCCTTAATGTCCAACACCCAGTTACCCCATCCCCTGACTCCGTTCCCCTCCAGCAGCCCTCAGTTTGTTTCCTATGATTCAGAGTCTCTTATGGTTTGTCTCCATCTTTGATTTCATCTTGTTTGATCTTTCCCTCCCTTCCCCTATGATGCTCTGTTTTGTTTCTTAAATTCCACACGAGTGAAATCATATGATATTGTCTTTCTCTGGTTGACTTATTTTGCTTAGCATAATACCCTCTTGATTCATCCACGTCACTGCAAATGGTAAGGTTTCATGTTTTTGATGGCTGAGTAATATTCCATTGTGTGTGTGTGTGTGTGTGTGTGTGTGTGTGTGTGTGTGTGTGTATGTATACCACATCTTCTCTATCCATTCATCTGTCAATGGACATCTTGGCTCTTTCTGTAGTTTGGCTCTTCCGGACATTGCTGCTATGAACACTGGGGTGTAGGTCCCCCCTCGGATCACTTTGTATCCTTTGGGTGAACACCTAGTAGTACAATTGCTGAGTCGTAGGGTAGCTCTATTTTTAACTTTTTGAGGAACCTCCATACTGTTTTCCAGAGTGGCTATACCAGCTTGCATTCCCACCAACAGTGTGGGAGGGTTCCCCTTTCTGCTGACATTCTTGTCAACATTTATTTTTTCCTGACTTGTTAATTTTAGCCATTCTGACTGGTGTGAGGTGGTATCTCATTGTGGTTTTGATCTGTATTTCTCTGATGCCAAATGATGTTGAGCATTTTTTCATGTGTCTGTTGGCCATTTGTATGTCTTCTTTGGAGAAATGTCTGTTCATGTCTTCTGCTCGTTTCTTGACTGGATTATTTGTTTTTTGGGTCGTTAAATTTGATAAGTTCTTCATAGATCTTTGATACTAGCCCTTTATCTGATAAGACATTTGCAAATATCTTCTCCCATTCTGTCAGTTGTCTTTTGGTTTTGTCAATTGTTTCCTTTCTGTGCAAAAGCTTTTTATCTTGATGAGGTCCCAAAAGTTAATTTTTTTTCCCTTTGTTTCCCTGGGCTTTGGAGACATGGCTAGCAAGAAGTTGCTGTGGCCGAGGTGGAAGACATTGCTACCTGTGTTCTCCTCTAGGATTTTGATGGATTCCTGTCTCACCTTTAGGTCTTTCATCCATTTTGAGTTTATTTTTGTGTATAGTATAAGAAAGTGTTTCAATTTCATTCTTCTGCATGTTGCTGTCCAATTTTCCCAAAACCATTTGTTGAAGAGACTGTCTTTTTTCCATTGGATATTCTTTTCTGTTTTGTTGAAGATTAGTTGACCATAGAGTTGAGGGTCCATTTCTGGGCTCTCTATTCTGTTCCATTGATCTATGTGCCTGTTTTTGTGCCGGTACCATACTGTCTTGATGATTACAGATTTGTAATATAAAAATTCACCATCACTTCTATCTTTCTCTTTCACCTACTTCCTTTAAAGTGTTCCTTATACTCAATGTCCATGTATCCTGACCTCCTTCCCTACTCCTCAAATAAATCTCATCACTCCACTGAGTCAGCTTTCCCTAAAAAGCTTTGCCAGTGATATCCATACTGCTAAAGCCAACGGTCACTCTTCTGTCATCTTATCTGAATATCTCTAAGGTGCATCTAACTCCATATGTCCAAAACTTAACCTTGAGTCTTCTCCCCCAGACCTGCTTCTCTCCTGAACTTACTTGTTCTTAGTATATGGCACCCGTTTCCCTTAATTCTTCTCCTTTCCTCACTCTTGCATATGGAATGCACCATCCCGTCCTTTTGGTCTTACCTTCCATATATGTTTTGGATCCATCCACTTTTTTCATCTCCACAGCACCTTACTATCTCATCACTTGTATCACAGACTTTTATAATGTCCCCCTAACTGGATTCTGTACAGTCTCCAAGCTATTCTCAACAGTGGAGTCAAAGTGGTCTTTCTGAAATATGCTTCATCTTGATACCCTCTTGCATAAAACACAAAACCAAAACTAAATTTGGTTACCAGTGCTCTTATCTCTGTGGTGGTTCACACACTGGCATGATTATTGGATTTGTTTGGACGGCATTATTCCCTAAGAGCAGGGTGGGTTCATGTGTCTTGGGCTTATCACTGAGTCTCCGTGAAAGAATACATAAATGAATGAGTAATATATTTCACAAAAACTGTGCACATTCTTAGAACAAAGACAGAAGAGAGACTAGAATCATCCACTTATGCCCGTTTTTATTAAAATGGAGAAATTGCCCTCCTGTCATAAGACAACTAGCTCTCACCACAAATTCATGTTTCCCTCGGTAGTATGGAGTGATGGTTGAGGGGGGCTGTTGCTTTGCCAGAGGTTACATTTTCTAAACCTCTTGCATTAGCTGTGGCTTATGCAGTGAGTTCTTGCAAATGAGATACCAGTGGCAGTTCCGTGTTTAATTTCCAGGGCAAAGATTTTAGGAAGAAGCTGTCTCTTCTTCCCTTGCCAAGAGCTGGAAAGAGAGGACTTTAGACGCCAGGGAAAGGTGGAGCCATAGAACTGAAGCAACATGAACCTCCAAATTACTGGAAGGAGGAAAGATGCCCACTAACTGATGACACTGCATTGACAATGACATGACCAAGAATTGATCAACTCTTGCGAGGAGGTGGGAGAGAAATCTGGCCCCCTACCTATTTTTGTAAATAGGGTTTTATTGGAACACACAGCTATGCCCATTTGTTTCTTAATTATCTACGGCTGATTTTGTACTCTAATAGTAGCGTGGGTGCAATGGAGACTGTATCACCCGCAGTGATGACAATATTTACTCTCTGATCCTTTATCCAAAAAGTTGGCCAATACCTGGTCTGTTGTCTTAAGCAACTGCAATTTGGGGGTTAATTGTTATAGCAATAAGCCTTGCCCTAACTAGTATATTTCCCAAAGCATAAATATTATCCCCTCTCATTCATTGATATATTCTTTCAAAAGTATTTCTTGAGCATCTAAAATGCTCTTGATCTTGGGGATGCAAAGGTAAACGAGGTATGCTTCCTGCTTTCAAGAAGCTTATGGTTTTGATAAGGAGACGGAGGGATCAATTGGCAGTTGAAATATGAGCACAGTGACTGGTAAATGTGGGGAGCTAATGACATATGTAGGAGGGGTACTTATGCCAGACTTTGAAAAGGTCTGTGCAGTGATGTGAGGAATCAACTCTGAGATGGATATTAATGTGCCGGAAATTTCCTGTGGAGAGTTTTCAGGACCCATTTCCGTGAGGGAGGGAAGGACACAGGATTAGGCCAAGGGGGGGGGGGGTAGGGAGGTGGTGCCTCAGTCACACCCACAGGGAGCTCTGAACCAGAGTTGGGACAAGGTCGTGACCTTGTGTGGGAGGTCCTCTTCAGCGGTGCTATTCCCAAAGAGAAGGTCTGCAACAGGGCTCTCAGCAGCTGGGGTACATTCTTCAGTCTTGAGGGAGTATCTGATGGTGCACACAGGATCATTCTGTGACAGTCCCTGAAGGGGAGGGGGGCAGGGCATGTCTAAACCTAAATCTAATCTTTGAGCAGGGATTTTTACCTTGCAAAAGGAGGGGGCAGCAATGGGTTGTGGCAAGTACCTTAGGCAGAGGGAAAAAAACATTCAAAACTAAAAAATGAAAGAGAACATGAAAGGATAAGAAACATTCACTCCACACTGACCGGTCAGCAGGTTTCCCACGTGGGCACTTCCTGCCTCTGTCTCATGGAGGGAGGCAGGGAAACTGTCGACGGCCATCACTCCAGTTGCTTTGCCATTGCAGAACACCTGTATTCCAAGAAGCCCTGGGCCCCCATTAGATTTATCTTAACGGGTTTTAGACGAAGAATCCTCCATATAGGTATGTTGTAAGCCTGCAATGTGGGAGCAGCTTTCCAAGATCTGTTTTAGGAATGTGATATCTTGATTCTCACATAGTTTGAGTTAATTATCTTGAGTCAGTGGTTTCTCATCCAAATCGTGATTTCTCTATCTCCTGAAATTCTTCGTTCAGCTCAGAAACCTATCTGCTACTTGCCAAAGCTGCCCTGATTGACTGGTGCGGATGTGAGTCGAATAGTGGAATCTTTCGCCCGAATGGAAAACAGTCCCTATATGTTTCATAAACACGAACATAGGGAGACTGTGAATGATCCTAAGGGTGAGTAGTAAAGTGATTGGACTTATAGTTCAAAACAACTAAATGTTGTTCACTAACTTAGAACAGAGGAGTGACTGGCCTCTACAGCCGAAATGCCTGACAACACGTGTTTGTTCTAAATGCTCAGGAAGGATCCTTCCATTTTTCACCCCACGTTGAGAATTGTGTATTCCTAAGCATATCGCTTATCAGACTCCTTGAGCTGAAAGATCGTGAATTTATTTTTAAACTTCTGGTCATTATTTTCTATCTTTTTATTGAGTTACTGTATTACGAGTTCATGATATTCAATTTAGATCAAAATTGCAATTTTGAAATCATGCATGTGTTAGTATGTTTTAAGAACAGATTATTTAACACCATGTGATAAACATGTAGGCATTTAAACAAGTGTTGATTATGTGTTACTTGCATGAATCGTAGCCTAATATAAGTATGAAGCCCAAAAATTAAAACAAATCTCCTTAGGAGCAGAGTATTAGAAATCTAAGCTTACCTATGCTCCTTTCTGACCCCATACAGGTCTGTCTCCCTTTTCCCAAAAGCATTTTGTCATTTCTTTAATAGTTAAAAAAAAAAAAAAAACTACACATATATTTAACCTAAATAATAATCTTGCGTTTTGCAGTGTATTATCCTATATATATGTGTAATTATACTAATAACTGTACTGTATTGTATCACATTTAGTCTTTTATGGAATTTTGTTTTTTTCAATCTGCTTCCTACATCTACGACTCATCACCACTTTTGCACGTAGCTAATTTGCTCATTTTTGCCACTGCAAAGTATTCTATGGTATGAAAATATCACAATTTACTCACTTTTCTCATTAATTGACGTTTTTTCCAGTTTTATTTTTTTCTATAACAAACCATGGTGCTTTGAATGGCTTTTGTATGTCCCCAGAAACACATGGGTGAAAGCTCCTTCTGGATAGCTACCTAGGAGCGGAGCTGCCGCGTTGTAAGGTGTGCAGATGTCCAACTTCACAAGGTAATAATGGGAATTGTTTTCCACTGAGGGGGCCGCAATGTAATTCCCCCCAGCAGGGGTGAAGACCTCCGATTGCTCCCAGACTTCCCAGCATCCCTGCTGTGGGCATGGTTGTGTGGACTCTGGAAACTGAGGTCCAAATAGCCCTTGTCATTTACCAACTGTTCATCGTGGATGAGGTTTTTAAAATTCTTTGTTTACCTCTCTTTTTTGTGTGAAATGCGGATGATGGCAGAATTCTCAGGGTTCTATGAAAATTAAATGAGAGTTCACGTATGTAAGTACTTGGAACAGTATCTGGGTTCATAGTAATGCTCTATATTTGCTATTATTTTCTTCATTTTTGCCAGTCTGTTAGATGCAAAATAACATCTCATTGCGGTCCAGTGTCGCATCACCCTGCTTCTAACCAGGTTGTCTGTTGGTCTTTCTTCTCTCTTTCTTTTTTTTTTTTTTTAAAGATTTTATTTATTTATTCGACAGAGATAGAGACAGCCAGCGAGAGAGGGAACACAAGCAGGGGGAGTGGGAGAGGAAGAAGCAGGCTCCTAGTGGAGGAGCCTGCTGCGGGGCTCGATCCCATAACGCCGGGATCACGCCCTGAGCCGAAGGCAGACGCTTAACCGCTGTGCCACCCAGGCGCCCCTCTCGTGCCTATTTCTATCTTTTGACCATTTCATTCACTGGGCTGTTCATCTTTTTCTCCTGTGTTTTGGAGTTCTCTATATATTCTGGATTTCAAAACACTTGTTGATTTTTTTATTTTTTTTTTGCAAAATATTCTTTTCTAAGTTCGTAGCTTCTCTTTTCACTTTTAAAATGGAGTATTTATTTCTTTTTTTGTGGTTAGTGGGCTTTTTCTTTGCTTTTTTTTTGGTGGGGGGAATATGTTTAAGGAAACTTCCCAATTTTAAATCAGAAGAATATTTTTCCTAGATTTCTTCTGATTAAAATTTTGCCTTTCTTAGTTAAGTTTATAATCTACCAGGAATTTATTTTCATGATCAATGAGAAGTATGTACTATGTTTCACATTTTATATACGCATAAGTACTTAGGTCAATATCATTTACTGAATTATCCTTTTATTTATAATCTTCTTTCCAATGAACTGCAATGCCACTTGACCCATAACAAGTTTTTATGTATCCATTTATCTGTTTCTGGGGTTTCTATTCTCTTTCATTGATCAATTTTTCATCTCCACACTGATAACATTCAGCCTTAACTGCTATTTTTTAATAATGGGTCTTGGTATCTGATGCCTTTCCTTTTTCTGTTGTTTTTTAAATAATGTTTTGGATATTCTCAGTTCTCTTTTTCTTATACATTTTACAAACAACTTGTCAAATTCCTTAAAAAATGATGTTTGAATTTTCTTGAAAATTACATTGAATCTAATGATCAATTCAGGACCAATTAATATCTTGATGATATTCCTCTCCATGGACGCCCCTCTTTTTTTTTTTTTTATGTCTTTTTAAATGCATTTCAGTCAAGTTTAATTTTTTTTTTTCCTCCATGAAAGTCTTGCAGTCGTTTTGTTGGATTTATTCTTAGGTGTCAGCTTTTGTATAAAATGTTCCCTTTGGGTAGAAATACAGTCGAATTTTACATATCGATCTTACTTGTAACCACTTTGTTAATTCTTTTATCAATTCTAATCTTTGTCTGTATTTTGGTTGGGTTTGGGTCTCCATATAGACGGTCACATCAGCTTTATGTTTTATAATTCTTTCCTGTACATTCTTTTTCTGGGCACGGTGCACCAGTATGACTTTTCAGTATTGATAATTCCACAACTGCCTTGTCACACTCTCTTTGTCTTGTTTTTATTTTTCAAATATATACTCTCTTGGTGGAATCGTGGGAGGAGGCTGCTTGCTTATTTCCTCTTCTCTGAAGAGTTTTGGTGCGTGTTCAACGTTCTCTTCCTTGAAAATTGGTTTGAACTCACCTATCGATCTGTCTGGGTTTTGTTGTGCTTTGTTTGGCTTTATGCGACTCTTTCAAATGACTGATTAGCTACGTTAACCGACAATTCTGGTTTCTTATTTCTTCTTGAATCACGTTTGGAAAATTATATTTCTGCCGTCTTACTTTATGCTTCCTATTTGTTCTTTCTTTCTTTTTCTCTATTTTTTTACCATTTGTTTTCCTTATTCATTTTTTTTTAAAGTAGAGATAAAATAGACTTTAAGAAATCAGAATGCACCATAGTTGCCTAATAAGATGAGGTCTTGTTTTGTGAATTTTTGTTTCAGTTGGTGGCGCATGGGTACGTCATTTTTCAGTCTAGAATGTCTGGAAGGCACTGTTTTCGTGAAAGTCTTTGGTGGTAAACCATTTCAGTTTTTGTTTACTTAAAAATCCCTTTATTTTGCTTTTGTCCTTGAAAGACAGTTTTGCTGAATGCAAAACTCCAGGTGACTAGCTGGCCTCCCTTAGCGGTTTGAGGGGAGGGTTCCACTGCATTCTGGTCCTCTCTGCTGTCGTGAAGTCCGCCATCACTGTTTTAAAGGGCTGTTCTGTATCTGTGCTGTTGCGCAGTTTTGCCACGATTCAGCTCTTCCTTTGTATTTGTTTGGCTGTTTTCCATTGAGTTTTGGGATGCATGTCTTTCATCTGCTGAAATAGCCTCAACCATTATCTGTTGGGATATGGCCTGTCCTCCATTTTGCCTTTCCTTCTGGTGTTGAACTTAGATTTACAGGAGACTTTTTCATGGTATCCTCCACTTTTCTGAGCTTCTCTTGTAAGATTTCTGCATTTTGGCTGATGTCTTCAATATGTCACCCTGTTTACTAAATTCACTCTTCAGCGGTGTCTGATATGCTGGTTCACTCCACCAGCAATATTGTCATTTTAACCACGTCTTTCACTTCTAAAATTCTATTTGGCTCATCTGCACACCTGTCTGGTCATTTCATTTTGACAATCTCTCTCTCTCTCTCTCTCTCTTTTTCCACTTTTGCTAACTTAAAAAAAAATCTTCAAATTCTTTAAGCATTTCATACATAGTTATTTCATATTTTGTCTCTTTGTTCCAGTATCTGCAAACCTAAACCTGATTCTATATCTAAACTTAAATCTAAGCCTAAATCTGCTTTTGTCATTTCTGCTATCATTTATGGTGGCTTGTTTTTATGTGTGTCTGGCAATTATCAATTGGGAGCTCATGTTTGCTGCCTCTTCATCAGTGGAAATCCCAATGGCCTCAACTCGGGACGCTTTCTCCTTCATGGAGAACTTAGGTTCAGTTTGGTCAGGAGCCAGGGAGAAATTGGACTACGTTAGCTGTATTTGCGTCCTCACAGAAACGTGGCATCTCGGCTCAAGCTCTCCCACCCCTAAAAGGGCCTCAGGCTTATTATCCAATTCCTAGAACTGGCATGAGAATTCGTTCCCAGGGCAATGTAGCTTTCTATTTCCACTTTGGGTTTCAGCTCATTATTACTATTTTATTTGTTTGGAGAGTTTTGTGACCTGCATTCAAGCCCTGCTGTCCATTACAAAGTGTGTTTCTTATCACCTATCCAGGACTTAGTTGCCATGTAGCAGGGGAAGCTTTCAGAATGCCTGGCCTCACATGCTATTAGGAACAGAAGTTAGACAGCTACGTTTTGATAATGTTCATCATCATTGTTCCACGAGCAATAGCAATAACAATCTTATACTCTTTGGATGGCACTGGGTTCTTTCACAGTGTCTCTGTCAAAGGCAGACACTTACAGATACAGATGTGACTGCAGAAGACGCTGAGTGTCCTCCTAAATCACAGAAATGCTTGCAGTCAGAACCCGGATAAAAGCCTAGATTTCTGATTCTTACTTCATTGATTTTCCCCCCCAATATTTTATGCTGACATTTCCTTCTTTTTCACATCAGTCTTCTTATTAACTAAAACATGGCTTTAGGGGCTGGAGAGCCGGAGTTTATCTGGTGTCTGAATGCTACCGAACTAGAAAATACTGTTTCGGAAGACTCCCAGGAAAGACTATTTCACGAGTTTCTTCAGCAAACTATTTAGGACCTCATAACTCTCCCATGAATACTGCCTTTACTTCTATTGGTTTCTTCCTGCTGAAATCTATGCTCATTTCCTTTTATTTTCTTCTCTCCCAAAGGAGGAGTCTTGCTCATCAGACTCCAACGTCACCTTTCCTTTTTTCATGATAATCACCTCTGAACTCATTCGATCTTCTTCGTATACTATGAAGATATTATGAAGATATTATGGAGGTCCTAATACATGCCTTAATTCTCTCTTCTTTGGACTAAAGATATTCTCAGTTTACCTGCCATTAAAGATATTATGCTCTAACCTTATGAGGTTTTTTTTGTCATTCTTTTCCGGATATTCTCTAGTACTTCCACATTTCTCCTAAGGTAAGAGAAAGTCATTTTTTGTTGTTGCTGAGAGATCAAGTCTTCCTTGGCCCTAGCTTTTCTTATTCCAAGACTGGAAATGACTTGAAGATTACCCCGTTCCTGAGCAAGCCCTCCTTTTCTACACTGAGTGTGTGATTAACGAGACCAGGGGTGAATGGCATCCTTTTAGTTTTTCCCATTTGAGCAAATTCTCAAATGATTCTCTCTCCCTCTCCTTTTAAAAAAAATATGATAGATATTTTGATTTGGGCTGATCAGCCCAATCAAAAGAAAGTCAGTGATTTCAAGAGCTCTAAAAATGTACCATTTTAAAGAAACAGAATAAAGGTATCCTCCTAGCAAATTATGGCTTATGTGCTAATGTTTCCTTTGTAAATATGATCCTTGGATGGACTGGAATGCTATCATAGTAACAACAGAGGCAACAACAAAACCCTTTCAGACCAAACACGAGGACCAACTTGTCGAACAAATATGCTTAGAGTTGAGAAGAAAAAAAATAGTCCAAAGCAATCTGCAATCTAACTTCTTACCATTTCTCCTCATAACAACATCTGTTTTTGATGCACTTGTTAAATTCAATTATTAAATCTTTTTTTTTTAATCCTAGCTGGGTACACAAGGTGATTTGCCTGAGTTGAATCATACCTTGCTTTCTGCTTTAAATGTCAGTTTTATGTAGTATTACTGGAATTAACCTGACCGTTCCTATTTTTTAAAAACAACACTGTTTGGAGTATTTCAAGCTTTGGTTACATCGCTTCCTGCATTTCTAGACGGATTTTCAAATTTCCTCCACCCCTTGCTGACTGGAATCACAATAGGTTTTATTGTCAAGTGTGTTGGGGTATCAGGCTACTAATGCCAGAAATGGAGACTCTGGGGATCTGGTTCTTAAGACATGGGTGTTCTCCTTGCATCTATCCCGCCTCCCTCACTGCCCGCCCTCAGACTTGTAGATATGGGCAAAGCAAGCACTGTGCAAGTCTAATCAACCAGATCATTTGTCAGACGTCACTCTCGGTGCAACTGAACTGAAGGTCATCGCATTCAGTAATATGGAGCACCTCCTCTTCTCCACTTAGGCACCCCCAAGTGAAAAAATAAAAAGGCACTGAAGTTTGGCCACTTGAAAGTGTGGTGGTAACCATTTAGTCGCAAACAACACACAGGCACAGGAAGCTGAAATAGACATCTCTACCTATAGAAAAGGTTTCCTTTATTGGAGGAGATTATCTGAGGAAACAAGGAAGATGACCCGGATTAATCTTATTTGAAGACCAGTGTTTTCCTCGATACAACATCGCAGTTGCAACTTCCTTCAGTATGCTGGGGCTCATTGGCAGACTGTGTTCTTAAAGCCTGTGGCATGTGGAATGGAAGGAGACACAGCATCTGACAGGTGTCCTCTGAGCAAGCCTTGGGGTGGAGGGGGGTGGTGGGAGGTGTGAAGGATAGGAACATGAAGGGAGGCCGCCAGGACATTCCAGGCACAGGGAACAGCGTGTGCAATGACATGGGACCCAGACGTCACCGAGCTCGGGCAGGTGAAGGCAGAGCATACGTTTGAGTTTAGCTAGAAAGCAGAATATGTGTCGGAGACAGGGACCAGGAAGGCAAGTTAGCTCACGGATGAGCAGGACTTGATTAGGTGGGCAGTAGGGAGATACTGCAGGGTCCTAAAGAGGGACTGATGGGACAAGAATCTGGCCCGAAGATGACCAAGGACCTTAGGGATTTGGGCACACAGACTTATTGACTCTTGCAAAGACAAACCCTAAACTTTCCAAGACCATTAGAGAGCTGGCATTCCTCCTTGAAGCCTTGGACCTCAGAGACAATGGCGGGGCAGAGCCGATGAGCCCCGGATGTCAGGGGTAGATGCCGGGCCAACAACTCGGGAGGAGTAATTCCCAGGTCCTTCCTTACACGACGACCTGCTCCTAACCCCCAAGAGCAGGTCTTCTTCTGAGGTGTCAAAGATCGGAGAACTTGACTCCCCTGTTACCCCTGAGTTCCATCCGACTTTCCTTAATGTGGTTCTTTAAAAAATTTTTTGACTTCTATTTTGATTCGGATCCTAGTTTGACTGGGTTTGTTATTTGTGATGTTTCTGGGTTGCTCGGCTGGCTGTGCCTCTGCTGTCTCAGATCCCGAAAGCCACCGCCCACTTTCGGATTATCCGAAAGTCTGGGGTCTTCATCCCAGGTTCCATTTCACACGATTATTCTTTTTGGGGAGGAGCTCTGATCTCTGCCAAGGAAACGTCAACCATTTACAAACAGTCTCTATCCCTTTAAGAAAACATTGAACGTTTTCTCATGTGACTTTTTCACTGATACATTATTTATGTTAACTTCAGATTTATGCTACATCCATTAAAAATGCTTACTTTGACTTTTAGCCTACAGCTAATTACCATCATGTAATCCTGGGGGGAAATTATTATATACGTATAAGAAATGTAAAAAGACCTTGTGTATTAAATTGTGCTTATTACCAGAGTCTCCCAGGAAGTAGTTAAAGGTTTATATAGTCACTTGCTTCGTTTATGAGTGAGAAGACTGACAAGTTGCTTTCTACCCCCATGTACGTGTTAGTCAAAATGAAAAGCACTTCGAAGAAAGGGTTCTAGATTCTAGGGATGAATCTTCCATCCTTCTGCTGCCTCCTTTGGAAACCCAAGAATCTGGCATTTACCTTAGAGGTGGGCGATTAAAATCCTGACTGAGATGTAATCACTTTCTTCAAGATTTGTATGTTGACTCTTATTCTTTGGGGGTTTTCCTCAACATTTCCAGTTTAGTTACAGATCTGTCCCTCCTCCTCCGACCTCTATACGCTGGAAAGAAGTCAACTTCCTGCAGCAGCATAACTTCCAAACCTGACAGGTGGTATTTAGACATTGATTTATGGCCTCCAACCTCCATTAGTTTCCATCCCTGTCCACACATCATGGAGACCCCTGGGTGCTCCGTAGAAGCACAATGTTTTTAATGGATGTGAACTTAACCATTCCTGTAACATCTCTGGTTTAATGCAGATACTTTTGTTAAATGACAATATAATTACTACTCATCGGCAAACCTCAAAAAGGTTGGGAGGTTCGGTTCAGTTAAACACCCGAGAGCTCAGATGCTTATCTGGAGTTTACCCCTAGAGTTTGGCAAGTCCCGGCTGGAAAAGCCTCACGATCCATCTCACACGTGAAACTATCGTCCGCAACACCGTTGTCCTGTGTCTCAATATCAGCCCCCTTGTGGGGCTGAAGTTTTTCCAGGACGATGAGAACAATTCGATACAAACCGTATTGTCCTGGAGGAGAACCGTCCTTCTTAACAGTGGTAGGAACCGTTCGCCTCTGTCCCCTTCCCTGATTCTCCTTTAGAATGTTTACCGCTGCAGAATTTTCTAGCAGGTTTCGCCTGACAACAGATTGGGGGAGGGGTGGAGGTGGCTGAAGATGACTCAGATCAATCCCATTTGAAAACCAGTCTTTTTTTTTCCTAGAAAAAAAGCATCAATGTTTACACTTCTTTCAGTGTGCTGGGATAAGGTCATTAACTTAAAAAAAAATTAAGATACTTTCAACGCCATGCGTTTTGTGTTTAACTCAGGAGGTGCATTGCATCAGTGGTGGTTTTTCCAGTTTTATGTTCCTCTAAATGACCTTTTTGTCCTTCTCTTGTCTTCGGTTTCGTAAGGAGGTTTTGAAATGAGGAAGAACTGCAGTTTCGTAGGGGCTTCTAGCACCGTCTTAAGAGAAGCGCCTTTGTCAGCTGCTGTAGTGGGTGATTTTTCTACTTCCTGTGTGAAAGCAGGACTCTGGAGCCGAGATGGGGCGTAGCTGGAGTCACGGTGAGGAGCTAGGCGTCCCCTGACCCTCGGTGTGCAGATCATGGCCTCCTCTCGCAGACGTGACACTTCGAAATGCTAGTCAGGTCCTTACAGTGGAAGTTAAAATATTTCTTTTCTTTCTTTCTTTCTTTCTTTCTTTCTTTCTTTCTTTCTTTCTTTCTTTCTTTCTTTCTTTTCTTTCTTTCTCTTCTTTCTTTCTTTTCTTTCTTTCTTTCTTTCTTTCTTTCTTTCTTTCTTTCTTTCTTTCTTTCTTTCTTTCTTTCTTTCTTTCTTTCTTTCTTTCTTTCTTTCTTCTTTTTTAAATTAATTTAGGAGGGGCGCCTGGGTGGCACAGCGGTTAAGCGTCTGCCTTCAGCTCAGGGCGTGATCCTGGCGATCTGGGATCGAGCCCCACATCAGGCTCTTCTGCTGTGAGCCTGCTTCTTCCTCTCCCACTCCCCCTGCTTGTGTTCCCTCTCTCGCTGGCTGTCTCTATCTCTGTCGAATAAATAAATAAAATCTTTAAAAAAAAAAAAAAAGACTCTCTTTAAAAAAAAAATTAATTTAGGAAAACTGCCACCATCTCAAGACAGTTTGAGCTTATGCTGAATTCCAGGGTCGGTGAGTCTCAGAAGTCTGTCTTGGTATGAATTCTTGTGAGGTAAGGTTTTGAGCTTCCGAGTGAATTCATTTCTCTTCTGTGTAAACAGAGGAAGATGGATGAGTTTAATCCCATTCCACAGGTATACTTTTGAATAGCCACCGTGCGATTAGAGTGTGCAAAGAATAAAGGGGAAATAGGAGAGGCACGCAAGGCTATTCCCGCGATCGACCCACTGATGAGATAAATGAAATAACTCCAAATTTTCTTGACTGACTTTCTTTAATCAGAAGAGCCAGTCACATAAGCCAGGCTATCATACCCCCTACCGCATTTTAGCTCCAAGAAAATTCACACTACTTTTACTTTTTTTTTTTAAAGATTTTATTTATTTATTGGACATCAGAGAGAGACAGCCAGCGAGAGAGGGAACACAAGCAGGGGGAGTAGGAGAGGAAGAAGCAGGCTCCCAGTGTAGAAGCCTGATGCGGGGCTCGATCCCAGGACCCCGGGATCACGCCCTGAACTGAAGGCAGACGCTTAATGACTGAGCCACCCAGGCGCCCCTGCTTTTACTTTGAGCAAGGTTTTTGAAGGGTTTTTTTGAGAGGCGTGTAAATAAAATATTTTTTAAAAATATTTTTAAAAATACCTTCGAAACCAACATGTTGGAATGAACATAGAGCCCACGTATAATTTTGATCTCAGTAGAAAAGTTTAGAAGCAAATCTAAGATAAGCACAGGTATTAACCCCTAACATAGCGTCTAGTTCATAAAATTACTATTGTTAGAGCTTTATGTCCTCTTCCACCATCCGTTACTTGATTTCCAGCAGCGTGAATTGCATTTTATTTCAACAGCTTTTCCTGGACTACGATACGCCGGCCTCTCTCTATCCTCACGGGTGGCTGATTCCCTCCTTGCGTGCCATTATGGCCACACTGACTAGGGAGTTTGCCCTTTGCCTCTTTGCACTCCAAGTTCATAAAGTCATTGGAGATCTCTTAATTGGTTATGCATTTCAACAAGAGCCACACACAGTCTTTCCAGAGAGTTGGTTTGCATAATCCACTGGGTACATAAAATCTTTATTAACCAGAAGATAAACACCAAAATCCCTCAGACCTTTAACACTCACTCCCAGATTAGCTAATGGGGATTCATTCCACCAAAGATAGGACCGACCAGAGACCATCGGCCATGAGGGGCTCACTGGCCCAGGTACGACACCTGGGCATCATTTTCTTGGGTTGGGCAGTCAATTAGGGGAAGGTGAGCCTGGTTTCTTTTCTGGTAGAACATCTTTGTTTTCTGTGGCAGGCTTTAAAAGGGTATTCAGTAACTCAACTGAGGAGGGTTTTTCCATCATTTAAAAAGGGCTCATTAGACTCTGCAAATTGATGCAGTGCAAACAACACTGAAGGGTCTGGGTTCCCACATAAATTAGCTCGGTTTGTGCAAGATGAAAAATGCTTTGGCCCCAACAGCCAACACTACAAACACAGCCGAGCTTGGAAAAAACAAGGTGTGCCCACTGTGCCTCTTACATCACCAGCAGTCATAAAAGTGCAGTAATTAAACCTTAGCTGACAATTTGCTTAATGATGTGCGAGGCCGAGAATCCGAGGAGCCCCCACATGGGATTGGCTGCAGTTTCTGCCATTCCAGGGGGAACGGTGGCAGTGGTGGCAGCCGCAGGACGCTCCTTCACTTGAGAAAATGGTGACTAAGCCAGGAGACGGTGGGGAGAGCGGCGAAGCCGGGCCAGCTGTTGCAAATCGTCAAGGTCATTTTCCCTGTAATGAGTCGGCGTGAGTGAGAAGGTACTTAAGGTGTTTCGGAACCATCCATTTATAATTAGCCAGGCTGAATTTAAGAAAATTACACTATTCCCCCACAATATAACTTAGACCAATTAACAGCTTAATTAGTTCACTATCATAATATGAGGGAAGATTTCTCATTCAGTCTTCTGCCTTCAGAATTACTATTATTATATAAGAAAAGAATCTTTTTAAAGTTCGTGAGACATGAAGCCTCAATTAGAACTGACCCAGTGCTGTGAGTCCAGATCTCTGGATAATCTCTTTCATCCACATTCTGCCACAGATTCACCTTTGACCCATGACCAGATGCTTGACCCCATCCTTTTGCCATCCATAACATTAGGAACCCACTGTCCATGGAGGGGATTTCAATTTGATTCCTGGTAAGCACGACCTGCTTGAGAAATCTGAAAACCTTCCAGATAGACGCAGCCTATAGCTAGATGCTCAACTGTAGGAATAAAGAGTGGTACACAACATTTCTTGAGTTCTTCTTTAATAATTTAAAAGGACATCTCCTTAAGTACTCTTATGCTTAAAAAAAAAATCATTAAGCAGTAAATATCAGGAGAGTTTTCCTAGCACAAGATGTTAAACATTTCAGCTAAAAAGTTTAGTCTCATGCCATCTCCAAAGACCAGCCTACCACTAATTCATAGAAGAACACTTTATGTTTGCAAACTTTCAAGTCCTAGAACTATTTCTAACTCAACTCTTTGGCTAAATTGTCCCGAAAGCAAGGGAGAAGGGGTCTTTAAAGCAATGAAGAACTCTTCTACCTGACAAAGGAAGGTTTAAAAAATGATATTGAATAATAAATAAATACATAAATTACTGACCACAGGAAGCAAGTTATTAGAAACTGGCATTTGCCATCTCCCTGTTCCTCTAGAAACTTCTAAATTTTGTGGTATCCATTTATCAAAGTAAACCTCTTCTTGAGCCAGAAGGACAGGAGTGCTTTTTTCATTTCATCTCATGGATTCTTAGTAACATCCATTGGACATCAAAAGCTCATGAACACGGAAAGCTGCTTGGTTTACGTGGCTCTTGAAACCATGCCCGGTGCTGGGCTTCCACTGTCAAACTGTGGTTGACCATGAAGCCAAGGCCATTAACCTGGTTCCCTCCCAGAAAACCAGGTCTGTAGTAAATGGGGAGATAAAATGGAGTTTTGTTCAACCAAAGTACTGGGATCCTATCTGCTAAGATTCAAAATAGCTTATGTGCAAGGATCAAACAGTTCCAAAATTGTGTTACGCAACCATTGTTGGGACATTCTTCCACATCCTGAAAATAGTGATATAGGGAAAACCTAGACTCACTCTAAGAAGACTAGAAATGATGCATATGGTTGTAGTCCCTGTATGCAATACATTGTTTAAAAGTTCTTTCAATTTCTTAACCTGCTTAATGTTTGTCTTGAATTTTTGCAAATAACTTATTAGAACAAAGAACTGATTAGAACAAATATGGTTCCAGATGATGCCACCCCGTTAAGATTATAGCAAAGTAAACAGAAGGATACATTTTGGAGTATAAACCTTGAGTTTAAACTTAGCTCTGCTATGTATTAGCTGGATGACTTAGGTAAGTTATTCAACCTCTCTGAGCTTTAATTTTCTCTTCTATAAAGTAGAAATAATAAAATACCTACTTCTTGAGGTTGTGAGAATTAAATGATATATGATGAAGGTAACAAGCCTAATAAACAATCTGGCTCTATCTGATACGTACTAGGTACTCACCATATTGTGACATGTTATATTGTAAGCAACTTGTTGGCATTTCTTATTCGACTTCGTATATCCCGTGGCAAGCTTCTTGCCTAGAGCATAGTAGGCATTTAAAAAATGTTTAGTGAGGGGCGCCTGGGACGCTCAGTCAGTCAAGCGTCTGCCTTTGGCTCAGGTCATGATTCCAGGGTCCCATATCCGGCTCCCTGTTCAGCAGGGTGTCTGCTTCTCCCTCTCCCTCTGCCTCTCCCCTCCACTTGCGAGCTCATTGTCTCTCTCTCAAATAAATAAATAAATAAATAAAATCTTTAAAAAAAGTTTAATGAATGATTAAATGAATAATACTTTATTTTTAAATAGGTCTTAACTCTTCAGAGAGTGCTATTATATGCATAGTCCTATGTAATGAAAAGATATTAAAAGTATAAGGGAAAGACCACTACTCGATTCCAAATAAATACATAAGATTGAAGGAGATTCGCGGGTTTGATAGAAGAAGAGTCTTGACGGTAATCCTGAAAGTTAACAGCCCACTTTCTTATTCACAGAGATTCTTCAAATTTAATACATTTCTTTAGATAGCTTCACTTAAATAATAAAATACTACTCGAAACTGGGTACACATAGAGATTTCTAAGACATATCACCGGACTGATGAATGGGGACTTTTTGGGTTAAGTATGTCAACTAAAGACCTCCTGTTTATACAAATGTAGCCTAATTTCTCCGTATTGCCTCTAAGGATATTTTCTGGAAAGTCTGAAATCCTAGTCCGTGTTTTGTGCTAACGAAAGAGGAAACCAAGTTTGCTCTTGGTGAGCGTATGTTGGTTCCTAATGATCATCCTTTTTTTTCTTCCAGACAGACATCAACCATTTTCTGGGTTACGCATCAGTGCATCTAATAGGACATGTGGAGATGAGAAGCAGAGCTGTGCTTGAAAAGGTTTTCTTACCCAGTGCTTTTCTGGGATTGCTATTATCTGTAAAACACCCTGAAACCATACTCAAATAATTTTGATGAATTTGGTGGAAACTACTAGTTTATCACTTTTACCACCAGTCAGGAGGCGAGGGGGAGAGAAACAGAGATGAGGGAGAGGGGAGGCAAGAGAGAAACAAGGTTAAGGCTGGAAGGCTCATCTGTAAGCTTTCCAGAGCCAGAAAACTTACTGACCCACTTCCTCTGTCACCTCCCTTCCCTCCCTTCCCCCCCACAAAACTGCAGTCTGGAACACATGCAACTTCTTCAGCATTTATATGTCTTGAATTTTATTTGGATTTTAAGAACTACTTCACAGGAGTGAAGAAGGGATGGGCTCCCACCTCTCTTTTTTTGTCAGCGAGAACTTAGACGCAGAACACGCACGTTCCCTGCCTGGTCTACACAGCATGTCGGTGGGGGCATGCGTAGAGATACGCTCCTTGGCTCCGTGTGACCGGCGAGCCATCATCAGGACACCAGACACATTTCTGCTGGATGTTCATTCTTGAACCGTGGGATCTTAATAAAATAGGCACACAAGTGTTTTTATTGATTTATTTTTCCCGCCTTACAGTCCAATAGCCTACGTAGTCAGTCATGTGATTTCCCAGGTGCACTACTAAAAATAAATGGATGAAAAAGAAAACTTTTCTTGGCAAGGTATTCGATGTGATGTCTTCTTGAAGGCCCTCCCTGATGTAGTTACTGAGAAATGACATCAGCAGACCAGCCCCAGGATGAGACTCTCTTCTTAGGAGCAGTCCACCCCTGAGGTCCCTAATATTTAATTTAAGTAGATGGCCATAAGACAAGCACAGCCCATTGGCCTGAGGGAAGGCGGGGGGAAACCACATTTATTTTTGTTGTGATTATTGGAAGGAGAGTATTTTGAGAGTATATTGATTTTCTTTACTTTTTTTTTTATTATATAGCTTATACATGTGAAGCTATATATTGGGTCTGGATTTTGACATTTGTGGGGGATTTGTCGATGAAATAAAGAACCCCAGAGATAACACATGTGGGGTTTCTATCTTCTTATTTCTTTAAGGGAGGAAAATCAGATTTATAAATCTAGGGTTTATTTTTACTCAACTAGAAACAAATCCCATGCAGAATATTCTCTCTCCATCCCTCTCTTCCCTTCACCCCTTCCTTGTTTTCCTTCCTTCCTTCCTTCTTGCCTCTCTCCCTCCCTTCCTTCCTCTCTCCCTTCCTCTCTGCTTTCCTTCCTCAATTTCTCTCCCCTGTTCTTTCCCACCTAACTCCTGCCCCTTCCCGTTCAACACTCTTTGATTTCAACTTCAAGTATTTATTGTGTACCCACCACAGTAAATCCCAAATATTGTGTATTTGCCCCTTTCTCCTAGCAAAATAACCAATTCTAGTTTCGGATGAAATGATGATGGAAGTGTCTGTGTTTGCCTTGGCACAAAGCACAAAACGCCTCTCCCGTTTGGAAGATCAGTAAGAAATTTGTATTGGACAGTTAGGGAAACCTCCCTATGAAATCCTATTCATGTGTTGTTTTGTATAGAATTTCTCAAAGGGAAAAAAAACCCAAAACCCTTCCTTTGTGAGTCTCATGTCGTTTTCTACGTTCTTTGCTTTTCTGGGAGGATGTCCAGTGAAGTTCCAATGGGACTTCGGTCTGCATTTCTTTGGGGTGTCTGGCGAGGTCCCAGACCAGGAAGGAATTGTTTCTGGAGACATGCGTTGAGGCATCCTTCGTGTGGTTCCTTAGAAACATTAACCACCTCATCAAGTCAGAAACATCAGACATTGGACGCTGGGAATGAGTCAGAGTGAAAAATGACTTTGAAGGCCAAATAAGAGGTGGGGCTGAAACCCTTGGATTCTCTCAGGGTAAAAGGGTTATAGGTAAAAGGCCACCCAAGCAGTTCCTGAGTCAGTGTGTAGAGCAGGAAGGGTGTTGGGGGTCCCTCTACAGCAGAAACCCCTATTTGAAAATTCTAGGTCAGAGGATCAATTTCTTGAGGTTTATTTATATTTGAGCACCCCCCCCCCACATTTAAATATAGAACGCTGTTTGGGAAGATCCTTCTGTATCAGAGAGAACGTATTTCCCAAAGTAATAAGAAAATTTCCAGAGGGGGTGGAAAAGGAGAGTTGCCTAACCCAGAGATGTGACCCAGATCATCAGTTCCACTGGTCTTTTCTTGATGAGCTTTTTAAATGAGAATATGTGTGTTTGTGGCTGAGAAGTTTGTTTTTGTTTTTGTTTTTTGTAATTGGTGTATGATTGACATAAAATTATATTAGTTTTAGGCACTATCTGAGAAGTTTTTACTCATTAAAGATAAATGATAAATAAAAGTGTCTTGCTGTGTTTCACTTAGACATTTGAAGGGCACAGGTTGTCTTAGACCTCGTGATAGAGCTAGGCTTTATCTCAGGAACTCTCCGGGAGCTCTCCGTCAAGACTCCCAAGAAGAAAAGGTACGTGACTAATTATGGAATTTCTAAATGGAGGAGAATGTTCCATAGTTAAAAGTCGCTGGAAAATGTGCTATAGAAAAGACCGATTTGATGACATAGCATTGAAATAAATAAGATTCTAATGATCACAATCTCCCTAGAGAAACAAAATTATAGGATAAACAATGAGTTGTAAAGCTTTTTACAGCCCATACCATAGTCAAATGTAATGAATCCCAATATGTAATATTCCATACACAAGTTGATCTGGAGAACAGTGAGATCTCTAGATAAATAGGTAAGTGATATAAATTTAAAAATTATGAAAATAGTTAAGAAGCATGAAGGTCTTACTAAGAAATGCAAATTAAAATTAGACTTAAATGCTTTTACTCCCCTATCCCCTTTTCTCCTTCTTCCTCTCCTTCTTCCCCTTCTCCTCTTCTTCCTTCTTCTCCCTCCCATGTTCCCCTGCCTTCTCCCCCTCCTCCTTTTTCCTACATAGCTGTCAGTAATTAAGCAAATATGCCCAGTTGTAGTGACCGGTAGAATTTTTGTAGATGAAATCTTGTGTTGGAAAGTCAACTCAAATTATTTATCCTATTGATGTTGAATCTGCAGGTGATCCAGATAAGAAGGAAACACATTTTTGTGATAAGGGATATTGTTGAGCCAGAGATATCTGGGCCTAGAGATACCCCCAGAGGAAAATAGCCTGTTTCTCTTTAGTTGTTAGAATAAGTTTCTTTCAGATGCAGGGGTCTAATTTTTTCCCCCTTCATATGTATGTGTTTTAAAATCATCAGTTATCTTTTTTTCAACAAGCAGCCAAATCACAAGACTTTTTTTTTTTTTAGACTATTATTGGCTTCTTCCCAGTATCAGTCTCAAGTAGATGTTTTTTGGGTGGGTCACATTTGTAGTTTTGGATTTCATCAAATGTTAAACATTAGCTTCTCTTACCTTTCTATTGACTATAAGCTGTTTGATTTCATTTGCGAACCTGTCACTGAATATTTCTTCTTGAATTCCACATGAACACTCATCAGCCTCCCCCAGTGGCCATAGTGTCTATGGGAGGCTCCAGGCAGAGCTGAGAACTAGAACCAACTAGTCATTAACCCTTTTGTGACCCAGGTCCCCTCCCTCACCTTTTATGTCTCAGGGTTCTTATCTAAAAAAATAAGAATAACAGTATCCACTATAAAAGGACATTATTTAAAAATAATCCAACGAATTGACTGCATGGAGCTCAGGAAAAAAAAAAACACTCAAAGTGTTCTAAAAGTCCTTTAATAACAAAGGACTAAAGGAATAAAGAATCTCTCTCTAGGGCTAACCCAGCACCTTTCGAACACTAAATTTATTTAAGCTAAATAAAAATAGCACATGACACATTGTATTTGTGTGGGAAATCACAACGAAAACAGCAAAGACATTGGGAAATTGAATTTTTTTCCCAGGTAATTAGAGGTCATACTATTTAAGCCAAACCATAATCCATCACAACTAGCAAAGCATTGATTACTTCTTTGGCCCACATTCATTTTTAATTCCATTAGTGAAGTAAACGACAGCCTTTGAATTCCCTACTTTCTTGATACACAGCAATAAGAATAGCAAATTACTCTAGAATCCAGAATAGCTGAATAGATAAGCTTCTTTCTTCCTCTTTGGCTTCCCAAACTACAAAGTTGTAAGTAGCGGTAAACATAATAGCAATCTTCTGCATTGTGTCGTCAGAGCCGCTCTTCGGTGATCTGAGAAAGTTCAAAGCCAAGCGGGTCCCATGATTTACCCACGGGGGGGGGGTGCGGGGGGGAGAGTGCTGCAGAGATGAGGCACCGTCCCCCCCCCCCTCGGGGGCGCACACACGTTAGTTTCCCGCAGGGCCCTGAAGCTAACGGTTCAAATCAGACCACAATACCAATGTCCCGAAAACAGACGGCATGATGTTTCCAGGTACACGTGCTGTAATGGCTGTCAGAGAGAAACACTGAAGCCGGTTATCTGGCTTCCCCATCTTCTTCAGCTGTAATGCAGTCATTCAGTTTGCTAACCCTCCCTTTGTATTGAAACGCGGAGGAGACCACAAACTGAAAAACACACGAGGCTATTTT